>NC_139624.1:116401713-116660292 GCF_964638095.1 Poromitra crassiceps
AGATTATCCGTGTTAGACTTAGATGACTTTCCCCTCCTCCCAGTCCACAACACCCCGTCGCCAGCGTTGCCGCCTCCACCCTCCCTTGATCTCTCCATGCCGTCTGACCGAGTTTCTGTCCGCTCCTCACGCCGCCACGTCCCCCCCTCCTGCCCCGTCCAAGTCCACTTCACCCCCCACCCTACCACCCCCCTCTCTCCCGAGATAGCCGGATCGAGTGCCGTCACTTCATCTGTCCCGGTCACCCATGGCCCCCCGCCCTCCCCCGCCCCTCCATCAGTCTGGCCGTCCGTCCTCAGTCCCCTCGCCTCAAGCTGCTGAGAGAGGCGGCTAGATCAAAGTCGGGTGCCTCCTCCCATCATCAGCCTGCAGCCAGTCCTCTCTTTTGGCCCACCAGTAAGCAACAGCCATCCCCTCGTCCTCTCTTCACCCCGACCTCGCTAATCATCGGCGACTCCATCCCCCGTAACATCCGTTTTTTCAACGCAGTCACTCATTGCGTTCCTGGTGCTACTGTCCATACCATCCTCAACATACTCCCAAACCTACTAAATTCGCTCCCGTTGTCCATCATCCGTATTATTGTCCACGTTGGGTCCAACAACACCTCCCGCGATCAGTCCGAGCAGACCAAGCAAGATTTCAATCACCTCCTCACATTGCTTAAGTCCTGCGCTAAATCTGTTTTCATCTCTGGCCCCACCCCCACCTTCCTCCATGGTATAGCCCGTTCCAGAAAAATCCTCAGTCTCCACACCTGGCTTCAATCCTCTTGCAATCATCTCAACATTCACTTCATCGATGACCTCAACCTGTTCTGGGACCGCCCCTTCTTCTTCACATCAGATGGAATTCACCCAAACAGACTAGGATCGAATGCCCTCACTGCCAACATATGCCATGCGGTACACTGCGCATGCGCACCAGTAGCGTAGCCAGACTCGGCTCATTGGGTGTGCCACAGAAAGCCAGGGTGATCCAGGGGGCGGACCATTTGAATTTTTTTGGGGTCTTTTCAAACCAGATGTAGAGGAATATTTGTGTGTTGTTTGCTCCTTTTCGCACTCATTATTAGCAGGTAGAAGCAGTCAATTAAATTGTATTTTTTGGCAACATGTAAAACCACTTTGTTTAGTATCTCAAAAAAGTCTCACCTACTTTTTCCAATGAGTGTTCTAGTCGGGAAAGAACGCAAATTTGGTTGCCATGTAGGTTCGTCTACTGCAGAGAGATCTGTAGCGTCAGTGTCCTCTGGCTCTGCACAAACCTCCGGTGTGTTGTTGGCTGCGTTCCCCGCTGTTAACGTCATTGTTTCGGCTGCATCATCGTCTGTCTCTTCTCCACTGTACACCACCAATACAGGTGCGGGAACGGGTGCACTACAATCCGCACTTGTTGAGGGGGAGGGTGACGACGAGTCATCTTCTTCCTCGTCGTTTCTTGCCTTTGCCGAAAAAGCTTAAAAGCGAGCTTTGTTTCATGTCTTCTTGATTTGGCGCTGCTGCTGCTGCTGTGCGTGCGTGCATTTGTTTACTTTACGTGGATGACAGCTTAACTAGTTTCCCATGATGCTCCGGGGCACATAGGGCAGCGGACAGTTGGACACAGTGCATGACAGCGTTGACATGTGTTTTGCAGACAAAACAAAACACTTTTTTTACCCCATTTTTTTGGGTGTGCCAGCGGCCTGTCTGGGTGGCATTTGCACACCCTAGCGCACCCGTGGCTACGCGCATGATGCGCACCTCCGGAATGACTAACTACTCCACAGCCCCCCCCCCCCCCCCGCTACCCCCCCCCTCCCCATCTACAGTCAACAACTATCTCAACCTGATCACAGCAAACCTCCCCCGCCCTGCTCCCCCCTCCCCATTATTGCACTGTTTATCTCAACTCTGGTCCCCCTCCCCTCCCCCTGGCTCCCCCCCCTTCACCTATAGCCAACATCTACCTGAACACAGAAAAACCCCTCTGTCCTGCTCCCCCTCCCCCATTACTGCTCTACCTATCCCTACTCTGCTCCGCCCTCACCCCCCTCCCACTTACCTTCATCCTGCCGTAATTTTTTCTAAAGAAGGCATTCATATCAATAACCTCATATCCATTCCAGTTAGCTCCTCCCCCTCCCCCCCTCCACTCTGTAACAACCTTTTTAACATTGAGGGACGTCTCTGGAACTGCCAGTCTGCTGTCAATAAACCGGAAATCATATCTGCCCACGCCCTTTCCCTGTCACTTCACTTTCTTGCACTCACTGAAACCTGGATCACCCCCGAAAATACCGCCACTCCTCCCGCCCTCTCATCTGCATTCTCCTTCTCCCATACCCCCAGACCCTCTGGACGCGGGGGTGGCACGGGCATTCTCATCTCCTCCAACTGGTCTTACTCTGTCTCACCTCTTTCCCACCTTTCTATTTCCTCCTTCGAATCCCACTCCGTCACTATTACCCTTCCCACCAAACTTATCATAATCATCATCTACCGCCCACCCGGACCCCTCGGCACATTCCTCGAGGATCTACACACCCTTCTCTCCCTCTTTCCCGAAGACACCCCACTGACCCTCATGGGAGATTTAAACATCCCCCACTTAACTCTTCTCTCTACCCCCTTTCTCAACTTCTTTTCATCTTTAGATCTGTCACTATCTACCTCCCCTCCCATCCATAAAGCCGGTAACCTCCTTGACCTCATCTTCACCTGTTCCTGCTGCATCTCCAACCTCTCAGTCACCCCTCTCCTACGGCAACCATTTTAGGGCATCCTCGTCAGTCAGAGTATAGGCTATCATTCCTCAGTCTAAAGCGTTGTCAGTTGTCATGTCTCCTAAACCGTTGAGTGTGCTCTGAAACACCTTCAGTCCTCACACGAAAACGCTGTCATTCCTCCTGCCTCACTAAAAACGTTGTCGATCCTCCTGCAGACTAGCTGTCAGACATCACTCAAACTAGCTGTCAAGCATCACTCCTCACGTCTCACTCAAAAACGTTGTCGATCCTCCTGCAGACTAGTTGTCAGACATCACTCAAGCTAGGTGTCAGGCATCACGCCTCACACAAAAACGTTGATCACAACACTCAAACTAGCTGTCAGGCATCACTCCTCACGTCTCACACAAAAACGTTGTCCATCGTCCTGCAGACTAGTTGTCAGACATCACTCAAACTAGCTGTCAGGCATCACGCCTCACGTCTCACACAAAAACGTTGTCGATCGTCCTGCAGACTAGTTGTCAAGCATCACTCAAACTAGCTGTCAGTCATCACATGAAAACGCTGTCATTCGTTGTTTTTGGTTGTTCTTCCGTGTGTAATGGGGAAAGAATGCCTGTGAAGTTAGCAACAATTTTTTACAACTTCACTTCCGGTTGAATGCTTTTGCCTTTCAAAATAAAAGCAGGCGTTTTTTTATATTTACAATAGATTAAAGTAGTAATCTATGAGACCCAATAGAATTAACATAGTAACACTAAGAGGAACATCTAGTTTAATTGACAATAGACTATATATTTATATATATATATATATTTATATTTCTTGAAATTCACAAAGACCGGAAGGCTAAATTTGGACACATGTAAATTAAACATAAAAAGTTAAATGGCTTTAAGGTAGATTCCTAGGATACTTCTTTATTGAATGGGAAAGCTTATTTAATTATTTAATGGTAAACTGTTGTTCCATCAGGCATAAGATATCCAAACAATGTAGGGTGTGTGCAGAAAACATTTGACTTCTCCAATAGCCTTGGTTATGGCCTCTTGGAAGACATCCAAAGAATAGCAAGTAGAGGTGATACACATTAAGCAAAATGAAAGGTTTTGGTCTTGTGAAGTTATTTGCAAAATTTAGATACACAAGTCATGTGTATGAGTGATGACGTCAGCTGCAGTTAGGAAGAAACAGTTAAATCAAAACATTATTTTCTATCCAAATAAGTAAACAGTTTGACGGTGCAGTAGTTTGAGTGCTCTCCTATTACAATTTATTTATTTAAAAAGACAATGTATCTTTTCCATTTTTATTTTCAATTCTTGTTTTTGTCAGAGGTTAAGACAGATAATTCACCAAAATTCAGTATAACAGTTGTCCTTTGTAGGTCAATAACAGGTGATTATAATCCATTGGCAGGTGATTACACTCAAATGACAAAAGCAGCCAATGAGCTGTGTATTGTGAAGCACCATATTGGTAGGAAATGCATGTGACATGGAATGCTATGAATAGGCTAGGCTACAGTTCAAGGCCCAAGTGTCCAGATTAAAGGTTCATTTTAATACAGTGAGTAATCATAACACAGTGGAATTTGACTTTGTCCAATATGCATATCAACTCTCCCCTATATATAACTTTTCGAATGACTGAGATAGTATAGAGTATTTTAATCTGTTATGCATCTAAAAGTAAAATGTGAGAACAAATGGCATAACATTCCACAATGTATTTTGTACAGTGACATTCCAACAAGACCATAAAAATAAATACTTTCCCCTGTGTTTCATGAAAATTATTTGCCAAGATGTACTACAGAGATTAAAGTAACCAAATAAGTCAAAATCTCAAAATACTTGATAAACTCATTTTCATCACGTGAAGGCTTTATGTAATTTCAAAACGTTAAAAGATGCAGAGTGGCTGGCTGTTATCAGGACCATCAGAGAGAGGCAGAGTAGCTGGCTGTTATCAGGACCATCAGAGAGAGGCAGAGTGACATATTTACTTGAAAGTGCAGTCCATTCATTTAGAAGTCTGTGCAGCAAAGATGTGTGTGATGTCCTTTCAACCCGAATCTCTCTGACCAATCAGTTGTCAAAAGTATAGATTCAACCCAGATCGTCGTGTTTACTGCCCAGTGGGGGGGGGGAGTGGGGGGGGGGGGGGGCGAGTAGACCAAAACCTTCCATTTTGCTTAATGTGCATCACCTCTACTTGCTATTCTTTGGATGTCTACCAAGAGGCCATAACCAAGGCTATTGTAGAAGTCAAATGTTTTCTGCACACACCCTACATTGTTTGGATATCGTATGCCTGATGGAACAACAGTTTACCATTAAATAATTAAATAAGCTTTCCCATTCAATAAAGAAGTATCCTAGGAATCTACCTTAAAGCCATTTAACTTTGTATGTTTAATTTACATGTGTCCAAATTTAGCTTTCCGGTCTTTGTGTTGAAAGAATTTCAAAAAATATAAATATATATATATAAATATATATATAGTCTATTGTCAATTAAACTAGATGTTCCTCTTAGTGTTACTAAGTTAATTCTATTGGGTCTCATAGATTACTACTTTAATCTATTGTAAATATAAAAAAAACATGTGCTTTTATTTTGAAAGGCAAAAGCATTCAACTGGAAGTGAAGTTGTAAAAAATTGTTGCTAACTTCACAGGCATTCTTTCCCCACACGGAAGAACAACCAAAAACAACGAATGACAGCGTTTTCATGTGATGACTGACAGCTAGTTTGAGTGATGCTTGACAACTAGTCTGCAGGACGATCGACAACGTTTTTGTGTGAGACGTGAGGCGTGATGCCTGACAGCTAGTTTGAGTGATGTCTGACAACTAGTCTGCAGGAGGATCCACAACGTTTTTGTGTGAGACGTGAGGCGTGATGCCTGACAGCTAGTTTGAGTGATGTCTGACAACTAGTCTGCAGGACGATCGACAACGTTTTTGTGTGAGGCGTGATGCCTGACAGCTAGTTTGAGTGATGTCTGACAACTAGTCTGCAGGAGGATCGACAACGTTTTTGTGTGAGACGTGAGGAGTGATGCCTGACAGCTAGTTTGAGTGATGTCTGACAGCTAGTCTGCAGGAGGATCGACAACGTTTTTAGTGAGGCAGGAGGAATGACAGCGTTTTCGTGTGAGGACTGAAGGTGTGCACACTCGACGGTTTACTATAGGAGACATGACAACTGACAACGCTTTAGACTGAGGAACGATAGCCTACTCTGACTGACGAGGATGCCCTAAAATGGTTGCCGTACTCTCCACGTTTCCGATCACTTCTTCATTTCCTTCTCCCTCCCAATCTCCCATCCCACCTCTCACCCTCCCCCTTCTCTCCCCATTTCCTCCCGGCGCAACCTCAAATCTCTCTCACCCTCATCCCTATCCTCCGCTACCCTCTCCCTCCTCCCCTCCGCCGATCAATTCTCTCTCCTATCCCCCGATGAAGCCTCCCTCATCCCTCTCCCTCTCCAACTTTACCTCCTCCGTTTCTTCTGCCAAATCCTCCTTCTACATTTCCAGTATTCAATCCTCTGCTTCTAATCACCGCAAACTATTCCAGACCTTCACGTCCTCCTCAATCCGCCTCCTCCGCCCCCTCCCTCTTCCCTTTCTGCCAACGATTTCTCCTCCTTCTTCATCAATAAGGTCGCTGCCATTAGCTCATCATTTCCCTCACCATCCCTCCTCACCCCTTCTCTCACCTCCTCTTCTTCACAACCTCCTGCCTCCATGTCATTCTTCTCTCCCCTCTCCTCTGATGATCTCCTGAAAATCATTCTCTCAGCCCGTGCCACCTCCTGCCCCCTAGATCCTATCCCCTCATCCCACCTTCAGTCCATCTCCCCTGACATTGCTCCCTATCTCACCTCCCTCATCAACTCCTCCCTCTCCTCTGGTATTTTTCCGCCCCGTCTCCCTCCTCTCCTTCATCTCGAAATCACTCGAACGCACAGTATCTGGTCAATTATCTTCTTATCTCTCCCTTCACAACCTCTCCGACCCCCTTCAATCTGGCTTCAAACCTGCACACTCCACTGAAACAGCTCTCTCTGTCACCTCCGCCCTTCACTCTGCCAAAGCTTCATCTCTTTCCTCCGTCCTCATTCTTCTTGATCTGTCCGCCGCTTTTGATACCATCAACCACCAAATTCTACTGTCCACCCTATCCGACCTTGGCATCACCGGCTCTGCACTTTCCTGGTTCTCCTCTTACTTATCTAACCGCTCTTTTCAGGTCCTCTGGAGAGGAACTCTTTCGGACCCCTGCACTCTCACCACGGGTGTCCCCCAGGGTTCTGTCTTAGGTCCTTTCCTCTTTCTTCTCTACATGAGATCTTTTCTCCTATCACTCCTACGCAGACGACACACAGCTCTATCTCTCCTTCCCCCCCTCGGACTCTCATATCTCTTCCTGTATCGCTGCCTGCCTCAAAGATATTAGCAACTGGATGTCTTCTCACCATCTCAACCCCGACAAAACCGAACTTCTCTTCTTCCCCTGCAATGACTCCCCCCTATCTGATCTGTCCCTATCCATCGACAACACCACCGTCCTCCCCTCCCAATCTGCCAAAAATCTCGGAATCACCATTGACAACCAACTATCCTTCTCTGCCCACATTACAGCAATGGCACGTTCCTGTAGATTCTCCCTCTTTAACATCAGAAAGATCCGCCCTTTTTTCACCTCAGAAGCAACCCACATTTTAGTTCAGGCCATGGTTTTATCTCGTATTGATTATTGCAATGTTCTTTTAGGTGGTCTCCCCTCCTCTGCCATCCAACCCCTTCAACTCATCCAGAATTCTGCTGCCCGCCTTGTTTTCAACCAACCCAAATTCTCCCACGTCACCCCTCTCCTCCATGACCTCCACTGGCTCCCCATCCTGTCACGCATCAAATTCAAAACCCTTGTCCTCACATACAGAGCTGTCCACTCAACTGCCCCCCAATACCTTCAACCCTTGGTCACGTTCCAACCCTCCCACCACTCGCTCCGCCCCTCCACTAGCGCAAGCCGTCTCGCCCCCCCCCCCCTTGCTTCGCGGGCTCAAGGGCCGCTGTCAAGCTCACCTTTTTTCCTGTCTCGCCCCCAAATGGTGGAATGAGCTCCCCCCTTGGTCAGGACATTAGAATCTCTCCCCATCTTCCGCAATCGGCTAAAAACTCATCTCTTTTCTCTCCATTTTACCTCCCCCTAACCTTACTTCTCCATCTCCCTTACATGCTGCCCACGGACCTTCAACTGTCTGTTTTTTTGGTTCTTTATTTTATTTATCTTTTTCATTATCTCTGCTTTCCACTATGTATGTTACATGATCTATGCTTGTTATTTTCTGTATGTAGGTCGCTTTGGAGAAAGGCGTCTGCCAAATGAAATAAAGTAAAGTAAAGTAAAGTAATGGCTCAACATAGACCACTGTAAATAGAGTGACTGATATACTTTACAACCACCTTTCATAGGAGTTGAGACAGTCAGATGCGGGACGAAAATGGCAGCGCCCAGTCTACAACTTTTGGTGGATTAGGACAGGAATGTGATAGTGCAAACTTTACCCAGGCCAGAAGCAATTTATCCACCGCTGTGAACACATCAAATCTCTCCATGCACCTGAAGGCAACATGCTAACAAAACACAAAGCTAGCAGCTAACGACCCCAGGACCCACGCTGTGTCAACCTGTAGCAGCAGGTAAGGTGAAAAGCAGGCTTGTTGCATTGTCAGAGGAAATGTTGCCAGTGTAAGCTATTTCTATGGTGAAGGCTGTAAGTGATTCACATTATTTTCTGGATAGCTGTCTGATGGCGCTAAATGTTTCAAATGTGACAGCTGGCCACCTGTGTTGTGCCTGTCTGTAGGGCTGTTTGATTTTTTTATACTATTATACTTCTCTAAACATTTGTTGCCCTGCAGAGCTCTTTTCCCCCCTTTTTTCACAAGTGACAATTTACGCTTTTACTCTGAAGGCAGAACAACCCACCTTCCTGTTTTAGCTTGCCGCTGCTATGCCTAACTTCCTGGCTGTTGCTTGCTAACCTGCAGTCACTTGACACAGGTGGATTTGATTGAGCACTCGGTGCACTGTTGGAGGGATACTCTTTGTTCGATTACTCTTGCCTGTAGCGTGTGCCTCCGTGACATAATTATATTAGCAGTGTCTAAGCGACTGTTGCATCCTAGAAAATAACATAACTGACACATTGTTTTGAATTCATGTTTACATCAGACTATTGATACTATTATTTTCTATTTGAGAAATACGTATTGCTTAAGGTATACATTCACAAAGCTACAGAATAAGTGCTAGATCTTGCTGGAGTAAGTTGCATTTATAGAGCACTGTCCCTTTAAGAGATTCTCTGAGACGTGTGTGTCTGTACAAGATCTGACAGTAGAAGAAGAAGTCGAGCGTGCTGAACAGACATGAAAATGCTTTGTAACAAACCGAGCCTTTATTTTATTAAATGTTGTCAAATGAAGATGAGCGTGGAGCACGGTTAATTTTAAGGGTGCAACACGACCACCCATGCTCGGAGTTATATCTGTACTAGAATAACACAAAGTCACAACAGGTATATGCGGGGAACTGCGATAGCAGTTAGGGGGAAATTCAGACACAGGGTGAGTCAGCTGAGGCTGGTAACTTACAGCCATGAAGCAGCAGAAGCAGAATCTATCATACTCAGTGGCCTCACGTGTTGTTTTGTTGTTATGTGAACTATAAAGGCAACATTTCATCATCCGGTGATAATGTTGGTGTTTGTGTGCGCGCGTGTGTGTTGTGGCAATCGTTATCTTGTATGTAGGCTACAGCCTGCAGTGCAACACGCTGCGCTCAATGCTCACACTCTGTGCTTTTTGGAGGTGTTGAAATAAGTCCATTGCGCTGCTGTCTTTAGTAGCCAGTAGTCACACCCTCCAGAAAGAATTTCCAGCGGGCAGAAGGGACGAGTAGCAGCACTCGTACATGAGATGCTTGTGTCGGTGCTGTCTTCTTAGACTTAAAGAGAGCATTTGACACGGTGAACCACCAAGTCCTTCTGTCCAGATTAACTCACTTCAACTTCTCCAATCATGCACTGAACTGGTTTAACTCTTATTTAGCCAACAGAACACAATGTGTAATGGTAGATGGGGCCAAGTCCTCCTATTTGGAGTGTCCAGTGGGCGTTCCCCAAGGGTCGGTCCTTGGACCACTTCTTTTCTCATTATTCATTAATAATTTGCCGTATTTCTGTTCAAATCTGCACTCCCAGATGTATGCGGATGATGCAGTAATTTTCACCCCTGCCAAAAACATTGTGGAGGCCTCTCGCCTCCTAACATCTGCTGCATCTGAGGTACAGAATTGGCTTTTCAAATCCTGCCTTTTACTAAACACCAAGAAAACGGTTTGCATGATGTTCACCAAACGTCCTCATGCAGCAACCCGCTCGAATGTTTTCTTTAATGATGTTGAACTGGAATTAGTATCAGAATTTAAATACCTAGGTGTGATATTAGACCCCACACTGACCTTTAAGAACCAGGTCAAAAAGGTAGCTAACTCGGTAAAATTCAACCTGCTCAACTTCAAACACATTAGACACAGCATGTCTGTCGGTTCTGCCAGGACATTCTTACATGCCATGATATTTTCTCACCTGGACTACTGTGTGACCAGCTGGTCTCTCACATCCACATCCACACTCAAACCACTTGAGTCACTCTATAAGAGGGCACTAAAAGTATTTGATAAAAAACCCCGTTCCTACCACTATTGCAACATCCTGGTCAAACACAATCTACTAAGCTTCAATAACTTAATTTCCTTTAAATATGCATGCACCATTTTCAAGGTACTAAATGGCCTTGCCCCTCCCCCGCTAAATGAGTACATCAATCAAAGACCTGTAACTGGATCCACAACCAGAACCACCAGAGCCTCAATCAGAGGCGATTGTGTGATCCCTTACAGGCGCACCACCTTTGGCCAGACAGTTCTGTCTGTCAAGGGTGGCAAACTCTGGAACTCAATTCCGTCGGCCATAAGGGAATGCCCAACACTAGGCATGTTTAAGGGTCAAGTAAAGAGATGGCTAAAGTCCACTCAAATATGTACTCATCTTTAGGGAATAGAACAGTATGTTTTATACTGTCTGGATATGTGTGTTGTATATTCTCTGTACTTTTTATTTATTTATCTTATATCTGTTTGAGGAAGTCTTCTTTGTAGATCTTACTTTTTAGCTGGTTGTTGATCCCAAACTCAGGTTTTAGTATCAGACTGTATATTCCTGTATATTTTGTACTTTGCACTTTGCACTTAGTTATGTAGAGCCCTTTCGCACTTTGCACTTTGCATTGTGCTCACATTTTAACCCTTGTACCCTGCTGCCGCGGAATCCTCAATTTACTCCTGGTCCATCTGATGGACCTTAACAGGGGTTCTGTACTAATTTATAAATATTAATTTAAATTTTTAAATTTTTGACTGTTTATAATTCATTGGTAACTTCTTCCCTAATACCTCATACCAACATTTCATACCTATTCGAATTTTAACCCCTCAAATGCCAGTGTACAGTAAGTACAGTAAAAAAAAAAAAGTACATAAAAAAAAAAAAAGTGTTTTTTTTTTTCCCATTTCCATAAAGACAAACTGGCTTTGGGTCTGATATTATGGGCAGGTTGGGGTGTTTTACAAAAGTCACCACTGCAAGATGCCTAGTATCAAAGATTCGCGGGCATGATGTCACAATAGCTATGACATCACTAGCCTATGACATCATCAGTGATGTCATGAGATGATTTTTTGTCAATAATATGTCACTGATGACATTACTGATGATGTCACAGACATTGTGACATCATCAGTGGGTTTTTGTATTTTTTGTGATTTTTTGTAAAAATAGTATTTTTTCATATTTTGAGCCAAAAATCCAAAAAGCGCATGTTTTGGACTACCAGCCATTTTCCCCAAAAAACACAAACGAGCTTTAGTCCAGCATCTATCCTGGTCTAAAGGCTTCAAATCAGTAGTGTGGACTGTCAAATTCAGTTTTATAATATTTTCCCATCTTTGGCATAGGAATCAGTTTTTTTTACATTTCATGTAAACTGTATGGAATTGATTGCTATGCCAAAACTGGGGGAATATGGGGAAATAGGCAAACACATTAGAAACTACAATTTTAACCGCTTGAGTCAAGGTGAGATGTGTAACATCAAGGAAATAATGATTTTTTGAAAAATTTGCTGGAAGTCAATTTTTTTTTTCTTTTTGTGCAAAATTAACATTGAAATCAATGGGACAACTATGCAATGGACTTTGAGACCATGTAACTCCCCCAAAATTTCTACCAACTCCAAGGTTAGATATTAAGGTCAAAGTTCAAGGTATTTGGTCCAGGATGCCCGCTGAAATAAATGAAATAAATTAATTTTGTGAAAATTTGCTGGGAGTACCAATAGAGTGGTTTCAATGGAAGTCAATGGGTCCATCAGATGGACCAGGAGTAAATTGAGGAGTATTTTTGAAAATAGGTCTTAGGATCGTATAAAAATGATAACTATGATTGATTTTTGTCAAATACCCCCCAAAAAATACCTAGCCTTAATTTAACACATTAACTGCCAACGACGTACTGATACGTCAAGCAGAATCCAACCGTTAACTGCCAGCGACGTATGGATACGTCAAAAAAATCGTTTTTTTTTTTTTGACGGTGGATCGTTGATCTGGCCCTTTTGCATCTTCTATTATACTGTTAGAGCCGCCGGGCGTGTGCAATCCATTCCGCCGACCCACTGAGTGGCGACGGTGCTCAGACTATTGAGTGTTGTTTGGCCAGAAACGCACGCATTCCAGCTGAGCTCAACCGAGGACCCAGAAGCGAACGAGCCTCATTCTCATACTGTAGGCGAAAACCTTTCACACGGGCGCACGGCGGTGGGGGCTTCCAAAGGTGGACTGGGTGGAAAGCACACTTTGAAGCGCGCAGCATAAGCCTAGAGTCACACAAGGCTTCGTCAAAGCTCTCAACCGAAAATCCAAGAACGGATTAAGCCACATCCACGCTCGCCGACGAGGGGCCGCCAGAGAGAGAGGCTGCTGCTCACTGCTCAGACAGGCAGGAGAGACTGGCTTGTGACTGACAAACACGGAGACACGCCCACGGAGGGAGGAGTTGTAAGGAGAGGGGGTGCGGGTGCTGCTATGGAGGAAATTACTGTTCAGAACTATATTGTTTATGTCTGATGTCTCACTGATGCCAAAAATAAATGGTTAAAGTGACTGTTTGATATTGAATTTCACAAAACTGCGATTATCTCAGCTTTTTGTCTCAGACGCTGAAACCATGCTGTACTCAACGGCTAATATCTACATAACTACTAACTCTACAAACTAACTCTTTTAGACAGAGAAAGCACACATTCTATTAGTACTTTTGTGAACTTTGTGTTGACAAACTCCAAGCAGAAAATTATCCTTGGCTCTTGTAAAATGAGCCAGAATCCTCAAAAAAACCCTCTGGCAAAAGCTACCTACAGTAAAAAAAAAAAGGCTGGCAGTGAATGTGTTAAGACCATATACTCAAAAAATGTCGAAACGGCCCATACGCGAATGCAGGAAAAGTCCATCAGATGGACTAGGAGGGTACAAGTGTTTTAAATATGTTTCGCTGCACTAAGTTACTTTTCCCCCTATCAGGACCATTTTTTGCATACTTGCACTTTGTATTGTGTTTACATTTCGAATATATTTTTGTTGCACTATGTTACTTTTTACCCCTACCAGGATTCTAAGCCTGTATCATCTGGCAGGGGGACTAACAATGGAAACCAGTCCTGTGACTGTAATTGTCGTGCATTTACATTTTTTTGAAATGTTCATTAATGTACACCTGTCCCCTATCGAACAAATAAACGAATTGAATTGAATTGAAAAGAGAGCCGCCCCGCCGTAACGCAATTACCCTAGTTAAAGTGTAAATCGATTTTACGATTTTAATTTTTTTTACATCGTCCTAACTAATTAATTCGATTATGATTCAAAATCGATTTAACGATAAGCCCTACCTGTCTGATGACACTAAATGTTTCAAACGTGACAGCGGGCCCCCTGTGTTGTGCCTGTCTGATGACGCTAAATGTTTAAAACATGACAGCGGGCCCCCTGTGTTGTGCCTGTCTGATGACACTAAATGTTTCAAATGTGACAGCGGGCCGCCTGTGTTGTGCCTGCCTGATGCTCGGTTGGCTCCTGTGTTCGCCCGCTCTGGAATAGCAGGCTTTTTACCTCGAGCTGAGTATTTTTCACATGCTTTCCCTGTAGGAGGGGAGGGCAGTGTCACCGCCATTGTTTTACCTTGCTCGCTGACAGTCACAACAAATTGTTTTCCCCTGTTGAAAAGCCAAGCTTTGCCATGGTGTTTGTGTATTTAAAAACTGCATTTTCTCAGTGCCACGGCCCCCATGCTGAGTTAAATGAAAGCATTTATTCTTCCTCCGTATCAGGCCTGGAGATATGCTTTCATTAGGACTGCGATTAGCATAGCGCTTGTTACCGCTGGGCCTGTTAGCGAAACAGAGCTGTCTGTCTCTACACGTCCCCTCATTACAAACAACATGGAAATCAGCGGCGGAACTGAGTTATGTGCATCAGAGATACGACTCATAGGTTAGAGTTGGAAAATAGTTTGAGTATATATATATGTATATATGTCATATATATATATATATATATATATATGCCATATATATATATATATATATATATATATATATTTATATGCCATATATATTTATATATGGCATATAAATATACATCTGATTGTAATGTGCCTGGTTCTCTAATGTCAGGTGTTTGGAACTTCAATGTATGGATGTCGGCTAACAAAGACAGGCAGCAGTTCCAATAGTTCAGTGAGGTGTATCTGTGAATTAAATTCCCATAGTTTAGTGAGGTGTATCTGTGAATTAAATAGGAATATAGATAATGAGCAATGCTGCTGCTAAGTTTCTGTGAAAAGACAAATACATAGGATGGAAAACAGGTTGTGATGCTATGTGTTCGTGGGTTTGTTTTGTAAATCATTCTATTGAGCAGACTTTCTGAAGAGGAGGGCCTGAAAGTGTCCATAGGCTACACCAATTATAACAATGGTGACAGAACCCCCAACCTGGTGTTCAATATGATTTATGCAGATAGACATGTTGCCCCTGCTAACATGAAGATTGTTCATCCCCCCCCCCCATTAGTGCTAATTTTTATTTATCCTGTAGAAGGAATCTCTTGCGCTACAGCCCCTCCACAAGGGGAGATCGGTGCTCTCAGACGAGGACAGAATACTGGAAAGGTAGAATTGACTGGAGCACACGAAATCACTGGCAAACAAATTTAATAAGGTACAAACACTTAACGTTTCGACGCGAGCAGCATCTTCTTCAGAGTCAAACAGTGAAGACAGATTTACAACAGTTAAAAAAGCCTCCACACCAGAGGATGATTTCTCATTGGTTACAAGGGAGTGGGAGGTGGTGCATCAATAAGCCAATCACATGATGACAGCACTCATAGAACACATAGAAGTGGTGGTGATGCTGTATTAAAGCAGCACTCCGTCCACAATAATATATAACAAGCAACAATGTTGAGAAATAATGTAGGCTAATCAAACACCAACACATTCGGCCCCAGACCAAGTGCGGCGTGTGGCAACCGTGGGGGCAGGCATCCAGGTTGTGGCTCGATGGGGTACAGCCACGGATGGAGTGATGCAAAGTGGTGGCAATTGTTATTCCATGTAATTTGTGTTACTTCTTTCTTGTATAGTGTCATGACGAAAGCAAAGATACAACAGAGTGAGATAAAGGCAAGGATACATCGCCCCAATATGAAAGTAGCCTATAATACAGTGTGTGTGTGTGTGTGTGTGTGTGTGTGTGTGTGTGCGTGTGCGTGTGTGTGAGTGTGTGAGTATCCCCCACAATGATGATCACAGGTAGCCTACCCAATACATTAGATGCAGGGCGGATGATGTTGCCCCATTCAGTTGTATAGTAAACGTTGTAGTAAGGGTAACCCAGGTTAATTATTTTGTTGAGACACATTTACAGATGTCACTCAAAGGCCACAGCTTACCGACAGCTCCTGAACATCATGTGCACTGAGTTGACTAGTAGAGAGAGACCACAGCTGCGATAGTATCTGTCTGCTCTCAACTCCGTTAATCTCGCTTTAATCTCCATCACAGCGGCTCATTACCCGTTGTACACAACGTGTCGTGCACTAGTTCTGCACAAGCACTCGAGGGTCTCTCCTCCTTTTACCGACTCTCTCACTAATCTCACCGTTGTTTACATGCCTTTCAGATCGGCTAGCTAACACGCTAGTTAGCTGTTAGCTACTTAGCTTAGCTCTCTCCCTCTCGGTAAGATGTGTTGTTTGTTACGCATAGCATTCATGTATATTTGCTGGAGGGGGAGAAGTCTCCCGCTAGTGTTGATGTCCAGTGTGATGGCAGAGACACTGGGAAATGTGTTTATTTGTTGCGGCGCGTATAAGATTAATTAGACGAATTGATTGAGTTGCGTCCCCGAGAGTGAAAAGCGTCCTTTGCGTACTATGACTGTTTGATCCTGCTGAATAAACGATGACAAGACCTACGTGACCTAACCTACCTAACTTACAGTAAGTGTAACTGCAGAACCATGTTGTGCCTGTGCATAGTGTGTTGCAATTGCATAGTCCCTGTTTTTATTGCGGATGGCGGCCTTGTGCTCAGCAAACCTGATTTTGAGAGGGAGTTTGGTCTGACCTACATAGACCAAACCGCATGGACATTTAGGATGTAGACAACATGGGTTGAACTGCAGTTGATGAATGATTTATTGCTGTGTAATAATGTTTTACCTGTGTGGGGATGAACAAACTGTTTGGAATCTGATGAGTTTGAACAGTGGGTACAATGCCCAAACAAACCCTTTATGGTTGGTACTTGCTATAGACCACCCAAGCAAAATGACTATCTCCATTACTTTGAAGAGACCTTAACAAAAATAAGATCAGACATTGAAGTCATTATATTGGGAGATTTCAACATCTGCTCCCTTAAGTCAAAATCCTCATTAGCTGTTCAATATTATGCTGTGCTGAATATGTCAGGTTTTCAGAATGTAATTAAAGTGCCCACCCGGATCAGTAAATCATCACAAAGCTGCTTAGATCATATATTATGTAACTCACATGATAAAATTTGCCAATCAGGTACCCTAACAACTGGCTGATCATCTGCACATTTTCTGCACCCGGAAGGTAACCAAACAAAGGTTTAAAGAACACAAACATGCCACAATCAGGTCTCTAAAGCATTACACTGTTGACAACTTTATTAGCAAACTTAGGGAGGTCGATTGGACATCTGTCACTTGCATTGACAATGTAAATGATGCCTGGCTTAAGTTTAAAGATCTACTTACTCATGTGATTGACTCTTTAGCTCCTACAAGAGAAGTTTGAATAAAACACAAAACTGAACCGTGGATAACTTCTGATATCATCCATGACATCAAAGAAAGAGATAAGTTACTAAGCAAATTTAAGAAAGACAATACCAAGAAAGATGTGTATACTATGTACTCTAGGGCCAGAAATCAGGTTCAACGTAGCACAGTGAAGGCAAAATCTCAATATTTTGCCAACAAAATAGAGGAAAGCAAAAACAACCCAAAGAAGCTGTGGCAACACCTGCATAGCCTTGGGTATAGCAATACGACAAAAGACAGTGCTAAGATTGTCCTGGACATAGAGGGTGAGAAACGCTTCAGTCCCTCTAAGGTCGCTACATGTTTTAACACCTATTTCACTAATGTGGCTACCTCCCTGGTTGACAAGCTTCCAAGTCAAGTTAAGTCAAGTTTATTTGTATAGCCCTAATTCACAAGCATGTCCCAGAGGGTTAGGGTTAGCGTCTAAATATGTCTAGCTAATTCTAGCTGACACAACAGTAGCAAATTACAGAATAAAGATAACACATTGAACAATTGATAGAGAAATATAGAAAATATAGAAATATAGGATATAGCAGAGGAGAGAGCAGGAGAAGGGAGGAGAACAGGGGGAATGTGAGAGAGTGATGGGGTGGGGAGGGAATGGGAAATGTTGGAGAGTATAGGAGGTGGGGAAGGAGCAGGGGAAGAAGGGAAAGAGGAGAGAGCAGGAGAGGGGAGGGGGGAGGGAGAGCAAGGGGATGTGGGGGAGAAGAGAGCAGGGAGAGGGAGGAGGTGGGGAGAGAATGGGAAATCGAAAAGGTGAAAAAAATCATAGCAGACAACTCTCATCCGGCACACTACCTCTTTAATCTCCTCCCATCAGGCAGGAGATACAGAAGCATTAAGAGCAAAACATCTCGCTTCAGAGATAGCACCTACCTCCTTGCCATTAGACATCTGAACTTGCACTGAACTTGCACTGATCCATTGATTATGTCTGACCTATTGCACTTTAAACTGTATGCACTTCTGCTGAATACGATGCTGCTGGATACTGTTCCTGAATGTTATTTTGTTCTTGCGTTATTGTTTGTATATGGTGTGCTGCTGCACTGTCTTGTCTTTTTTTGTCTGCGAGCGAACCAAGACAAATTCCTATCAACTTTGTTGACATGGCAATAAACTGATTGAATCTTGATCTTGAATCTTGAAATGTGGGGGAGGAGAGAACAGAGAAGGAGAGGTGGGGAAAGTAGCAGGGGAAGGGAGAAAGAAAGATAATGGGTGCCATGCTTTAAAATGGAATGGATGCCATGCTTTAGAAAAGTGGAGGGGGGATGGGGGGGGGGTTCGGGAACGGGAGGAGGTGGGGAGGGAGAGCAGGGGGAGTATGAGAGACTATATGGAGAGAACAGGGAAAGGAGGGCTAGCTGACACAACAGTAACAAATTACAGTAGTAATAATAACACATCGAACAATCATATGATAGAGAAATATAGACACACATTTTGCAAACGGACATATGTCGATTTCTTAGCAACCAAACTATGCTTAACTTAATTTGCTGCAAGCCGTTAGTAGTGAATCCCTTTGCCAAATAAACACATTCACATATAGAGCTTATGGGTAGCTTTAGGGTAGAATGGGAGCCATGCTTTAAAATAGTGGCGGAATAGTGGGAGGGGATAGAATGGGTGCCATGCTTTGGAGTAGAATGGGTACTATGCTTTAGAATAGTGGGGAAGCGGGAAAGAGGAGAGAGCAGGAGAGGGGAGGAGGGAGGGAGAGCGGGGGGATGTGGGAGGAGAGAGCAGGGAGAGAAAGGAGGTGGGGAGAGAATGGGAAATGTGGGGGAGGAGAGAACGGAGAAGGAGAGGTGGGAGGGTGCAGGGGATGGAGAGCAGGGGGAATGTGAGAGAGGAGAGAGCAGGAAGTGGCAGGGAATGGGGAAAATTGGGGAGGAGAGGAGAGGGGAAGGAGCAGGGGAGGGGGGAAAGAGGAGAGGGCAGGAGAAGGAGGGGGAGAGCGGTGGGATGTGGGGGAGGAGAGAGCATGGAAAGAGAGGAGGTGGGGAGGGAATGGGAAATGTGGGAGAGGAGAGAACAGGAAGGGGGAAGTGGGGAAGGAGCAGGGGGAGGGGGAAAGAGAAAGAGAGGGGGGGGGGAGATCAGACAAACTGACTACTCTAGACATTAACCACAACTAACTAGGACACAGGGGATTGTTATGGAAAAATAATATAAACCTCGATGAACGAGCAAGAGCCAGATGAAAGAGATGTCACAAACGGCAAGAGCACTCTTGAAAGTAAATGAAGTATTTATTAAATCTGCAGATTGAGCAATTTCACTGAGTCAATACAGGGTCAGTAAAAGAACTGGGGTTCCACCGCGCAGGATGAAACCTTTATACAGCCAAAGGCTGGGTCTCAGAAAAAGGTCCCCATGTGTTGCATGTAGATAGCAAATCTGCCCAGTTACAGGGTGTACCTTCAACCAATCAACTGTCCTCGTGGCGAAACATGTGTACGTGCGTTTTTGCACAACAACAAGAAGAAGATTTCAAGAAACGGTTCGTTTCATGAAGTCTTCTTAGGACACGAAACTAAAAACCAGACTAGTGCACAACCTGTTTTAAACAGGGGTATCTCAGCAGGAGAAAAAGCAGTGCAGAATGAAACTGCTGTTTTGCGGAAAAGTAAAGCGCTGAAAATTGTCAAAATAGAGCGTGCATGTACACGGATATCGATTAGTTTAGGTGGGCGCTGTTTTAGGTGTTTTAGGTGGCTAAATTACGTTTTAGTTGTTGACCCCCCGTACTTACAGAGAAAAGGCTGGTTTGGGTGCTGCTCTGAGTGCCGGGTCTCGTTCCACAATGCGCCCAGCCTGCAGACCACTGTACCAGTTAGTGTATCGAACTAACTGATAGGACCCCACTTCAAACAAACCGAACTATCCCATAAGATCAGGGAAGAGAGTTGAAAATGTAAAAAGTAGAGTCCAAAAATAAATAGAAAATATAGTCTTTAAGTGTTCGTAGGTTCAGAGAATACTAGCTAATTAGCTAGGTGAAAAAGGGGTAAAAAGATTGGGAGTTCCACAGCATTTACTGATGCAGGAAGTGGAACACCTCTGGCTTTTCCTCACCTAGTCCTAGGTGAGTTTAATCATGATCCCTAACTATCGTTATGTCTTGTTTCTGTTTTAGGGACTGTGCGACCATCTAATGCTAGTTATGGTTGAACGGTTTTAGTATCGCGTTCAGATTGTGTGTATCGTCGAACAGTAATGAAGAGTATTGAAGGAAGAAAAGCGACCGTTTACGACAGCAGCGTGGCCATTTTGGCGCGGAAAACGGGGACAATAGAGGGTGTTGCGCCCCAAAATGGCGGGTCTCTTGTGCGCTGTTGCAATGGAACAATGGACTAGTTGACGCTTCTTATCAATGCTCACTCTACGCTACTAAAAGTAACATTAAGACGGTGTGTGTTGCTGCGTGCAAGAGGGCTCGTGTTTACCATGAATATGACATAAATTCACTTGAACGGTTACATCTGCTGCTTACTTGCTTACTTGCAACTTTAAAGTCAAGGTCACTAAAGACAATGGTTCTCAAAACTTTTCCCCTAAACTGAAACTGATCAAGCTTCTTTCTCTCTCTTTCTAAAAAAACAAAAACAACTACTAACCTAAACTAAACTTGTAACACTGTTCCTTCAGAATTTGTAGTTGTCATAGACTGTGCTCCATAGTTGATTGCTCTATTGCTGACAAAAATGTGTTATTGTAAGTCACTTTGGATAAAAGCATCTGCCAAATGACGTAATGTAATGTAATGTAGGCCTAATGAAACAATTTTGACCACGGATCCCCCTATTATGGAAGCCCATAGCTGACTCTATTCAAATGATAATTTAAACTTGAAAATGGTAATGTAATTCCTCAATAACATTATCATTTTCAACACATGTGTGTGTTATTTCAGTAAAAATTTAAATTAAAATGGAATAATCCAATTTTCATTTTCATTTTCATATACTTGTAAGGGCTTTCTATGACTATATAAGAATTCAAATGACAAGCTGTTTGACATTTAATTTTCAAAGTCCATAGCCCGCTCTACAATGGACTATATTCAAATGGTAATTTAAATTTGGTAATGAAAATGCAATCCGAAAAATGCAGCCTAATTTTCCATCTCTGCAAGCATTATTTAAGTCACAATTCAAATTAAAATGCATTTTTGTAGAAAATGTCAAATGATAATTTAAATGGTATTTGACATTTCATTTTAATTTAGTCATACTGCTTTTCAATGGACTATATCAAACTTGTAATTTAAATGTGGAAATGTAAATGCAATCCAAAAAATCCAGCCTAATTTTCCATCCCTGCAAGCATTATTTAAGTCACAATTCAAATGAAAATGCATTTGTATTTGACATTACATGTTTGACATTCGACATTACATTATCAAAGACTGAACATGCTTTGCAATGTACTCTATTCAAATGAAAAACAGCAAAACAGCGCCTCCCGTGTATTGCAGGTTCACTTCGTGCGTTATCACTGACAAAATTCAATTGGAAATGGCAATCTGTCAGGCCGCTCGTCAAGGCGGGTCTATACTTGGGAGGATGTCACTCATTGGCTACTTTCAGACTGCCCCAGTTGACCGCGGAAGTAAACAGACCCACTTCTGGTCTGTCGCCTTCAACCACCGCAGTCAGGCATGTAATGTGCGTTTTTGTTCATATTTAAAGAAGAAACAGCATTATTTATCGGTACATGGTGTTCATACCGCGGAAAAGTTAAAAACAAGGTGAATTTTGCCATTAGGAAGGAAGACGCGAGGCGGATTGTTTGCTATGGTTACCATGGTAACGTTACCCTCTGTATGGCTAATGCTAACGTTAGTGAGTGAGTAATATAGGACGTAAATATCTACAACCACAGGCTGTCAACGGAATAACTGGAGAAATTAAACCATGCCAGACATAAACGGCAAGAAGTGGCTGTGATGTGGATTAACGCTAATGACGAAATGGACGAGATGACGAAATGGTGAGTGTACGTTAGCATGTTGCTGCTACTTGCAAACGAATTTGATCATCTAGAGCAACCTAACGGTAATGTTTGCAATATAAAGCAGCGTCAAGCATAGTGCTATAAATTATACTACTTATGCTAGTTTTTTTTTTTTTTTTTTTTTTTTTTTTTTTTTTTTTTTTTTTTTTTATTATTTATACATTTTTCATTTTCAAACAACACATGAACAAAAACAAAACAGCTCAGACACATGAAAGGGAGAAAAGACAAAGGACAAAAACATACGTACATACATACATACCAAGAAAATAGTCATTGCTTATACAGCAGAAAAGGATACATTACAGTAAACAAAAATTTAAATCCAAAAAAAATAAAACAAAAAAGAATACAAAAACATTTCCTCAGCCTATGTCCATTTAACTCCAACCCTCACCCCGACTCAAAGTTTCCCACCCACGTTCATAAATTAAATTCTGTTTTTTATTTCTATTAATATCCCTTTCAAGAATCCACTGAAATTTTAGAAATGTTTTGAAACGTTCAATATCTAGTTGGTATCTTTTCATAGCTTTAAATATATATGTTTTCCCCATCATAATTACAATATTATTTAGATCTTTTCCTTCTTCATCATCCCTTAAATCCCCAAACATTATAGTTAGAGGACAGCTATAGAAATGTGTGCTGTAAACAGAAATCCATTCTTCAATTTTAATCCAAAATAATGCAACTTCCGGACAATACCAAAATAAATGTACATCACTCTCCTCTTCCTCCTCACAAAATCTACACAAGTCACACTGTTGGATGCTCCATTTTTTAAGCATCTTTTTCGTAGGCAAGTACCTATAGATTAATTTTAATTGTAAAATTCTAATGGATACATCAAAAGTAGTTGTGTAAATACAAGAAAAGGCTTTGTCCCATGGGATACACAACATATTCTCCCATTTTGACTGAATGGCTACTGGTGCTGCACATATTTTTTTAAGATACATATGAAACTGATACATTTTCTTATTTATTTTTTTCTTATTTATCCATGTTGTATCCTTTATGTCAGGGCAGCATACCATTTGTTTTTTATTTAATAGTAGCTTCCTTTTCCAGGTCTGAGGTATAGCTGCAAAAAGTTGATTATATGTAAAGGAGTGACAAGCGTTACCATATACTACTGTGAAATCGTCATACAACATGATTTCACCCCCACTATTCAAAAGATCATTCAAAAATAATATTCCTTTTTCAAACATTGATTCAATAAACATAGGTGTATCCTTAATTAAAATATTTCTATTGTACCATAACAATTGGCTCTGAATTTCACAACATGATTCAGGTTGATGATATTGGTATTGAAGCCAGCTGACCATTGATGGAAAGGTTTTGTCTGTACCTCGTTCAACCTAATTAAAACAGCCCACTCCAATCAGAAGGTGTGACATATGTTAATACCTTTCCAGTGTGTCCAATTATTCCAGATATATGAAAAACCAATACAACAAGCAATTCTGATCTTTAGAACATTATTTTATTTAGAGAATATTGCATAGTGGTACAAAACAGGTCAAGTTATATATTACCCCATTCAGAGATCTCCGAGGTGGATTTGCAGTGGTCTTTCCCTCACAGCTGATATGAAGTAGGTCAAGAAATAGACCCTTGTAAACCGACCTATTCTAATATTTTGCGTGGGCTTTTAAAGTGCATTTCCTTGTGGGCTGGTCTCTCCCCGAAGGTTCCTCCTCCATCTGGGGACATCCTTCACTGCTGCCTTGTCATTGGTGGTCATACGATCTCTCCTTCTGTCACTCCTACTTGGCAAGCGTGTTTTTCTCCCCCTCTTTGTCCACATCATGTGACTTGGCTCTCCCACTGGAGATGACAGCACTAACCCTCCCTTGAAATAGTTATCTATTAGCTCCCCTGTCTACCAAAGCAACTGTCAATATATTTACTTTATTACCAGCTTGATATATTTAAATTCCTATTTTGATTCTTATAATTTGGTCAGCTAATTTAGCTATTTACCTATTAGAAATCCTATAGCACTTTATTTATAATTACTTTAGACTATATAAACTAATTCTACATCCTGGATAAGATCAAATTCAGCTAATCAGTCTGAGGCTGGAACAATTTTTCATACCGCTCAAACTTACTATCTCTTGGTCTAAAACCACTCTATGAGTGTAAAAAGAGAAGAAGATAGTTCCTTATGTTAAATTCAACAAATCAGAGAAAAACTCACCCTGTTTAAACCGGATGAGAAAACTCTTATCTATTACCATTATCAACTAATTTGACTATTGGTTTATTTTCCATTCTATAGTTGCAGTAATAACAATAGACTATTATTTATCTAAATATTATAGCACTCTCCTTGTGTAGCAAGTAATGCAAGTTTGAAGTTATTCAAAACACAGAAATACAACATCAGACTGATCTAAACACACTCTATTCTCATAATACAACCCATTTACATTCTACAAATCATCCAACATTCCCAAAGACCACCGCCGGGCCATCTAAGAGTCAAACCCTGGTTCCTCTCCTCTGCTCTGCTCTGTGCTGTGTTCTGTGTCAGATCCTGTCTCCTCTGGGGGGAAAAAGTCAGCACATCGAATGTATAGTCTAAACTTTATTTCATATCAGATATCAAAACCACTCAGTCAATCAGTAGGATATATATTGAATAATAAGCAACAACAGTCAAGCATGAGAGAAAACCATCATTCATTTAGATTGTTAAATGCATAGTGTTGATTTCCTTTCCAGATAGCTTCTGCCTACTGAGGCATCCTGTGGAATGTTCCCCTGATGCTCTTGTAACCATTTATCTTAGAGAAACGCCATAAACTCTATGTTGTTTCCCAGTCCTATCCCAAAGTGACTGAAGAGAGACCATATATCCATTAAAGGTTAACAGACCATCCTTAGATAACAGTCTAAAAGAAGTCTTACTGCCAACCAGAACCATTTAACCATCTGTTGAATCCATTAACTGACATCCTGGTGCAGTTGGGTCATTAACCTCTCCAAGGCCTTTTGTCCCCCTGTGAGAAAGGGAGAACGTTTATCTAAACATACACTCACAGCAGCTCCTCCGATGACCTAGAACAGAACATTTAAAACATAAATAAAGATATATTTGAATTAACAAATGCATATGCTTCATATCAGCATGTTGGGCCGCCATTCTGGAGTATCCGCCTTCTGTTGAGTCCAAACTGGACCTATGGGGAAATGTTTAATCAAAAAACCCTAGATCTGAGGAGAGAAATCTATCACCATGACCTCTTCTAAAAAGCCTGATAGATATGGGAAAGACTTTCTCTTTAACACGTTCAGTGCCAGCGACGCCATATGGCGTCATTAGAAATTTACCGTACAGTGCCAGCGACGCCAAATGGCGTCATAACTCCAAATTGTTTTTTTGACGGGGGGGTGTCGATCTAAGCTTCTTACGTCGCCTCTAACAATATTGTAGCTATTGGAGGTCGATAACCTATTTTACAAACCCATTAAGGATTCAAGGATTCAAGGATTCAAGATTTATTAAGTGTCCCAAAAGGGCAAATTGGATTGCAGGAAGCGTAGTACGAAGTACATACATAAAAACAAATAAGACAAAAAGAACATTGTAAAAGCAGTCTAGAGCAGCAGTTTAAAGTGCAACACAATAGTTAAAGTGCAAATGACACAATAGTTAAAGTGCAAATGACAACAGTAGCAACGATCTAAAGTGCACAGTAGAGATATAAAGTGCATAGTAGCAAAGTGCAGTTCACTCACAGCAGCACATTTATATCACAAGAAAGAGCTACAATGTATCATTGTATTAAAGCACAAGAAAAAAAAAGAGAAAAAACCTCAGTCCAGACCAAAGGGCAGACAAAGTATATAATACAGATATACTGTATTGTACCCCTAAGAATAAATAAAGATAAAAGAATAAAAGAATAAAAGGATAAAATAAATAAATAACAGCAACGGCAGATGGGGAGACATTACATTTGTACCCCAGCAGCGTTCAACGCTCTGATAGAGACAGGCACAAAGGAATTTCTGTACCTGTTCTTTTTAACTATGGGGGCACGAAGGCGGAGCCCGGAAGGAAGCAGCTCATATTCGAACCTCAGAGGGTGGGCATCATCTGATCGGATGGACTCAGCTTTCTTCAGCACCTGTTTATTACAGATCTGGTCCAGGCTTCTGAACTGGGTTCCGGCTATTTTTGAAGCCACCTTCACTATTCTCCCCAGGGAGTTCTTGTCTTTAGTACAAAGATTACCATACCAGCAGATTATGGAAAATGATATGACAGACTCCACAAAAGCACTATAGAACATTTTCATCAAAGTTTTATCAACCTGAAATTTGGCCAGCTTCCTAAGGCAGTAAAGGCGCTGCTGACCTTTCTTACACAGCATGTCGGTATTCAGATCATTAGGTGGCGACAGCACTCTCCTGATCAGAGAAAAAGGAGCCAAACACACAGAAATAGTCACTGGGCAAAATGAGGAAATCGCATCGCATCCGTCCGTATGCATCGACGTGCCTCCATAAACGAGCACAACGCCAGCTGTGCCCCCAGCAGCAGCATCCGCTGTCACAACTGAGCACTTCCATGTACGCTGCAACAGCACATTCACATAATCAGCATTATTATTCCGAACTGGAAGCATGCCAGCCCGTGACAAACACACGCGGAACCAAAAAGCTGAATGTCGCGCACCATTCACTGTGTGTGCGCAGCAAACTCAGCAGAGACTGAGAGCCACCAGACACATAAGACACACCCAGGAGGCGTGTGCAGTTGAGGGGGGGGGGGGGGGGGGGGAGCACGGAGAGCAGCAGAGCAGCATACACTTCACCCAGACAGACCCAGACATCAGAAAATTCGCTTCAGAGTCAGAGATGTGCTTGAAATGTTTAATTTCACAAAAGGCTCATTATCTCAGCTCGTAGAAAAAAAGGTATGTTTTTCGTTCAATCGAGCTATCTTCTCCGGCTCATAACTAAAGAACGGAAAATGGGATCAATAAACTTTTTTTTGCAGGTGATAGAAGAGAGTCTCATCGTTATTTGTGCGTGTTCAGTGTTTACATAGTAATTATTAAAAAAATTATATGACTGTTTTAAAATGCATTGCGGCCTATGTGGCACAGCAAGCAACCTTTTGCCCAAGGGCCGTGGCACTGAAAGTGTTAATAAAGTGAACTGAAAAGGAGTTAGCTGAAAATAAGGATACAGTTTTTTTTTGAAAAGTGAATGAAATGATATCAACAATCTTGCTGAGAACCATTGTGGATTCAAAACAAATTTTGGTACAAAAGATGCTTTCAGTGCAAAGTTGAGAGCTCTAAGACTCAACAGCTTGAGCCCACCATGCTCATAATCATTATATAGACAAGCCCTTTTAATTTTGTCTGGTTTTCCACCCCATAAAAATTTAAATAAATGTTGTTCATATTTTTTAAACAGCTCTTCTCCTGGTGAAGGTAATGACATAAGAATATAAACAAACTGAGGAATAACTAAAGTATTTATCACCGTTATTTTTCCATATAGAGTTAAATTTGCCATTCTCCAAACCTGTAGTTTTCTATCAGCTTTATGAAGCTTCCTTTCAAAGTTTTCCTTTGTAATGTGTTCTATGTTCTTAGGGATATGTATACCTAGAACATCCACTGGACCATCTGACCATTTTAATGGCAGATTACAACACAGCTCAAAGTTTGTACCCTTCAAAGATCCAATTCTTAACACAGTACATTTTTCATAATTTGGTTTCAAACCAGAAATAGCTGAAAAAGCATTTAACTCATCAACCACTGCAGTGAAGGAAGAAACATTTGGTTGGATTTGAAAATTAACATCATCAGCATACATTGAGATTTTTGATTCCAGATTATTTATTTTCAAACCTTCTATTTTCTTATTCATTCTTACTTTCAGAGCTAACATTTCTATTGATAAAATAAATAAATATGCAGAGAGCGGACATCCCTGCTTCAGACCTCTGTGGAGATGAATTGTTTTAGAAAAAAAAACATTATTTATAATTTTACACCTTGGATTGGCATACATTACTTTGATCCAATTGATAAAAGAATGACCAAAATTAAAATTTTCTAGACATTTATAAATAAAATCTAAACGTACTTTATCAAATGCTTTCTCAAAATCAACGAAAAAAATGAATGCAGGGGTGTTCACTTGACCATAATATTCAATTATTTCAGTTACTTGTCTAATATTATCACTGATTGATCTACCTTGCAAAAAACCACACTGATCTGGATGGATAATCTTTGGTAATACTTTCTTTAGCCTATTTGCAAGGCATTTAGCCAATATTTTTGCATCATTACATTGCAAAGTGATTGGCCTCCGATTCTGTAATATAGTTGGATCCTTGTATTTTCCACCAGAATCTTGTTTTAACAGCAATGAAATTAAACCTTCCTGTTGTGTTTCTGTAAGTTTTTTTTTACTGTATGACCAATTAAAAGTTTCAAGCATTGGTATTTTTACAGATTCATAGAAGGTTTCATAGAATTCGGCAGGAATGCCATCAGCTCCCGGGCTTTTACCTTTTTTTAAAGTGCTAACAACTTGGTGCAACTCCTGTTCTGTAATAAAGCCTTCACAAGATTCTTTGTCGGTTTCTGTTAACATGACATTGGCCTCCCTTGGAAGGTTGAGACCAATATTTTGATGCGATGCCCCCACCAGAGGACCCTGAAATGAGTACAGGTCCGAAAAATATTTATATTGTTCCGTCAAAATTTCCGCTGGTTCTTCAATAGTTTTATTTCCTACTATAAGTTTCAATACATTTTTCTTTACAGCATTTTTGTACTGTAAATTTAAAAAGTACTTTGTTGGTCTTTCCCCCTTTTCTAACCATTCTATTCTATTTCCCAGATATGTAATATTTGCTTTCTCGGAGTATATTCTTTCCAATTATTTTTCCTTGTACTCAAGACTGCGCTTTTGGTCTTCTGTCACATTTACATTGTTATCTATCTGTTGTGCTAAGTCTTCTATTTCAGCTATCAGTGTTTTTTCTTTCTCTACACGATTTTTCGTCCTTCTGGAGCTGTACTGAATGCAGTGCCCCCTCAGTGAGCATTTAAACGCATCCCATATAACCAAAGGATCTGCTGTATTATTGTTTATTATAAAGAAGTCTTCTATGAATCTGTTTGTTATGTCTATAAACTCTTTATCCTTTAGTAATTGTTGGTTTAGTTTCCAATAGCCTGGGCCCCTTTGGGAGGCAGTGGTACTTATGTTCAAAAATATGAGGTGATGATCTGACCTAAATCTCTCCTTAATCCCAACTTTAGTTATCATTGGGGTCAAAGAGAAGGATGTTAAAAAAAAGTCTATTCTACTTGCCTGATTTCCTCGTCTAGATGTAAACCTTGTTTGTTTCGGATTTTGCAGTCTCCATATATCAGTTAAGTCTAATGACATCATGATATTAGAGATGGCACTATATGCTTTAAAATGATAGTTCTTAGTTTGTGTGCCTTTTCGGTCTAAATCAACATCCAATACAGTATTGTAGTCTCCTGTCATTATTAAATTCTTATCATGAAGACTTTTTCCTTGCAGTGTATTGACAATGTCTTCAAAGAAAAGTGGATCGTCTGAGTTAGGCGCATACAGATTTATCAGTACAAATTCCAGGCTGTCCACAAAAATATGTTGTATAATGATTCTACCTGCAGGATGTGTTATCGTTTCTTTGATCACAATATCTACCTTCTTTTTATACATTATCATCACACCTTTAGAGTTTGAACATCCATGTGAAAAGTAAATATCACCTCCCCATTCTTTTCTCCACATAGTCTCATCCAATTGAGTAGAGTGAGTCTCTTGAAGACAAAATATATCAAAGTTTTTATCTGCAAGCCACGTGAAAACGTCTCTTCTTTTCTTCTTATCAGCTAATCCATTGCAATTAAAGCTTGATATCAATAGTTCAGGCATATTTTAGTCTTCCATACATTTGATGTGTGATTCTTGAAAACAACAAAACAAAAATAAGGGCAAAAACTCTGGGAGGGAATAAAGGGAATTTGGCTGAGAGAAGAGAGAGACAAAAACATAATAGGAAATAAAACAAAAACAAAACAGATAAAACAAAAAAAGCAAGACACAAATAAGCAAACGTGTATTTTCATGAAACAAAAACTAAACAAAAACTAAAACAAATGAATTACTACTTATGCTAGTTGAGTGTCAATTCATAGTAAGGTGAATGTGCCAACATTACTTCTCTACTAATGTTATTTAATAATTCACATGGGGGAGTCATTAGATTAGATGTAGCTACGCTACTGGTCTGTATGTACCTCTAAAACTGAAGATGAGCTTCAGTTACATGAAGTGAGTTTATAACCAACCAAGCAGCTTCCCATGGTATAGCTAGTTAATCACTTTCCTCCAGTCTGCATGTGGCGTGACTGGTGGCTGGTATGGCTGTACTATGAGTATAATAACTGCTGGGCTCGCATGTAAATAAATATGAATAAATAAATAAATAAATAAATAAATACATATATACACACACACACTGTGAATAATTAAATATCTAAACTAAACATTTCATTTTGCTGCTATATGCCAAGTGCAACATTTTCTGACCATTAAAATTATCTCATATCTCTTCCTGTCCTTTGTGTGTGTTCCAACATCTACAGGTGGCCATTAAGTTTGATGGGAACATGAACGTCACCTGGGTTTATCGGACGCTACATTTCCATGTTGATGCTCCTCTGCCACAAGAGCCACACACTGAACAAGCAGCTCTTCGACATGCTGACTGGTGGTTCTCGTCAGGAGGATATGAAGCAAACACATGTGCATTTTGTGCAAGTTCACATACAAAACAAAACCCTGCCATTACAGCGATATGAAGCAAACACATGTGCATTTTGTGCAAGTTCACATACAAAACAAAACCCTGCCATTACAGCGAACCACGTGAGACCTGCCAACAGCAAATCCTGTACCATCTGTATAGTCCTGATTTACTGTACGTCTCATTGTTTGTGATGTATCTGCAGTCTGCACCAACATAACCAAGACACATTCCTCATGTTGAAGTGACCCTGTTCAGGAATATGAACTATATGCTATTTATGTTTTTGTTTTAAATATTGGGTTTGTTATGAATTACTAATTTTGACAAGTCATGTCCAGGTGTCTCCAAGCCTGCTGATGCCGACCGCCTCCACCTGCCTCACAACATTCAAACTGCCCTTGGAGTGCAGAACATACGAAGATTTCTGTACAAACATAGCTGGGTCGATGGAGTCAATGAAGTATGGCTTTGGCCTCATTTACTAGCTTTAGGACGTCCGGTGACCTCTCCAAACCCTGTCGGGGACCTTAAACTTCACCCCGAACACTCTTGTGTTCCCAGTTGCTGTCACTGGATTTAGCCTACGGTACGTGTATTTCTGCATATTAAACTAAAAGTTAGTCAGAGCAACTTTAGAATCCTCAACACGCATGAGTGAAGGGGTACTATTGCCATGGAAAAACAGCTTTTTTTTTTAACTTTTTACTCGGTCGATCACATTTAAGCTTCAACATGTTCATATGTGAAGATTATCTCGCTGAAGAATGTGACACTTTGTTTTTTATTAAAAATGTTGAGTTCCACGATTGTCCTTGTGTCTCAATCCTATACATAATTGGATGTAGCTACTGTGACATCACCCATTGGTTTGAGGACTATGGTTATGAAGTAGGAGTTTGTGTGTGTGGTCAGTGTGTGGCTCTTGTGGCAGAGGAGCATCAACATGAAAATGTAGCGTCCGATAAACCCAGGTGACGTTCATGTGCCCATCAAACTTAATGGCCACCTGTAGATGTTGGAACACACACAAAGGACAGGAAGAGATATGAGATAATTTTAATGGTCAGAAAAATGTTGCACTTGGCATATACTGTAGCAGCAAAATGAAATGTTTAGTTTAGATATGTAATTATTCACAGTGTGTGTGTGTGTGTGTGTGTGTATATATGTATTTATTTATTTATTCATATTTATTTACATGTGAGCCCAGCAGTTATTATACTCATAGTACAGCCATACCAGCCACCAGTCACGCCACATGCAGACTGGAGGAAAGTGATTAACTAGCTATACCATGGGAAGCTGCTTGGTTGGTTATAAACTCACTTCATGTAACTGAAGCTCATCTTCAGTTTTAGAGGTACATACAGACCAGTAGCGTAGCTACATCTAATCTAATGACTCCCCCATGTGAATTATTAAATAACATTAGTAGAGAAGTAATGTTGGCACATTCACCTATGAATTGACACTCAACTAGCATAAGTAGTATAATTTATAGCACTATGCTTGACGCTGCTTTATATTGCAAACATTACCGTTAGGTTGCTCTAGATGATCAAATTCGTTTGCAAGTAGCAGCAACATGCTAACATACACTCACCATTTCGTCATCTCGTCCATTTCGTCATTAGCGTTAATCCACATCACAGCCACTTCTTGCCGTTTATGTCTGGCATGGTTTAATTTCTCCAGTTATTCCGTTGACAGCCAGTGGTTGTAGATATTTACGTCCTATATTACTCACTCACTAACGTTAGCATTAGCCATACAGAGGGTAACGTTACCATGGTAACCATAGCAAACAATCCGCCTCGCGTCTTCCTTCCTAATGGCAAAATTCACCTTGTTTTTAACTTTTCCGCGGTATGAACACCATGTACCGATAAATAATGCTGTTTCTACTTTAAATATGAACAAAAACGCACATTACATGCCTGACTGCGGTGGTTGAAGGCGACAGACCAGAAGTGGGTCTGTTTACTTCCGCGGTCAACTGGGGCAGCCTGAAAGTAGCCAATGAGTGACATCCTCCCAAGTATAGACCCGCCTTGACGAGCGGCCTGACAGATTGCCATTTCCAATTGAATTTTGTCAGTGATAACGCACGAAGTGAACCTGCAATACACGGGAGGCGCTGTTTTGCTGTTTTTCATTTGAATAGAGTACATTGCAAAGCATGTTCAGTCTTTGATAATGTAATGTCGAATGTCAAACATGTAATGTCAAATACAAATGCATTTTCATTTGAATTGTGACTTAAATAATGCTTGCAGGGATGGAAAATTAGGCTGGATTTTTTGGATTGCATTTACATTTCCACATTTAAATTACAAGTTTGATAAAGTCCATTGAAAAGCAGTATGACTAAATTAAAATGAAATGTCAAATACCATTTAAATTATCATTTGACATTTTCTACAAAAATGCATTTTAATTTGAATTGTGACTTAAATAATGCTTGCAGAGATGGAAAATTAGGCTGCATTTTTCGGATTGCATTTTCATTACGAAATTTAAATTACCATTTTAATATAGTCCATTGTAGAGCGGGCTATGGACTTTGAAAATTAAATGTCAAACAGCTTGTCATTTGAATTCTTATATAGTCATAGAAAGCCCTTACAAGTATATGAAAATGAAAATTGGATTATTCCATTTTAATTTTAATTTTTACTGAAATAACACACACATGTGTTGAAAATGATAATGTTATTTGAGGAATTACATTACCATTTTCAAATTTAAATTATCATTTGAATAGAGTCAGCTATGGGCTTCCATACCCTTTGATAAGAGTTTTGCTTTTAGATGTTTTATTACAGAAAGTCTATGAAACCCATGACCAAAATAGTCCTACATTCTATCATTATGTTACTTGTGGATGGAATTATAGTGAAAATAAGTATCCCCCTTTTTGCTGGGGACCTGTGACAGATGACAGCTGGAGTGCATGGGGAGTGGTTAATGTAAATGAGCAGCTATTGTTCACTCCCCCCATTATCTGGCTGGCCCAGGGGCTGAGAAGTACTCACCTTTCTTTCAGGCTGATTTTCTAGGAAAATTGATTTGAGGTGTACAAACATTCAAATAAGCAGATCTTATTCAATTATTTTCAGATTTTGATGTGTGACACATTATTTGCAAGCTTACAGTCTGTAGTTTCATAATCTGCAAAAAACAGAAAAATGACCTCGGCGAGATTGTACTGAAATTACCAGCGGCTGACACATATTATTAAATTAGGTCAAGTCTAAGTTTATACTGATACTGCTGGCTTGTGATAGCCCGCTCAGCAGTTCAGGACTAAGTTTATTCACCAGCTATTAGATTTTCTATCTAAGCTACTGGGTCGACTGATGCCATATTATTAAATTAGGTCAAGTCTAAGTTTATACTGATATTGCTGGCTTGAGACAGCCCACTCAGCAATTCAGGATTGTATGTAGGGGAGGTCCGGGACGAATTAAGCAGGGGGACGGAATTAGCTTGTCCTCATATACTATCTTTGACAAAACCCAGGAAGACGATTCTTTCCCCCCATGTTACACTTCCTGGTACCTCACTTCCTGTGAAGTTTCAGCTCGGCCAGTCAGTGGATGGCGGAGATATCCGCAAAAACGTTGCCTTTTCGTCTTATTTTCAAACGCGAGTAAAATATTGCAAACTGTGTATTTTTCTATTAGCGTGTTGGAATTTATTTATTTAATGCTGCTAACGCTATTCATCTGTTAGACCTATCGGTAGACTACAGCTCAATGATTGTTTTGTGTGTAATGTTAGCATATCCTTTGTGCTAGCTTAGCTTTCATCCAGGGAAACGCACGGGGGACAAATAAAGCACTTTGCTCCAATTGCCTTGAATAGGCTATGCATTTATCTGTGCTTGCAGGACAATGCCTCGCATAAGGAAGAGGACCACGGACAGAGGGCAAAAAAATGCACACATTCAAATATTTCTTTGGATAAGCCATTTAAGGGAGGTAAAATATTGATCACATCACATCAGCAAAATATATAGATAGACGTTATAATTATATTAATTTGCAACATATAACATATTAAAATGTATTTCATAATACTTAGTTTCTTAGATGACCAAAAGATGAAGGAATTAATGCCAGAAAAAAATTGTTACCTGGCTGTTTTTGTGCCTTTTTCACAACCGCTACATTAGTCCCCCGCCTGTGCTTTATTTGTCCCTTCACTGTGGGGCAAATTAAGCATTGCGCAGCTTCTGGTTGCCATCTGATGACGTCTGATGTATTGACCCATGGAACGAAACTACGGTTGGTATTGCCAGAGGACATGTGTAGGTTGCTTACATGAAAATATTATAACTCCAGCTGAAACAATCTTTACACAATGACAAAAAAAACAAAAAGTGCTTCATTCGTCCCGGACCTCCCCTACTCAAGAGCTAATAAATATTTCTAGAGAATGACATCATCAAACACAACCATCAAGCACAACCATATGATTGGGAAAATAAATGGGTTTTGAGTCTAGTTTTGAAGATTTCAATGGAGCCAGCTTCCCTAAGTCCAGGTCAAACGAGGACAAGGAAGAGTGGTAGTCCTCCCCTCAGTGTCTCCATGGTCGTCCGCGTCGGTGGTGATGTTGCACAGTGGAACGGTGCCTTCTTGCAGGGTGTGTGTCCTGTCCCAGGGTTCTCCACATGTAGACCCTCTTACTGGCATAGTCATTTGCATCACGCTCAAACTTACTGACTTTACTGGCCTTAACGTCCTTCTCCAACTGGAGTCTGTGTTTTTCACATTCAGCAAAGAGAGCATATGGGGCCCTATTCTCCCACAGGCCATCGGCGCTATTACGGGCCTTAACCGCAAAAAAACGTGCCTTGCGCCTGTTTCGGGAAAATAGCAATAGGCTTTAGGCTGCCAAATGCGCTTTAGGCCGAATGGGCGTGGCGGAGTCCCTGAATGCGCCAAAGTGGGCGTGTCGGCGCTAAATACCGGCGTATTGCTATCTTCCAGCCATCTTCCGACCTGGCCTACTTTTAGCGCTTTGCGCTTTTGAAAAGCAGGCCTAAAGCAGGATTCTGTGCACCGGGGACAGGAAAGTGAATGGAGAATACAATATATAGAAAAAAATACTTTAGAATACAATAGAATATAAGATTGCAACCCTTCTCAGGCTTTGGGTGAAGCTGTAATGCAGTTTCATAAATTTAGTTTAGGCTATCATAATAATCCCCATTTATGTGTAATATAGCTCTACGTTTTATTACCCCCCCCCCCCCCCCCCGAAATTAGCTAGGCTACTAATATTACTAATATTCCTAATTAATATGTATTATTATTTCATTCAGATAATTGACATTATAGGCATGTATATCGTTTAATGTGAGAGAAAGGGAGAGAGAAAGAAAGAGAGAAAGAGAGAAACTGGATAAACTGTTGTGTAGCGCTTCTTCAAACCCCACTCTTCATTACAGCTATTCATTACAGAATTGTCTGTTGTATTTATTTTTTCTGTGTGCAAAGCATAGAAAGTTAGAATTATTTCCAAATGTTTCCCCCGTCTGTGGCAGCGGAGCTGTCCGAGGTGCTGAACAAGCGCAGCGCATAGACGGCCACCTGGGGCGGCTCACTCAGGCGGTCCAGGACTGGGCGTGGGGCGTCGGCGGGGTAATTCTCCTCCCCAAACAGTGCGCGATGGTACATTTGAACCTGAATGGATAGATGAATAAACAACTTAAGTAAAGAGTTGTTTTGTAGCTATTCAAAATGAATGGTGGACAGATATATCACCTGATTCGCCAGCACCATCTTCTCCTCAGCTGTGAATTTAGTGGATCGGTTTTGGTCTGCCATATTGATCACACTGCGCCAGCTGCTGCCAATCTGGCTTTTAAAGCCCCTCTGATTGATTACTGAAGATTTTATTGAGAATGAACATATTTGTCAGAGCCTGTGGGGGGGGGCATATATAGGCCAAATAAAATACTATTACTCAATAATAAAATCCAGTAAATTAAATAGAATAAAGTTATCAGATCCAGTAAAAGTGATAGGTGTCATTCAGAGGATGTTGCATCGTGCAGTGGGGGAGGAGAGATAAAACGATATCATTCTGGCCAAACTTTCATCTAATCTCATGACATCCAGCCATAGGCAATATTTTTTTCTATCAGATGCATTTAGAACATTATTTTCACTTTGGTCTTGCTATAGTGTAGCGTATTTACATGCTTGCAGTATTTTAACTGCAGTTAGATTGGTTTGAGAAGCATAATAATATGGAATAATAGCCTATATATGGAGATAGACAGACCGGATGAAGGGAGGGGGGGGCGGCGGAGCCCTTGGCTTTGTCTGGTTTTACCGGATTTGTCCAGGAATTGGAGCTTAAAAGGCAAGCGTGTGTCTCTTCCCTGCAATTCTCCAATGAGCGGACAATGCATAATTTTACGCTTAAAAGGCGTGGTTATAATGGTTGAGGCTGAGTTTAGCGCCGATACCAAGATATCAAGTGCGCCTTTCCACGCCCACTGCTTTGCGCTGCGGCTGGCGCTCGGCCTAGAAACTGCGCCGCTGCAACGATAGAGCCCCAAGTGCCTCCCGTGTGATTGTTTCTGTGACAGAGTTTGTCTTTAAAAGTTTAATCTCCGTTCTTGTTTCTTTCAGTTGATCGGACAGTTCTTGTATGGAGAGTGCCATTAAGTCAAACAAGCATTTATTCATAATTTCGCACCACTTCCCAGGTGAAAAAGTAGTATACTTTTGTATATTTGAAATATAATTTAAGTATACAAAAGTTATTATAATTATACTTTTACTTTTTGTGCTTAATATAAAGTATATTTAACATGTACTTTTATAAAGTGTACTTCAGAAAAGATGCCATTAAGGTCAATTTAAATGTACTAAAAATAAATATACTCATTTTTCCAATACATAAAGTGGTATTTTAGTTTACTTTTAAAAAGCGTACTTTCTTGCAAGTGTATTACCTAAGTATACTTTTAAAATAGTATACGAAATTGTAAATACTTAAAGTGGTCATATAGTGTACTTATAAAAAGTATACTTATTTTTAAGTCAATTTTAATAAAGTATTAGTATATTTTATCATAGTACACTTTAATTGCTATTATTTACACGTGCATTTAAGTGTACTTTAAAAAAGTGCACTTTAATATAAGTTCATTCTAAGCTGTATTTTAGTGTACTTTTAAAGAATATACTAATTTGCAACTACGTAAAGTGGTAATTTAGTATACTTGTGAAAAGTACACTTATTTTCAAGTACATTGTAAGACACGTTTAGTATACCTTATTCTCATACACTTTAAGTGGAATTATTTATAAGTGTATTTAAGTGTAATTGCAAATAGTACACTTTAATATAAGCTCATTCTAATCTGTAATTTTAGTGTACTTTTTAAAAGTATACTAAATTGCAAATACGTAAAGTGGTCATTTAGTATACTTATGAAAAGTACACTTATTTTCAAGTCAATTGTAATACACTAACAGTATGCTTTATTGTAGTACACTTTAAATTGAATTATTTATAAGTGTATTTAAGTGTACTTGCAAAGAGTGAACTTTAATATAAGTTCATTTTAAGCTGTATTTCAGTGTACTTCAAAAAAGTATACTAAAGTGCAAGCACTTCTAGTGGTAACATAGTGTACTTGTGAAAAGTACACTTTTGTTAAAGTCCTTCTTAATACACAACTAGTATGATTTATTGTAGTGTACTTTAATTCCACTTCAGTAGAAGTGTATTTAAAGGTCCCAATTCGTGCAGCTGTAACCTCTTAAAAACGTGTGTCTTTGGTCCATAAAACATGATTCTGGATTAATCTGTCGAAAATATAGCAAACCCGTTTGTTGTGACGGAGTTCTCACTCCCTCTTCTGGTCGCTTCATAAGAACGGCCTGTTTCTATAATATATTCAGAACTAACAGTTCCCATTGGCCGCTGAGGGAGAGCCCGCCCCACGCTCCCAGCGGCCAATCAGATTAGCGTCTGTGGACCAGCACGCTAGGTTGCGAGTTATCGTTAACTAAACGGTACTACGCTAAAGAGGACATCTCAAAATGCCTAGACTTACCGAATGCACCTCTGCAGTTACAGGATCACGTACAGTTGGCGTCGCTCCAGCTAGAAGTGTTAATTTTGTGGCTATAGACTAAATGGTGCAGGTAGCTTGTGTGAGAGAGACCCGCGCAGTATGCAGGAGGAAGCTAGTGACGTCCCGATTCCCCCAGATTCCCCTCTGGGCAAACAAAGCGTTTGGGGGTGTGGCTTGGAGGAGACTGCAGAGGGACGCTGGATAGGGACAAATCCAACTGTGGCAGTTCTGAGCGTGTGACCACTCATTACAGGGAGGGCTGACAGCAGTATATATGCATTTACAAGTAAAAACAGCTTTTGCACGGAATGGGACCTTTAAGTAAACTTATAGAGTGCACTTAAATGTTAGTTCATTTTAGCTGTACTTTAAGTAGGATAAGTTGTAAATACTTACAGTCGTAATACAAGATGGAAGGAAACTAATTACTAGTACTCAAATGAGTGTAATTGATTAGCTTTTTGTGTACTTGTACTTTTTTGAGTATGTCTTTATTCAGTCATTTTACTTTTTATCTAGCCCTTTATGCACTAATTACTATTTTTTAAAGTGTGACCCTATAGTTTTTAGACAGTGGGGACAAAAGTTGCTCCAAAATCATTTATTTTTTTATTTCCTACATTGAAGTAAAAAGTAATTATATTACAGTTAGTAATCCAAGTAATTTCAAGTTACTGCATTACTTTCTCCAGCGCTGGCATAGTGTTGAAATGAAAAGTGGAGATAGGTCTGTTGCCAGATCATGATTTGTTTTTGTCCTATATAGGCAAATAAATAAAATGTATGACGTTTGGCTGATTGTTGACGTAACAAGTACTTTTGAAACCAAGTAATAAGTAAAGTAATTGTATTACTTTTTAAATGAATAATCAATAATAAGTAACTATACTTCCCAAACACTAATTCTGAGAATGTTTGTAAAGCTAGCTGGCTCACATTAAAATAACATGTCTGTCTGTCTGTCTGTCTGTCTGTCTGTCTGTCTGTCTGTCTCCGTCCGTCCGTCCGCCTGCCTGTCTGTCTATCCGTGTGAGAAGGTAGCAAGGTGACATTGACATTTAGGATCTTAAAATTTACTTTTTCTCTCTCTCAGCACTGATCCCTATTTGTCTGAAATATTCAGCTCTTCAAATAAGATCAGTAAGATCAAAATTAGCCTGCCCTGCACAAACACAATCATGTGTCTCAGACTCAGTGATCAAATTCAAGTATCAGCTCCATGTAGCCTACTGTATTCAGTTCTCAGATAAAATAGATACCACTAAGCAAATAAAACAAGGGTAAACAATAAAATAAGTAGTGAAGTTATTAATAGCCCATACAATTTTTTTTTAAGACATGAAAGCGAGGTACTCCCGGTTCTGCCTATAAACGCAAAGAAGAAGAAGAAGAAGAAGAAGAAGAAGAAGAAGAAGAAGAAGAAGAAGAAGAAGAAGAAGAAGAAGAATGGACACTATTATGTTTTTGAGCACTTTGGGTGGACATCGTTTTTGTTTTTCCCACACTGTGAATAATATTGTGTAACTGCTAAAATTCAGAAGGTGGCGGTATTTGCCAACCGCCATTAAACATCAGAAGAAGAAGAAGAAGGTACTTCCGGAAGTGATCAGGGCTAGCCAACATGTTTCGTTTGAAATTCGAGCGGGCGTCCTGCCGCCCGGGATACGGTAATATTGACAAAACTAGTTGCTTATCATGTATTTAAAACTGTATGTCTTGTATAAGCAGACGGTACCAAAGTATTTTGGTGTACCCCGAAACGCAACATTATGTGCGTTTTTCTATTAGCTAGCATACGTTAGCTGACGCTAAATTAAACAGATTAGCTTGCGTTAGCGCTTATTCTCTGTATAGACTGCTTTACACAACGTTACCAGCGTTAGTTAACGCTAGGTTAGTCTGTGAGACTGATGTAACGTTAATGTTACGGTTGAATCGTTTTAGACTTATTTGTGAATTACATTTACTCAAAGGGTGAAGAGTATGCTACAAAACAATGCTAGCTGACGTTAGTGTGGGGAGTCAGTCTGCTTAGCTAGCTAGCAGCCAGAGACAATCAAGTACTGTATAACGTTAGCTGCTAACTCGATGTTACAACTCGTTACGTACAAACGTACAAAGACTGCTTCTAAACGGTTGTTTCACGCAAGCAGTATCATTTTAACCGCGCCGGCTAAATTACTGGCTTCAGTAGGGGGACTATCATATCTTCGGATCTGCAATCGGAGGTCGGATACGGGTAGGAGAGATTTTTTAACAGCGCTTTCCACCTATTGAGGATTCGAACGCTGTGTGACGATGACTGCTGTACGAGAATATTATCGGAGTACAGTAGCAGCGCCACGTTATGGGGCTAGGGGACAGTCAGCTTTAGGGCTGTCACGATTCCTCGAGTACCTCGAATAACTCGAATAATTAAAATGATCGAGGCCAAAATGATTCGCCTCGACACGGCATTTAGAGAGTAGAGACTGTTTCTCACGGACGCTTACTGGTGTGGCACAGCGCTCTTCCGGTGTAAACACGCGAGGACACATGATCGCAGACAGACCAGAGACGGACCCCGCAAAATGGAACGAGGCGGCGGAGAAAGCAGACAGGAGGAGCCGGGAAGGGAAGAACCAGGTCCGACAAAGCGACCGAAACTGTCTAAGTGTGGGACCATTTCACGCTGAAAAAGGACACAAACTCAGTGGTGTGCAAGACGACACTTGCATATCACAACAGTACCTCGTCAATGCTTCAGCACCTGAACCGTAAACATCCAGTCTACGCATCCACCAGCGCATCTACGTCGAGCGGAGCAAGGTAACGTTACTAACGTAACGTTAACTATACACAACGCTAATGTAAATGTATGCTAATGATTGCTACTTGATATTAAGACTAGTAGTAGTTGTGCTGCTGGCTTGCCACGTTGCCAATATGACTATTACTGCATTCATGCTGCATTTTTTTGATGTGGCTTGCCGTTTTCTGTGAGAAATACAAAGCTCAACCTAAAGTTAACGTTAGCGGCTAATTTAACAGCGTTGTGTGTGTGTGTGTGTGTATGTGTGTGTGTGTGATCACACTAGCCTGTTGGTGTGTGAGAGAGAAAGAGAGAGTGAGTGTGTGTGAGAGAGAAAGAGTGTGTGTGTGGAGAATGTACATTTACACACCCTAGACCGGTCGACTCTTCTCATGATGATTGCAAACAACTATTTAATTGGTGCATTTTAGGCTCCAATTATTACACCACCTGACCTGTTATCTTGCTATTCTGATAATTGTGTCAATAATAGGCAACAGGTCTAGGGTGTGTAAATGCGCATTCTCCAGTTTTGTTATGAGCTTACCTAATAAATATCAATATTAATTATTATTTCACCTCTTTTTCAGCGGATCACAGCGTACTATGGACAGCTTTGTAAGGACGGGTGAAAAAGATGAATGGTGCCACTGCCAGTTCTATGCAATTTAAAAATAAAAATGTTGTTTTTTCTAAGAAAGAAACTAATGTAGTTGTTTATTTGAAGAGATTTATCTTATTTTTTGGTGTATATTTACGATAAGCCTTTGAAAACACAAAAAAGGGTTCTTATCCGATTACTCGATGGATTATTCGGTAGAATACTCGATTACTAAAATAATCGATAGTTGCAGCACTAGTCAGCTTCTTAGTGTATGTAAAATTCTGACACACTGGAATAGTGAATTACAAGTGAAATAATAGACTGTAAACTCTCAATTTCATGGACCCTCTCTTAATGCAAGTGTGTGTGTAGAGAGAGCTATCTCACTCTCTTCCTCCCTGCAGAATCATATTAGCTTCCCCGCGGCGTGGCAGCAAATGCTTTATGGACCGGGGCCCGGTGGGTGGGAACCACTGGTGTAGAGGTAAAAGCACTTGCCTACCACCGCAGAGTCCCAGGTTCAACTCCTGCCAGAGGTACCTCTGGCTTGGTCAGACATTCCTAAAGATTGGCCGTGTCTGCGGGTGGGAAGCCGGTAGGGTATGAGTCCTGGTCGCTGCACTAGCGCCTCATCTGGTTCGCCGGGCCACCTGTTTCGGGGAATGGGCACTGGGGGGAATGGCATGATCCTCCCATGCGCTACGTCCTGCTGGTCAAACCCCTCTGACCCGCGCAACGACCGTTATAAATGGGAATTGGCCAAGTACATTTGGGGAGAAAATGTGAGAAAAATCCACAAAAAGAGATTCTCCAGAAGATGCTGAAAAAAAATTACACTCATGAGTACTACAGATAGAAAATGAAGTTTTCTCACTGCAATCTTATCTGACTTTGTTGTCCAGCTTAAGGCAGTGTGTCTAGAGGGTGCTCTGTGTGTGCTGCATCGTCACTACCCATCTACTCCTCGTAGAAACTCGACATCACTCCATCGACAACAGATACAGCTGCCCAGAGGTATGACAGTACAACTGTATTTTATTTTTAAAAAAAGCTGAGGGACCTGGTGCTTGCATGTGGTTGGAATACAGTATATATAATATGTTCCTGTTTGTGATTCCCAGAGCGGTCATGTCACCTGTCAAGGGCCTGTACCAGCCACCCACCCTCTGCTGGGATACCAGCCATCCAGCCGCTGCTCAGCGCTGCCCTGTGTAGAGCATCCTGCCCACTCTCAGCAGACTTTCCCCAAGTAGGGCTGAAATAGGAAGAGACTAAGGTAGAGTCCTGCTCTGGATGTCTGTTTTTATTTGCACAGCTCCCCATGTCTTATCTTAATCATGGAATATTTCAAATGTGATACATTGCATACTCTTCAGGTGCTTCTAAAAGCTGTTGGGAGTAATTGTTGGTGTGGGTGTGTGTTTCTAGATGTGCCCTCTGGTGTGTTTGCTCCAACCTCATCTTCACTGAACATCAGATCATCCTCAGTCTGACTGACCTCACTCAGCCTCAACGGAAAGCACACGCCACTAACGGACTCGTCAACATCAGTAGGTGGGTTATCCCTTTTTATATTATTATTTTTTCTCATTTCCCCCAATTGTACTTGGGCAATTTCCCTCTGCTGCCCCGCTCGTTGCTCCACCCCCTCTGTCGATCACATTTGCCAGCTGCTTTTCACCTGATAGCGGGGAGCTTCAGTGGCTGGACGTAGCATGTGGGAGGATCACGCTATTCCCACAGTCCCCTTCCGCCCCAAACAGGCGCCCTGACTGACCAGAGGAGGCGGTCGTACAGCGACCAGGACTCATGCCCTTAATCTGGCTTCCCGCCCGCAAACACAGCCAATCGTGTCTGTATAGACGCCCGACCAAGCCGGTGGTAACACGGGGGCACGGACCTGCGACCCTCATCTTGGTAGGCAGGGAATCTACCGCTACACTACCCGGACGCCCAGTAGGAGGAAATATTAAGCAGGAAGTACAGTATATGCTCATTTATTTGTCTGCTCATAGTCATCTAATTCCAGGGCTGGCCCGAATAAAAACATTTGGGCTCCGGATATTCGGTGGTAATCAACAGTGAATATTTGGATATTTGAGATGCAACACGCATCTTGGTCTCCTTTCGGTTTCGCGTTTCTCCGCCAGACCATGCTGCCGCTGGGGAAGAAACGCGCACACACAGTGGTTATCCTATAGAAAATGACTGAAAGATTATGTAAATATATTAGGCTATACGCTGTGTTGTGTTCTGTGTGCTGTGAACATGACTCTGGAAGGAATTAACTGCAGCCACACCGATCCATCAGAAAGGATAGATTTCTGTTGTTTTGGAATGTCAACGCCATTTAAAAATAAAATAGAAAATGCCTCTAATTTGCGGTGACAAATCTGTCTGTCCAGAAAGAAGATGTGGCCTGTGTGTTTCAGTAGCAAGCAGACTACTGTCTCTTCACACCCAGCACATTCTCATTCTCATCGCATCCTAGTTTGACGTATAGTCAGGATCCCATGGCCCACTACCGATGTTAACAGTTCCATTCCTCCGCCGTTAAGAACTAAAGTAAACACGTGGGCCTCTATCTTCCGACAGGCGCTATCCCTAAATAGCGCTTTGCGCACTGTTTGCGCGTGCCTTAAGGCATGGACGATAGCGTTCCGCCTTGCCTCCCCCACCGAGCAGCAAAAAAAAAACATCCCCACCTCACGGGAGCTACTGGTAATGATTTATACAGAAATTTTACTGTTTCAAAGTGATATAATTGTCTGGTAGACGTGACCTCCCTGAAGTTAAAACAGCCCCGAAATATGTTGGGGATGCAATTCTCGGCGGGCATGCGGAAACAATTCTGCCAAAAATCATCTGCGCCCCAAAATGGTAACTGTCTGCCTTTCCGAAGCCCTGCCACTCCGAACGTTAACTTCCAGTATTCGGACTGGCGGTCGTTCACCTTAGAAGCCGCAATGCCGACCTTAGGTTTAGGCGTGGGGGTGGGAGAGGTTAGGTTTTGGGTTAGGGTCTGGGGCAGAGTCCTGCGCGGGTCTGATTTTCAAGACCCGGTTCCGCCCGGCCCCGCGACGTGCAGTACCGACCCCGCTCCGCGAACCCGCTCATATGATCAGTCAGTACCGCAACCCACCCCGCCCCGCAGACATGAGACCCGCGCCCCGCTCCGCTTCCGCATAATATATATATTTTTTAAGTGAACAGAACCAAAGTAACTGCGATCGTTTCACAATTAACACAGGAAGCGAATAGCGGTCTTTTCTGGCCGAGTCACTGACGAGAGCCAACAACGGTGGTTGGTGCAGTCACACTCGGCAGGCATTGCATAACGTTATTTACAATTAAGCACATTGACGGTGTTTTGTCACTGGTGCCAGTATCAGCAGGCCAGCCAGGGCCAGGCAGCAGCTAAAGGAAACATGCTAGCCTTGCTGGCGCTAGCTGTCATGCAATGCAACAAGCTAGCTAGCATAGGTGTAGGTCTAAGATACTGAACGAAATGTACTAACGCTACTGAACTGAAGTCAGTCAGTGACCTACCTGTCTCTTGTGCCTGCCCTGCCCTGAGTGACGACCTGACCACTGACCCCCCCCTCCAATAAACAAGCCAATACTGCCACTTAGCCGCCAGGATTTGCAACTGCAGTATTTTCTCTGAGTCTGACTGATTGTGACAAAGACGTCAGGTCGTCAGACTCAGACAAAACATGAAGTTACACACTGACTGAATTATTATCGTTATATAAAAAGTAAATAAAACACCCGCGACCCGGGCCGCATGTTGTTTATTCTACCCAGATCCAAGCCCGCAAATAAAATGAAGACAAAATAACACCCGCCCCCCCGCATTTTTTTGCGGGTACCCGGCGGGGCCCCGCGGAACCCCGACCCGATGCAGGACTCTGGTCTGGGGGAGGTTAGGTTTGGCGTGGGGGCTGGGAGAGGTTAGTGAAAAACGGGGAATATAGAACCCTTTCTGAGTGCCGATATTTCGGAGTGGCAGAACGTCGGAGTGGCAGCATGTAACCCCCCAAAATGCCCGCGCAAACGGGATTTGGGCGGTCTTAACTACCAGAATTATTCACAGGCGTGACCAGGCAAGGCTGGCATACGTCAATCAAAACCAATCAGATTCCCATCTCGCAATGGTTGTTTGCGTGAGGTTGCCTCACCGAGGCATGCAATATGCTGTAATTATCTCCATGCGTAATAGAGTGTACTCACTCCTGCGAGGACAGAGAGAGCTTATTGACAGATCGTCTGTGGTGCCAACGACCCTCCGGGCTATGAAGGTAAATAGCCTATGTCCATTGTCCCACAAGTGTTCTCAATTTATTTCCCTCTTTGCGATGTGATAAAAGTTTCTCAGTGAGTTATAGTTGATTGCCTCACTGAATTATCTGCTGCTAATACCCAAATATATATAAATGTATATAAATATCCAAAAGAAATTCCACTTTCCACTCCGCAAATACCTCTCTGCGCTCGGAGCGCAGCCGTAATCTCTGTGCAGAGTGCCCAGCGCAGAGAGGTATTTGCGCGTAAGAGGTCCTTTTCAAAGCTCTTAGCGCAAAGTAATTGCGCGCTGCTGACGATAGGATAAACGCCATCTACCCCACATTTTAGCGCTGAAACGCCTGCTTTGGCTTGTGGCAGCCAATGCCCAGTACACTTATCTCACAGTCATGCGGTTGTGTCCACCCCCAATTTGCATTGCGCATGGCGTTAAACGAGCGGAAAATTAGCGCTTTTGGGAAGATAGAGGCTAGGGCTGCACGATATGAGGAAAAGCTGCGATGTGCGATAACTGTTCAATATTGCGATGACGATCTGACCTGCGATAAATAAAAAAATGCTATAAAAAAAATATTAATGGGTAGGGGTGCTCCGATCCGGCTAAGCCACGATCCGATCCGATTCCGATTCCTGGGGTCACGATCCGATTCCAGAATCGATTCTCGATTCCAACGATTCTCGATTCCAGAATCTAGAATCGATTCTCAATTATGTAGTTTTATATTGCAATAACACACAAAGGTAAATCTAAGACAAAAAATGACAAATGTATTAATGCTGAACTTCAAATTCAACTTCTGAAGTATTACAGTGAGGGCCTAAATTAATTTTGCAATACGAGTGTGTTAATTTAAGCATATGTATCAGTAAGTGGCACGGGATTCTCAAAGCCTGTCATACGAACAAAAATGCACTATTGAAGCTAAAAAAAATCCAAAACCAACAAGTTAATTATTTACATTTTTACTTCAATGTAGAACAGTCATTTCTTACACATGAGATTACTTTTAGCCTTTTAGTCATAACGATTATTGAAAGATATTCCATATTCCAGACTGAAATGTTATAACAGAAGTGGAGTATTGGCCAGAATGACATGAACATTTGGACACTTATTCAGCCGGTATCTTGCATGTTGCGTTCATGTGCACTGTAATTTTTTTTTTTTTTTTTTTGCGATAACACGTGACTTTTGCGATGTGTTCATCGCGCATTTTCATATCGCGATGACGATGAAAATATGATAAATCGTGCAGCCCTAATAGAGGCCGTGTAGTGCCGTTGGTTAGGTTTAGGCAACAAAGCCACATTGTTAAATTTCTACCTCTTCTCTTACAGTTCCTTGACCTCTGCGTTCACTATAAAAGCTTGTCTTGCATTAATTTGTCTTTTTCTTTTCTCATCCCCTCAGCCTTGTCGGCGGACAGGTCTTCCACTCCGGTGCAGAAGGACAGCAGCCTATGGGAGCAGATCACAGCCTGCGTTGTCAGCCAGCCTGCGTTGTCAACCAGCCTGCCTTCAGGACTGTGGCTTCATGGTTTAACATTTTGGTTATTTGGCTCATCGGACTTACTTATGTCTACTACCCCTCCTGGGGTATAGGCCACCAACAAGGGCTTTCCAGCCATCGGCTCATCGGACTGATACCGATATATTCAAGATCAAACATCAGCTGATAGCCATATGATTGCTGATATATCGTGCATCGCTACTGGTAACTGTTTTAATTTCTTACATACATTTGTATTACCATAATATTTTAATGTAAATAAAATTGTGTTTTTCTCATAAATGAAGTGCAATTTGTCATTGAACTCAATGGCACATTTGGAGTGTATTGAAATGGTACCATGTGAAGGATAATAGTGATGTATTATAAGTATACTTCTAGTGCATTTAATACAGTACTTAAAGTATAACAATGTTCTATTTAAAATACACTTTTATCCTGACGCATAAGCAGTGATGGAATACACTTCAGATACACTTTTACTCTATTATAGTACACTTTAAGTACATGTCTTTATTATGCTTAAATTGTGATAGAACTTCACTATAAATACATTTCTTATTAACAATAGCACACTTTAAATGTACTAATTAAAATCAAAAAGTGCATTTGAAGTTTATTTGAAATATTACTGAGGCATGTTAGAAGAATATTAATAGTATGATAACTATTTAAAGTATACTTGTAGACTACATCAATTGATCTATAATGCCTTTTTAAGTATACTTTCAACACACTGGTGATATAATACAATTGTACTGAAAGTGTGTTTTGAATGCTCACAAATCATGCTTTTCACTGGTATACTTCAGTACACTTAAAGTTTGTAAAAAGTTGTTCCAAAAAAGCATACAAATTACACTTAAAGTGTGCTCAAGGAGTCCATAAGTACTACTAAATGACTACTTAAGTACACTTAAGTATAACTTAAGGGTGCCAAATTAACATATGCTAACTGAAAGTGTACTTAGTACATACTGTGAAAAGTATAATTTAAGTATAATACTTTTTCACCTGGGTTATCAGAGAAAGATTCACTGTTCTCGAAAACGAGGGGTGGTGCGGAGCTGCGCTTAGATTTAATGAGGAGGTGGGCTCTGTCGGTGCACACCGCTCTCTGATAGGCTGCAAACACAGGAGTACGTTCAGTGAGAGACTGATTCCACCTAGATGCAATACGAAGAGGCACAGGAAATCATTCCTGCCTGTGGCCATTGGTCTATTTAATGCCTCTCTTAACACATTCACTGCCAGACGTTTTTTTTTTACTGTAGTTAGCTTCTGCCAGAGGGGTTTTTTGAGGATTCTGGCTCATCTTTCAAGACCCGAGGATTCTTTTCTGCTAAGATTTTGTGAACACACAATATCTCAAAAGAACTAATAGAATGTGTGCTTTCTCTATCTAAAAGAGTTAGTTTGTAGAGTTAGTAGTTATGTAAGCATTAGCAGTTGAATACAGCATGGTTTCAGCGTCAGAAAAAATATTCAGAGATAAACGGCTTTTTGTGAAATTCGATAGAACAGTCACTTTAACCATTCATTTTTGGCTCTCTCTCTCTCTCTCTCCCTCCCCCTCTCGCTCTCTCTCTCTCTCTCTCCCTCCCTCTCGCTCTCCCTCCCTCTCTCTCTCTCTCTCTCTCTCTCCCTCCCTCTCGCTCTCCCTCCCTCTCTCTCTCTCTCCCTCCCTCTCGGGATGGAGACGCACTAGGTTTAATCCTAGTGAGAGGGGGAGAGGGAGAGAGAGAGAGAGAGAGAGAGAGAGGGAGGGAGGGAGAGAGAGAGAGAGAGCGAGAGAGAGAGAGAGAGAGAGAGAGAGAGGGAGAGAGCGAGAGGGAGAGTTGCTTCCAACTCCTCCCTCCGTGTGTGTCCTCTTGGCCGCAGCGGCCGTGTCACAAGCTCGTTGCTGCTGCTGTAACCTCGCGTCACCAGTCTCATTGCTTTGCTGCTGCTGTGCCTGTCTGCGCGGCCGCTGTTTGAGGAAGTCTGGATGGACTCGCTCGCTTCTTGGAGTTTTGGTTGAGAGAAGCTTTTGCGATTCTGGTCATATTTATGCTGCGTGTTTCAAAGTGTGTTCCATCCGTGATCTATTATGCAAATTTGCAATCCCGCACTGCCAGCAATCAGCGCGAAAACGAAAGCGTTTTCGCCAATCCATTTTCATGGGAATGGCTTCGTCAAACTGCTTTTTGCTTGCCTTCCTCCTTCCTTGTCGCCACTTAGTGGGTCGGTGGAATGGGTTGTACACGTTGTACACGTCCAATACTTATATAAGAGATGTAAAAGGGTTAGATGCACATCCCACCGTCAAAAAAAAAAAATGAGACTGAGCCAGCCGATAGGTTAACTGTGCCTGGCTGAGCCACGTGTAACGTATAGGGCAAGCCGACTTAATATAAATCATGTGCAATATGTGCAATATGTGCAATATGTCGCGTGCAATAATGATAATTGACACGGAATGTATACTATACCTACTCTACGTATTTGTATTTTGCTACTTAGACATTCTACTTATTTTTTGCTTTTTGCTTCTATCGCATTTACTAGTTATTCTATGCTATGTTGTGTTTTTCTGCTTATTTACTTAATATTGCATTTACTACGGTTTATTTTTATTTTTATTTTATTTTATGCTATGTGTGTTCTGTGAGCGAGCTACTGTAACTTGTCCCAATTTCCGCCCGGGGATCATTAAAGTCTTTCTGATTCTGATTCTGATTCTGATGTGATGTCTCTCTCTCCGCATAGCCTCTGTCACGGAAGCATTGAGTCATGTCAACTGCCATGCGCTCAAATTCCTCCTCTGTGCTGCAGTTCCTTCTGAGCTGCAGAAACTGTCCTGTGGGAATGTTTCTGATCAGTTGTTTTTTGTGGTGACTGTCCGTTAGAAGAGTGTTTCTGCTCAGTGGCTTGCGGTAAATAGTGCTATACAGACCTCCATGTTTATTTTTAAAGATGGTAAGGTCGAGAAAGTTGATGTTGTTGGAAAAATCCAAGCGTAGATATTGGCCCCTATCGTTGCATCGGCGCTGTTTCTAGGCCGAGCGCCTGGCGCAGCGCAAATCAGTGGGCGTGGACCAGCGCACTTGATATCGTCGTGCTGGCGCTACACGCAGCCTAAAGCATTACAACCACGCCTTTTAAGCGTAAAATTATGCACCGTCATGCTCATTGGATAAGTGCAATAAACGAATCGCACGCTCGCCTTTTTAGCTCCAATTCCAGTGGTCCCGCAAAACCTGACGAAAGCCAAGCGCTCTGCCCCCCCCCCCCTCCCTTCATCCAGTCTGTCTGTCTCCATTATAGGCTATTATTCCATATTATTATGCTTCTCAAACCAATCTAACTGCAGTTTAAATACTGCAAGCATGTAAATATGCTACACTATAGCAAGATCAAAGTGAAAAGAATGTTCTAGAGGCATCAGCTAGAAAAATATAGCCTATCCCTATATGATGAGATTAATTTTATATTGGTGAAAGTTTGTCCAGAAAGATATCGTTTTCTCTCCCCTGCTGCAGGTAGAATGATGCACATAAATATACCCTACATTATGTAAAGTCATTGCATAAATGTGTTTTTATTGTAAAGCTAAATGTGAAGTAGGGCCAAGTTATTGGAGCGGACATCACAGTATAGCAGATGACAGTAGGAAGCGCGTTCCCCTGTCACTTATCTAAATCACGTTAAATCGACAAGGGATATATATAGCCCCAGGAGGACATATATGTTTCACTTAGGGTGGTGTTTTAATTTCGATGTTTTATTTGGTCCAATATTGAAATGTTCTACAATTGCAGGCTGTGTTACCATTACACATTATTTTAGATCGACCTTTTATATCTATTTCGCCTCATTTGGTTGCTATTTAGTAGCGAAATGGAGAAGCACAATGCATGCTGGGACAGGCCAGACAACTTACAACTTATTTTTCCTATATGGGAAGTGTGTTGTGCCTGTCTAAGCAAGGGAGTCAGAGAGAGAGAGAGAAGGGTGACAGAGAAGAGGCAGAAGAGCACTGGCGCACTGAATAGGCCTGGTTTCAGAGAGAGACAGAGAAGGGTGACAGGGGAGAGGCAGAAGAGCACTGGTGCACTGAATAGGCCTGGTTTTCAAAGGCGCAAAGCGCTAAATTTACGCCAGGTGCGAAGATAGCAGTAGGCCGACACGCCCACTTTGGCCCATTCTGGGACTGCGCCACGCCCATTCGGCCTAAAGCGCATTTGGCAGCGTAAAGCCATATTGATATCGTCCCAAAACAGGCGCAAGGCACGTTTTTTTGCGGTTAAGGCCCGTTTTAGCGCCGAAGGCCTGTGGGAGAATAGGGGGCATTGTGTGGTGGAATTGATGTAAGTCATAAAGTCATTTAATTGAACACCTCAAAATAAAGTAAGCTATTTACAGTTAGTTTGTCAGTAAAAGGTTTGATGAATAAATAAATCAAAACCACTCCACTACTGTGTAATAAACCCTTCTAGTGTTTATTCTTTGTTGAAATTACCTATTGTCCACACAGGTATGGTTGTTCGGTATGAGCTTTACTTCAGCGTTGTTGTTCATTCACATGTCATGTCTGATCTGACGTTCCTGTCTACGGCAGTTCCCATAATGCCTTGCGGCGCTGTCGTAACCCCGCATCACTGTCGTAACTCAGCATCTTATTACATACTGTACTGGTGACAGGACAGTAGCTGTCGTATAGACAGGGGGAGTGACTATCAGCTACTATCATCAACTTAAAGGGATAGTTCGGTTTGTTTGAAGTTGGGTCCTATCAGCTAGTCAGATACACTAACGTAATTAGGTACAGTGGTCTGGAAGCGGGGCGCAGTGTCTAACGAGATCCGGCACCCAGAGGAGCAGCCTCGCGCAGCCTCACCAGCCTTTTCTCTCTCAGTACTGGGGGTCAACAACTAAAACGTAATTTAGCCACCTCAAACAACGCCCACCTAAACAAATCGATATCTGTGTACATGCACGCTCTATTTGAGAATTTTCTGCGCTTTACTTTTCCGCCAAACAGTCATTTCATTCGGCACTACTTTTTCTCTCAACCGTATCACTACCGTATTCCTCCGCTAAACTCCTGCACAGAGCCGCGGTGCTGGATCACTTCGCAGATCACAGGTTATCTCAGTTCACAAAGTAGTTACATCGCGACAGCATGTCTGGAGTATTTTTCCCATCAATAATTCAACGATGGTGCGTGTTTGTGTATTTCCTGGCTGTTCAAACAGACAAAGATCCTGGTCTGGTTATCGGTTTCACCGTATTCCTTTGAGGGACCGAAGTATTACACAGTTGTGGCTTGTTGCACTGAATAGACATCAGCACTCCTCCCGAAAGTTTGGCAGAACTTCGCGTTTGCAGTGCACATTTTTATGCCTCCGCCGGCGATAACCAGGCCGGAGGCATTATGGATCCGGGTTGTCCGTCCGTACGGCTGTCCGTCCGTCCGTCCGTCCGTACGATGTTTGTTAACGCGATATCTGAGGAACGCCTGGACGGAATTTCATCAAATTTGCCTCAAACATCGACTTAGACTCAAGGATGATCTGATTAGATTTTGGTGGTCAAAGGTCAAAGGTCAAGGTCACTGTGACCTCTCGAACGCCATTTTCAAGCTTGTTAACGCGATATCTGAGGAACGCCTGGACGGAATTTCATCAAATTTGCCTCAAACATCGACTTAGACTCAAGGATGATCTGATTAGATTTTGGTGGTCAAAGGTCAAAGGTCAAGGTCACTGTGACCTCTCGAACGCCATTTTCAAGCTTGTTAACGCGATATCTGAGGAACGCCTGGACGGAATTTAATCAAATTTGCCTCAAACATCGACTTAGACTCAAGGATGATCTGATTAGATTTTGGTGGTCAAAGGTCAAAGGTCAAGGTCACCGTGACCTCTCGAACGCCATTTTCAAGCTTGTTAACGCGATATCTGAGGAACGCCTGGACGGAATTTCATCAAATTTGCCTCAAACATCGACTTAGACTCAAGGATGATCTGATTAGATTTTGGTGGTCAAAGGTCAAAGGTCAAGGTCACTGTGACCTCTCGAACGCCATTTTCAAGCTTGTTAACGCGATATCTCAGGAATGCCTTGGCGGAATTTAATCAAACTTGTCTCAAACATCGACTTGGACTCAAGGATGAACTGATTAGATTTTGGTGGTCAAAGGTCAAAGGTCAAGGTGAGCTCTGCAACGCCATTTTCAAGCTTGTTAACGCGATATCTCAGGAATGCCTTGACGGAATTTAATCAAACTTGTCTCAAACATCGACTTGGACTCAAGGATGAACTGATTACATTTTGGTGGTCAAAGTTCAAGGTCACTGTGACCTCTCACACACCCAATTTCCAAGCTCTGTAACGCAACATCACAGGAGCGCCTTGACGGAATCTCTTCCAATTTGCCTCAAATGGCGACTTGGACTCCAGAATGAACTAATGGCGGAGGCATAAGTCCGCGTTGCGGTCGTTCTAGTTCTGAAGAGGATTATCAACAACCCATAGCAGATAAGAAGGACAAGCACTTTCTGAAGAGCGATGCTGTACCTAGACCACAGGTGAGATATGAAATAGGAATCACATCATGCTTGTAGGCTACTATCGCAATTTTTTTTTCTCTTTTGTCTAAATGCATGACGAAATCGGCACGTTTTCACGTTATTTATTTATGGTCTCATGGAGAGGGTCCCTCTCCAGATCCTGTCCTCTTACCACCGGTGTCCCCCAGGGCTCAGTCCTGGGCCCCTTACTTTTCCTTCTCTATATAAGATCTCTTGCCTATGTGATCTCTTCTCATGGCTTTTCCTATCACTGCTATGCTGATGACACCCAGCTTTTCCTTTCCTTCCCCCCCTCTGACACTCAAATCGAGGCTCGCATCTCTGCATGCCTCAAAGACATTGGCGACTGGATGTCTGCCCACCACCTCAAGCTCAACCTTGGTAAGACCGAGCTACTCTTCCTCCCAGGAAAAGACTGCCCTCTCGCAGATCTCTCCATCTCCATTGACAACACCACTGTACTGCCCTCCCAAACAGCTAAGAACCTTGGGGTGATCCTTGACAACCAGCTGTCTTGCTCTGCCAACATAGCTGCTACAGCGCGCTCCTGTAGGTTCTCTCTCTACAACATCCGCAAAATCCGTCCCTTTCTCACAAGAGAAGCGACTCAACTCCTGGTCCAGTCTCTTGTCTCCTCCCGCCTGGACTACTGCAACGTGCTCCTGGCCGGCCTACCTGCCACCGACATCCGACCGCTTCAGCTCATTCAGAATGCTGCAGCCCGTCTGATATTCAACCAACCCAAATTCTCTCACGTCACTCCCCTCTTCCAGGAGCTCCACTGGCTTCCCATCCCGGCCCGCATCAAATTCAAGACACTGGTACTGGCCTACAGGGCAGTACACCAGTCAGCTCCCCGCTACCTGCAATCGATGGTCAGGTTCCAAACCTCTCAGCGCTCCCTTCGCTCCTCCACCAGTGCAGGTCGCCTCGCCCCTCCTTCGCTACGGGGGCTCAAAAGTCGCTCATCCCGATCTCGACTCTTCTCGTCCCTGGCACCTCAATGGTGGAACGAGCTTCCACCTTCGGTCAGGACAGCTGAATCACTGCCGATCTTTCGGAAAAGACTAAAGACACACCTTTTCAGGCTCCATCTGGGCCCTTCTTGATCTAACTTCGTTCTCTCTCTTTCAAAAAAAAAAAAAAAACTAACCAACCTTGTACCACTAACCTAAACTTGTACCACTGTTCCTTCAGAAGTTGTAGTTGTCATAGACTGTGCTCCATAGTTGATTGCTCTATTGCTGACAAAAAATGTGTTATTGTAAGTCGCTTTGGATAAAAGCGTCTGCCAAATGACGTAATGTAATGTAACGTTATTTATTTAGTTATTAGGTTGCCGTTGTTTGAGGTGGCTAAATTACGTTTTAGTTGTTGACCCCCAGTACTGAGAGAGAAAAGGCTGGTGAGGCTGCGCGAGGCTGCTCCTCTGGGTGCCGGATCTCGTTAGACACTGCGCCCCGCTTCCAGACCACTGTACCTAATTACGTTAGTGTATCTGACTAGCTGATAGGACCCAACTTCAAACAAACCGAACTATCCCTTTAATACCAACATACTCGTTTAGTTACATTCAATTGCATGAGGGAAAAGTTACGACAAATTCATCAACTTTGAAGCGTTATTTACCCCCACTTCCCAACATGCTAGGTTGACATGCTTGGTTGATTCCTTATTTCTTCTACTTTCATATGGTATAAAGATCATCGCTCGAGCTTTAAAAATGAGCTGCTGTCAGCCGTGGATGTACCGGCCAAATTCAGTAAAAAAAATTGGGAGTTTAAGGTCACTGTTTTTATTTGCAAAATGACAGGCTATGCAGCATGAAACATATTAGTACGAAAAAACTAGCGCTGCTTGGTGGACCATTTGCACACCGAATTTACTAGAAAGCCCGGATAACTTGAACTTAATTGACTTACTTGCACATCCATGCCATCTGTAACCACGTCCCAGTGTTTGCGGAGATCTCAGTCTCCGCGCATACTGCGGCCGCCCGCTCTAAACTCGTGTTGGCTCGCATAATACAATGCAACGACTGTCTGGCTTGTGAGCTAACTTACTGCTTGATAAAATAAAAATAAAAAGAAGAAGGGGAAAATATAATATGCTGCTACTGTCGTTTAAATATATCTATTACTGTCAAGTCATCACAGCAAAGTGGAATTTTGATGTTATCACTTCCTATAGTGGAGCTGGATTCAGCGTTGAGAGTCTGTGCCATAGACTCATTCATCATTGAACAATACAATGTCAATCTTACCGATCTATCCAATCAACAACCAATTTGGTTGAATAAATTCATTGTTTGGTAGTGATTGGTGAGGCCGGTTTAGGCTTCACTGTTCCCTGTGAATTGCATGTGTTTTTCAACCAATCATAGATTAGCATGAGATAAATTACCAAGGAAATGAAATGCCCAAGGGGGTATTGTTATTGTTGCGTACCCCTGAGGGCACGACAGACAGACCCACTGGCACACTCTGTCTGCATGCCGCTCCATCAGTGCCCTACAGGTGTCACTGCCGAAGTATTTTAAGAATATCATGAATACCATGAATTTTATTAAGAAAAAGCACATTTGATTGATATTTTATAAAAAAAATATATTATTATATAAAATCCCCCATCTCTTCTAAAAAACAAGGGATGATCATCCTCCCTTGTACTACATTAATAACCTCCTCTGATATATATATATATATATATATATATATATATATATATATATATATATATATATATAAAACTCCTACAGGATACATCATTGCACACTGTGCACTCTGCCCGGATGGTCTTCACTTGCAATGCAGTGAGTCCTCGACATGAGTCCTCAGTGGTAGCCTACACTGTAACAGGGTGTCCTTGCAAATGAGAAGCAAAGGTTAAATAAAATAATAATATTAATAATAATTTTTCCAGCGATAACGTCCTAACATTTACTGGAGAGCCTTCCTAAGGGCCTGTGTCCATCTAGCGTCTTTTCATCAGCTCCGGCGTCTTTTTTCAGTTGTTTCCAATGAGAAGCGAGTGTATGCTGGCGCACACAGACGTCTAGAGAAAGTACGCTGCGTCCAGCGTCTATTTTCACAGCGTTCCTGCGTTTTTGTGCACCAGACTCGCAGCGCTTCCAGCTGAAAATATTTTTACTTTTCAGAAAGACGCTGGTGTCGGGTGCTGCTTTTCTGGCAACTTAATCATGGAGAAACTATTGCAACAGAAATAGAAAGACTCAATTGTGGGAGCAGATTGGCTAGACACTTGATATTTCTGGTGATTGTTGAGCTAAATCACTGTATGTGTGTTGTTTGCTAATGTTAGCTGTCAGCTATCAAGCTACTACCGCAATGAACTAACGTTGGTTTCAGACTGCTTCCTTGTATATTGTGCACTGAGATCAGCGCTCCCCGGCGCACTCCCAGTGTTTAACGGTCGGAAAAAGACGCTAGATGGACACAAGGCCTATTAGTAGATGTTCAGATTGATTTAGAGGTGGTGACCTCCCAAAGAACTCTGAGGCTCCTGTCTCCTCCACTTTATTTCACAGACCAATACGCCCCTAGGACGTCCCCACACCCCGGCCATGTTGTCTTATTCCACAGGTAGAAAAAGACTGCCTGGAAGGACGTCCCCACACCCCGGCCATGTTGTCTTATTCCACAGGTAGAAAAAAACTGCCTGAAAGGACGTCCCCACACGCCGGCCATGTTGTCTTATTCCACAGGTAGAAAAATACTGCTTGGAAGGTAGGGGTGTCACGATACACTCAGTTCACGATACGATACGTATCACGATACTGGGTTCACGATAACGATACGATACGATACGATTTTAACAATATTTTTTAAAACTTGAATAATGACAATATATGACTGGAAAAGTAGTATTTTATTTGAAATGCACAAATACAAAACATGCTGTTGTGGGAAATTGTTATTACAATAACAACTAGAAAAAACATGAGATTGGAGATAAGGCTTATCTTGAAATAGAATGAGTTACACCGTCACTTAGATTTACTTTGAACTAAAAGGTTTCTCAGCAGTATAAACTCTCATCATTCTGCATCTTCAGTTTTTCTTCAAACTCAAACAACAAGACTTTTCTTAATCTATTTTTTATGCATCTTCAGTTTTTCCTTTCAAGTAAACAGTTTTGCCAGAAACTCAATTGAATGGTTTCTCTCCTGTATAACTTCTCATGTGTCTCTTCAGAGACTTGTTCAACTGAACTACTTTCCACACATTGAACTTCAACAAACAAAGACGTTTCTTAGTCTATTTTTGAAAAAAAAAAAAAAAAAAAAAAAATCGCGATATGAGATTTCATCTCAACGATACATATCGTGATGTTTTACTATCACGAAATTTCGTGGGACGATATATTGTGACACCCCTATTGGAAGGACGTCCCCATACCCCGGCCATGTTGTCTTATTCCACAGGTAGAAAAAAACTGCTTTGAAGGACGTCCCCACACCTCGGCCATGTTGTCTTATTCCACAGGTAGAAAAAGACTGCTTGGAAGGACGTCCCCACACCTCGGCCATGTTGTCTTATTCCACAGGTAGAAAAAAACTGCCTGGAAGGACGTCCCCACACCCCGGCCATGTTGTCTTATTCCACAGGTAGAAAAAGACTGCTTGGAAGGACGTCCCCACACCTCGGCCATGTTGTCTTATTCCACAGGTAGAAAAAAACTGCCTGGAAGGACGTCCCCACACCCCGGCCATGTTGTCTTATTCCACAGGTAGAAAAAGACTGCCTGGAAGGGAGCCAAATACATTTCACGAGTCAGTGAATACGAGCAATTACTACTGTCAACAGAGCACTGTTAGAGGATGAATTCAAGTGGACATACAATAACCGCTTTCTTAGAGATTGTTGGGTCAGCGGTGGAGTGAATGCAAGCTGTTTCTCTGCTCTCTTACAAATCAATAAAGCTAAAACATTGAATGGCTGGCTGGCTTGTTTACTGTAAGTGGAGTGGAGTCCAGTTAATATTCTCTGCACTTCGGTCGGGCTTAACGATGTGTTGGGTTGTAGATGTTCACTCTGCATGCATGTTGCATTGACAGACGGGCAATGGTTTCCTGATAGTCCATTTTGTATGCTTCCACACAAACAGGGTGAAAATCCTATATTAGATCAATTCAAGCATTTAACATTAATAGAATTTACTTCAGTCAGGACCACTTTAGTCAAAAATACAAGACCACTTAGATCAGCTTTTATTAGCATGAGTTATATTTGGCAGTATGGCTCTGTTCTGGAGGCTCCCTGCCCTTCCATGCGCATACATGGAAAGCCTAAGGCAGGGAGAGCGGCAGCAGCAGATTCTGGGAGCTCCTTGCTCCTCCATGAGCAACATGGAATAGCCTTAAGGCAAGGAGAGCAACAAAAGACCCCCAGGTACAGAACAGAGCAAGCAACAATGAGAACAGAAATGACATTGTTTAAGTCAGACACAGCATGAAAGGAGGAGCTGGGTTGCAAACAGCTTGCAGATGAAGCAGCCATCTTAGGCAGCAGACTAGAGCAGAATTAAAGAGGGTGCCCTGTTTGAGTTGAGCCAATTGAATGCATCAGCTAAGCAGTCAGCTGATGTGGGATGGGTTTGAGATCAGCTCCAAATCAGCTGTGGGCTGGGTTTAAGCTGGGCTTGGCATCCGTGGCCCGCTGTGCTCCATATGTGTTTGTGTTATTTATATGATGTTGGGCTGTTTGTTTATTCTAGATTTAGGCATGAGTAAGTTATGCTTGTCCACAAATAGGCTACTGACAAAAAAGAATGGGGTTAACATGCTGTATATCACTTTCAAGATTCAAGATACATTTTCATAGCCATTATGAGTATATTACAAATGAGGAATTTGACTTAGCATGCAGTACAGCGGTCACATCAATAGCAGAAGATGGAGCAAAACAGAAAACAATCTCAAATTGTAAATTATGAAGTGCAGGGGTTGATCGTGTCCCTGGGAAATGTCCATGTGAAACTGGACTGGGGTATGCCAAGGTGTCCCCAGGCCACATTAACCAGCTCTGACTGGGGGATAGTGATGTGACGTTCGCGAACGATCCGAATCTATTGAACGGCTCTTTGCTATGAACAAAGGGAACCGAGTCCTACTTGAGAGCCGTTCATTTTAATGTTGTGCCTAAATTTCACTGCCTGCGCTCCCCACAAGGCCACCACACACACAGGGTAGACTTCCCTCCCTCCCTCTGCTAGCCCGCTGAGGAGGGAGGATAGGTGCACTCGTTGCTCTAACTGGCCTGGGTGGGCGGACTCAGCTTCATATCAAAACGGAGCTGCATCTGCTGACTTTCTGAGCAGCGAAGTGTTGCATGAATTACATTCAAGGAAAGCCAACTTTATTTACACACATTTAGATAGATAGATAGATACTTTATTGACATTGAACATGTAGCAACGCACACAAAAAGTACTATCAAGTACTAAGAAAAATAAATAGGTGCAGCAATAATAATGTTAATAATACTAAAGTGCACATATTTTGCATAAAGTGACTTACAGTATCTAGATAAAGAACAGGCACCGCTGGCCAACAAGATAAAAATATAATATAAGCAGCAACACCCACACACAAGCGCGCACACACACACACACACACACACACACACACACACACACACACAGTAAAAACATACCCCGGTACATTGCACAGATATCTAAAGTGCAGGGAAGTGCATATATGCACAGCATATAAAGACATTATTTAACAGGAAGGACTTCCTGTAACGTTCAGTCCTGCACTTGGGTGGGATCAGCCTACGACTGAAGGTGCTCAGCCGAACCACCTCCAGGGCATGGAGTGGGTGAGCTGGATTGCTCATGATGGAGTGGAGTTTAGAGAGCATTCTCCGCTCTGCCACCTGCTGGATTTGCTCCAGCTCAGTCCCAGAGGTGGAGCTCGCCTTCCGGATGAGTTTATTGACTCTGTTCTTGTCAGCTGAGCGAGCACCCTCCCCCCAGCACACCACCCCAAAGAACAGAGCACTGGCCACCACCGACTGGTAGAAAGAACACAGTAGGGCCTTCAGATGTTAAAAGATCTCAGCCTTCTTAAAAAATACAGTCGGCTTTGACCTTTTTTATATAGCGCCTCCATGTGGGCAGACCAGCCTAGCTTGTTGTCCAGCTGGACTCCAAGATACTTGTAGTTGGAGACAAGCTCCACCTCTGTCCCCTGGATGTTCACAGGGACTGGTTTGGGCCTCTTTCGCCCAAAGTCCACCACCATCTCTTTGGTCTTTGAGGTGTTGAGCTGTAGGTGGTTTTCTTTGCACCAGACCACAAAGTCATCAATTGTGACCCTGTACTCCCCCTCCCGCCCCCCCTCAATACATCCAAGGGGGGAGGGTGGGGCACAGACAGTGGACACGATGGGGTGGGACTGGAGATCAGTGGAGGCGGTGGGGTGGGGGTGGAGGGGGTGGGGTGGGGCACAGACAGTGGACACGATGGGGTAGGAGTGTCAAATCTGTTGAAGAACATATTCAGGTCATGGGCCAGGCCCTGATCTCCATCAGGCAGCGCTCCTCCCTTCCGCTCAAGGCCCGTGATCTTCCTCATGCCAGCCCAGACCTGCTTTACTCCATCCTGCTGCAGCTGTTGTTCCAGCTTCTGCCTATAGGCCTGTTTCCCCTCCTTAATCTTCACCCTCAGCTCCCTCTGTAGTGCCCTTACTCTTCCTCTGTCTCCCTCCCTGAAAGCCTCTTTCTTCTGGTTTAACAGAGCTTTCAGGCTGCTGTTAACCCAGAGCTTATTGTTAGGGAAGCACCGAATTTCTTTGCTGGGAATAATATAATCCACACAAAAATGAATATAGTCTGTGACACAATCTGTAAGTCCATCAATATCCTCCCCATACGAGTCACAGAAGATGTCCCAGTCTGTTCTTTCCAGACAACTCTTCAGAGACTCCTCTGCCTCCTGAGTCCAGCACAGATCTGTTGGTGACAGGCAGTCTTTTAACAGCCAGTGTGTAGGATGGAGAGAGATGGACCAGATTGTGATCAGAACCACCGAGGGGGGGCAGTGCAGTGGATATATATGCCTTTTTAACATTAGCATACAGTAGGTCCAGGGTCTTGTCTCCCCTTGTAGTGCATTTCACAAACTGTTTAAAAGTGGGCAGTGTCTTGGAGAGGGAGACATGATTAAAATCTCCAGAAAGGAAAATAAAAGCGTCCGGGTGTTTTGCTTGTAATCTCGCAGTGGCTGCGTGAACTACGTCACACGCTGCTTCAGCGTCTGCTGACGGAGGAATATAATCAACAATGGCGATCACCACAGTAAATTCCCTCGGGAGGTAATACGGCCTCAAACTGACTGCCAGCAGTTCAATGTCCTTGTTACATATATTTTCCTTTACAGTAGCATGGCCAGGGTTACACCATTTGTTGTTAACTAGCACCGCAAGCCCCCCTCCTTTCCGCTTACCAGTCGCTTTGGTGTCCCTGTCCGCTCGTATTGTCAGAAAGCCGTTAATACAGGAGATACTTTCTGGTATGCAATCATTCAGCCACGTTTCTGTGAAACACATGACGCTGCTGCCCCTGAACACAGGGCTGGTCTGAAGGTCCCCCTCCATGCTCACTCTCTCCGTCTCCTATTTCTCTTAACACCGGCTCGAGTTCCCCGACGTCTTCTTCGCAGTAACTCCTCCGGAATATTGTGCCGTGTCCCGGCCAGCTTGGCGAACGGCGCTAACTCCAGTAGGTCCTGTATGGAGTAGACAATAGCCTGACTTCGCTCCTGCGCATGGAGTAATTTGCCCAGTACCAGGCATATTAAAAGCAGTTTTACCCACTCCATTTTTAAAAACACGAAGCACTATCAGCTCTAAAACATAACTAAGATGCACAAGCCACAACTTGGAATAGCTGGGCACACTTAAAACGATTTAAAAACAATAAAAACGACCAAACACACAGAGCTGCACGCGACAGGCTGCCGCATCACCGGCGCCATCTTGGCATTCCATTCCATAGAAGAAGTAAATTCACTGACTAAGCGCAGATGGATATGATGTCACCTTGTGTCATGTTAACAATGCAGATCATTGACATTAGGTCTGGAAATAATGTAGGCTATGAGTAATTTAATGCTGCTGCAGTCCACAGATGCAAAATGAAATAGTGGTGGGTCTAAGATCAAATCTGATCCAAATCGTACCATATCATTATCTTAGTGATTTCGCAGATAAACAGTAGGCTAGTGCCCGCCCCCTAAAAAAGAAAAAAGGGGGGAATGAGGAGCCGCTATTTTGAATGGCTCTCAGAAAGGAACGGAGCCATAAGATCAGGCTCCCTTCAAAGAGCCGTAATTCCCATCACTACTGGGGGATCCGAAGCTGTCCCCAAGCCACATTAACCAGCTCTGACTGGGGGATCCCAAGGCCTTCCCAGGCCAGCGTGGAGATGTAATAACTCCACCTGGTCCTTGGTCTGCCCTGTGGCTGAGGGCACTTTCACACCTACCTCGTTTGGTCCGGACTTTCGGACTTTCCAGTTTGATCCGAATCAAAATGACAGGTGTGAAACCTCCCACGGACCATGGTGCGGACCAAAGACCCAGTCTTTGATCCGACCAAAAGAGGTGGTCTCGGTCCGGACCAAGCTGGACCAAGGTTTGCTTCCTGTGCAGTGTGAAAGCATTATATTGGAATGTTCGCACTATCGGACCAATTACAGGAAGCTACAGCTGACTCGTCACTCGTCACATTGCCAGAAAGGCTCGCAGGATGGCTTGCAGTCTTCGCCTCCTTGCCTGTCTGCGTTGGTACAATTTGCGCACAACAAGGGTGTTCATTTGGCGAATTTGAACTGTAAAATCTACTTTCACGTGTGGTGAGTGAGTCAAGGATCACACACTTGTGAACAGATTGCTAGTTTTAATAACGTGAGTTGCGGACCAGATACATTGGCATGTAATCATGAACTGGCTATACGCTACCTGTACTCGGACACCAGCTGGGGCTAGAGGCACGCTGATAGGCTTAGCTTGTAAACACTACGGTGGCTCACAGTAGACAAACATCGTGACATGCGATTATCAAATCATATACACAAACTAATCTTGAGTATTGCGAGTGAAGTTGGTGTTGCTGGTAGCAATGCCATAATAATGCTATTATAATGACAACAAAGTGGATCTGTTCATTCATTGTGGTGTGTAAACCTGGTGTAAACAAGGAGCAAATTCCTTGCAGCGGTTCCGGGACGCTGACGTCAGACGCACGCTCATCCACAAGCCAATCAGTGGAGACGCAGCCCACGCAGGTGATGACGACAGGACGTAGGTCTGTCATGTTAAAGTCTGCTGGTCCGCTGGGATCATTGCAGTGTGAAAGCAAACCTTACTGGACCAAATGTATACAATGTAACAACAACATGAGTTTGGTTCGGACCTTGGTCCGGACTTTTAGGTGTGAAAGGGCCCTGAGTCTCTCAGAGCCCGCCAGCCACCCTCCTGAGGAAACCTATTGCAGCTGCTTGTATCTGCGATCTCATCCTTTCAGTCATGACCCATATAGTTCATGACCATAGATGAAGGTTGGGACGAAGATTGACCAGTAGATGTCGTGAAGCCTGACACCTAATGGTGAAATGTAGGGTACTGAACTGGCCATTTGCTATTGGCTGGTCTTTATGCCAGGTGATGTCACCTTCTATGGATTACAACAAGTGGTGACATGTTTAAGGATGACATTTTAAGGGTCCTTGAAAATTCTAAAATCCAATCATCTGAATTTTAAGCCTTAAAATTAAATAGTATATATTAAATTGTCACTGCCAACCACTTCAAAGAGCAGTGAAGGTATGGCTCCTGAGCTGCTGACAGCCAATCCATTATGTAATGTCTTCTTGGTGTGTAAGTTACTGTGCATGGTGTCTGTATTGATGTTGTTTTTATCTTTTAAATGGCTCATGCTGTGCCGACCATTGATTGTTTGTTTTTTTTACAAACGAGGACCACACTGGAAATAAGGACGTTATTGTGTGTCAATTCCTTGACAACTTTGTAGTGGTGTTTGGATGTCTAATCACTGTGTATTTTGAACATCTGTTCTACAAGCCTGCAGGTTACTGGAAACAGTAATTTTTTAAGTAAATCCATAGCGAGAACTAACAAAGAGGGTTGCAAAAGCATTCACACTGTGACCAAAGTTACTTCCTCATTTGCTCAAGGAGCATGCGCTGTACTGATGACTGCACACAGCGCATGCGCCTATGGCAAACGAGGAAGTAACTTTGGTCACAGAGTGACTCACTCACTCACTCACACACACACACACAGTTCACCTGTCCAGTGATCGTACAGCTCATGGACCAATAACATGTGGCACTGTGACTCTGGGAAACCCCTGGTGTCGCTTCGTCTCTGGGAATCCCCTGGTGTCGCTCTGTCTCTGGGAAACCCCTGGTCTCGCTCCATCTCTGGGTGTCGTTCCGTCTCTGAGAAACCCCTGGTGTCGCTCCGTCTCTGGGAAACTGCTGCTCTTGCTCCATCTCTGGGAAACCCCTGGTCTCACTCCATCTCTGGGAAACCCCTGGTCTCGCTCCGTCTCTGGGAAACCCCTGGTCTCGCTCCGTCTCTGGGAAACCCCTGGTCTCGCTCCATCTCTGGGAAACCCCTGGTGTCGCTCCGTCTCTGGTCGTCTCTGATAAAACCCTGGTGTCCCTCTGTCTCCCACGAGCTGTGTGAGAACCAAGATGGCAGCGGCAAAGGGGAGGCTTCAAAACACCGACCAATGGGTGATGTCACACTCCGTTCATCTCTTCATATATTCTAATCCTGGGACTCCGATTTTCCTTCATACTTATTTTTGCCAGTATGGACGTGAAATAGGTATTAAATTGCATTCATAATTGTTTTAAAAAGTCGTAACTTTTACTTGTTAAAACAAAAACCCTGAGCTAACTAGAAACAACGTTTCTAGCAAAATTGTCATTGCATGGTATTCAAATGTCACATTCTTATGCAAATAACATACAAAGATACGGTGACATGATGTTTTAAATATATATATACAGTGTATATATATATATATATATATATATATATATATATATATATATATATATATCGTCGCTGTCGTTCCAGGACCTCGAATCTCCAAAACAGCAACTTTTCAGTTAGTTAAAAAAACCTGTTTGCTCTTAAAATACTGAACCAAATATCGTCAAAGTTGGCACGTCTTAATTATAGTTAGTTTCCCGCTGAATGTGTCATTACTTTATTAATATCTTACCTGGATAAGCTCAAATGATGTTGTTTATTTTATCAGTGCGAGTTGGAAGCACTCTCTCCCGGCCAGTCAGGCGGGAGAGAGTCGTATGCTCATGCACGAGCCCCAAGCTCCGGGCCGCGGGGGCGCGCGCAGCAGCAGCCCTCCTCGCCTCTCATGGCCGAGGCGGGGGCTTGGGCATTGGGATGAGAACAGTCTGACATAACGTAGCGTTAACGTTACTTTATTCTCGTCAGAAAACACTACGATTTGCATGTTAAAACAAGTTTGTAGCCTAGGAATAACTGGAAAACATTTGATTGATCTATTAACTCATTGAGTGCCAGCCACTTTTGGAAAACGGATGCTCCCAGTGCCAGCCCTTTCAGAGCGTTTTCAGTGATTTCTCGAGGCCCACAGAATATTGTGTGATATTACTATGTAAACACCGAACACGCCCAAAGAACGATGAGACTCTATTGTATCATCAGCAAAAAAAAGTTTATTGATATCATTTTCCGTTCTTTATAGCCGGAGAAGATAGGTTGTTTTCACCAAAAACAGACGTTTCAAACTAGAAGCTGAGATAATCAGCCCTTTGTGAAATGAAGCATTTCAAGCACATCACTGACTCTGAAGCTAATATTTTCTGATGTAGTGACACCTCAAAAATAATTTCCTTCAATAAAACCGCGAAAACAAAGGAATTTAGTTTGGCAAAATAATATTTTTTAGCTGCAACCAACAGCGCTGGCCCCTGCGTGCGCCGCAGACCCTACACCTTCTTGCTGGTCTTGATTTACTGCTGGTGGGCATCAGATATTCTAGCTTGTGTTTGTAAATCTGCCCATCGAGCCTCCTGCTGTCTGGGTCGGTGTTGTATGCTGCCCTGTGTGCCCCACCCCCCTCAACTGCACACTCCTCTGTGGGAGTGTCTCTGGTGGCTCTCTGCTGCGTTTGCTCTGCACTGAAAAGTGCGCTACGCCCAGCTTTTTCACAGCGTTCCGCCGTTTGGCTCCCAGCGCTTCCAGCTGAGAATAATGTAACTTTTCAGAAAGACGCTGGTGTCGGCAAGTAATCATGTGGAGGGGCTATCGCAGCGGAGACGGAGGGGCTCAATTGTGGCAGCAGATTGGCTGCTGTTCACAGGCACAGCTAACGTTATGCTTCATGCATATCGATGCATACCGATGCGGTTTCCATTTCCCCATGACTTCTTCTCTGTTTTTTCCTCACCTTTCTCTAATCTGGAGAGCACTGTCGCCACCTAATGGGTCCGTAAAATAGCTTATACACATTCGACATCCACCATATTTTTACAGGAGATGGATCAGGCTTTGATCCACGTCCCACCGTCAAAAAATGTGTAGCGTCCCCGGCTGAATGATGGTCTGACTCTCCAACTGATGGTTACTAAAGTGTTTATTTTAAACTTGAAGTTGAACCTTGTCCGTGAACCGTAACACACACAGTGTAACACATCGTAAGAGCTACGGAAAGAAAAGAAAATACAAACATTACCATCTTTTAACATTAACTGAAATAAATCACTATTTATAGTCCAATCATGAAATATCACATTTTAACCTTTTAATCCATTTTTAGCTTATGACAATCTCTGATGGAGTGCTACTGGTAAGTATTATTAACTTAAGGTAAGTACATTTGAGTTCTATGAAATGAAATATTTATACAGTATTTTACGTTGCATTTGAATATTTAACCTTGGGCAATAATATTACAGACACTGTAAAACCCACAAATACTGCATAATCTTGATAGCATAACTTGCAAATTCCACCAATTCCCCCGGCCACATTGCCTTGTATACAGTGAAGCTACGTAGCTAACGTAGCAGTCATGCTAGCCTAAACATATTAGCAATAAAACCCAACAGAATAGAACGGCTTCAAAACATGGCTGCAGATGAAACACTACATGAAATGAAAACATGACAAACCTTGTGCCCTTATCAGCCAGGTGCTAAAACAAAATAGCTTATCATTTTCACATTATTCCTTCTTTCCTTTCAGCATGTGGACACACTTGACGACGTGACTTCTTCTACTGTCTTTTACCGCACGTACCGACTTTATCCATTTCCCGTTGACTCTTTCAAAATAAACATTGCAGCCTTTGACCACAAACGTGAATTAAATGCAACTATGTACTTGCCAATTTGTGCCACAGGGTGGCGCAGTTTCACACGTTAGTTTCTCAAGGCTGTATGGAAGTACTGCACAAAATACATGTTTACCTTGATATCAAAAATAACAGGGGAATATAATACTTAACCTTATGAGAATACTTCTAAAATGAATAAACATGAAAAACAACAAATATGAAATGCTGGACCATACTAAAGGTCATTTACAAAACGCAATTGACGACTTTAGTCGTCATTGGCACTCTACGTTACTATTTGAATTGACGACGATAGTCGTCATTGGCACTCAATGAGTTAACGTCAGAGGAAGCCAGGATTAGTCAAAACGATATGAGAAATACACAGCACATCTGCCGTGTGACTTTTCCGGGTTTACTGTCCTGCGTGGGGGGTACAGACGGAGGTAGGGGACGAATTTCGAGGTTTGACTGACAGATTGAGGGCGAATGGCATTACGAGATTTACTCACAAGCTCGTTTTAATGCTTTTCCATTGGTTGCATTTGATAAAAACCACACAGAGACGTGAAGGGTGACCAATGGCACTGATTCATGACAAAAAGTGAAAAAGTGAAAAAAGGGACATTCGAGGTCCTGGCACAACAGCGACGATATATATATATATATATATATATATATATATATATATGGAGAGTGTGATGAAAAGAGATAATAGAGAGTGTGATGAAAAGAGATATATTTTTTTCTATATAGTGTGATGAAAGCCTCTTACCATTTAGTCTCCTGCATTCATAGAAAAGTCAATAGTGATAAGGTAGATAGACTGTTCGGGGGAGATTGTAAATATGAATGTAGGGATAATCCTGAATGTGGTTTGAAATGAATTAAATAACACGTACATATCGGCCCCTATTCTCCCACAACCAATCTCTCTCCCTCCGACGAGTTCCGTCCTGCTTCAAAGCAGCGACAATCATCCCCATTCCCAAGCAGCAAAAAGTGACCAGCCTCAATGACTGGCGCCCTATAGCCCTCACGCCAATAGCCAGCAAGTGCTTTGAAAAGCTGGTCATATCAAAGATCCGCTCCACACTCCCCCCGGACCACGACCCGCTACAATTTGCATACCGCCCCAACAGGAGCACAGCGGATGCAGTAGCACACGTGCTCCACACCGCCCTGTCTCACCTGGAGGGGAAGGACACGTAAGAATGCTGTTTGTGGCCTACAGCTCAGGGGGCACGGTGGCACGGTGGTAGAGCTGTCGCCTCACAGTCAGAAGGTCCTGAGTTCGATTCTCGCCTGGGACACTGTGGGCGCTGTGGTTGTGTTCCCCCCCATATCTTCAGTGCCTACTGCCCAGGTGGGGTATCTCGTCGTAAGGGCCTTTCTCTCTGTGTGGAGTTTGCATGTTCTCCCCGTGCTCCCCCAGGGGGTTCCTCCGTATATAACCCCCCCCCACTAAAAACATGCAGAAGATCAGATCGTCATCGTCATCCGACCAGTGACGACAACATCCGAAGTTGGTCCCCGGGCGCTGTACGAGAAAGCGACCACTGCTCCTGGCCTGCCCCCGGAGGAAAAGGACATGCCTGGATGGGTTAAATGCAGAGGACACTTTTCACCGGCCACCGTCAGCATGAGTGTGTTGTGGCCGCATGCATGTGTTGTGGTGTTCGTGTGACAATAAAAGACGGGCTTGTCCCGTTACGAGAGTTTTTAAAATTCAACACCATAGTACCCTCCAGGCTGCTACGCAAGCTCAAGGATCTGGGACTAAACACAGCAATGTGCGACTGGATCCTGGATTTCCTGACAGACCGCCGCCAGGTGGTGAGGGTGGGCAACCTCACGTCCTCACCACTGACTATCAGCATAGGAGCGCCCCAGGGGTGCGTCTCCAGCCCCTTCTGGTACGACCTCTACACCCACGACTGCGTGGCGACTCAAACTTCGAACACCATCGTGAAGTTTGCAGACGACACAGCGGTCGTGGGGCTGATCTCGGGGGGGCGACGAGACGGCCTACAGAGAGGAGGTGGGGGCCCTGGAACAATGGTGCCAGGACAACCACCTCTCTCTGAACGTCTCCAAGACCAAGGAGATCATTGTAGACTACAGGAGGGGGGGGGGGGGGGGGCACACACCCCCCAATCACCATCAACGGCACAGTGGTGGAAAAGGTGGACAGCTTCAAGTACCTGGGAGTCAACATCCACCAGGACCTGACTTGGGCCGGCCACACCGCCACTGTTGTCAAAAAGGCCCAACAGCGAATACACGGACTCAGGCACCTGAAGAAATTTGGGCTAAGGCCAGAAATCCTTACGGACTTCTACAGAGGCACCATTGAAAGCCTGCTGACTGGCTGCTTCACCACCTGGTACGGGAACTGTAACACCATGGACCGCAGGGCGCTACGGAGAGTGAGACGCGCGGCCCAGCACGTAACAGGAAGTGAGTTGCCAGAACTGCATGAACTGTATAAACAGCGGTGCCTCAGGAGGTCCCTGAAGATCATCAAAGACACAAACCACCCCCACAACAGCCTGTTCTCCCTGTTACCCTCAGGGAGAAGATACAGGGTTCCAAAAGCATGAAAAAATCGCTTGAGGAACAGTTTCTTCCCGCAGGCCACGAGACTCCTTAACATACACAAATAGTGTAGTAGCCGTACTGTACCGCACTGTAGCTGCTACCATAACGTATGTCTAATGTTTAATTGTATGTTTAATAAGGAATATGCTATTTGCACCTGTATGTCAAATACGCCGAATTTAAAACGCAGAGTTTAATTGTATTGTAGCGAATCAGCATTATACATACAGGGGTGAGCAATGGTAGTGTCTCAACTACAGATAGGAACTGATGTGTGGGAGTGTTATATTGGGGAACACTATGCTGTGGGGATACTTCCGGGGGAGACTGAGCATGCGCGGTCAGTCTCCAGACACTGCCTAGAGGGAATGCTGCTAGCTATGAGCGTGACAACCGCTGAGAGTTGTAAAATAAATAACTGAGAATAAAGAACCTTGTACCAGCAAGAAGCCTCTGCCTCATGAGTTACCAGGAACGTTACACTGGCGTCAGAAGTTTAAACGGTGAATATTGCCTCCAGATTCGGCGAGATGGTTAACAAGTTCCTGAAGAAAGAGCGCAAAAGACTCAAACGAGAGGCGGGAAAAGCAAGAGCCGGGGCAGACTACCAGGCGTCCGAAGAGGAAGATGTCTGGGTAGACGCGGCCGCTACCACAGAGATCCAAGCGGGGAAAGCAGCAGAAAGCCTGGGGGTGGTGAGGATAAAATCCGAACGAGACAGCGCTATCACCGTAGCCGCGAGGCGGGAGAAGGAGCGGAAGAACCGGGGCCGGTGAGGGTGAAGATCGAGCGGGTTGACATTGCCGCTGTAGCCATGGAGGCTGTGCCACAGCCCAGCGGAGCTAGCCTGCGGGCCGAGGACAAAGACGGGACACGGGTTGAGGCGACAAAGGACAGCGGGCGGCGAGGAAGAAAGGAAATCACCCCGCCAAAATTCAACGGTAAAGGCGAGTGGGAGCCATATTGCACAATGTTTAACGTAGCAGCGGACATGAATGGCTGGTCGAGGGAAGAGAGAGCCAGTCACTTGGTGATGTCACTCGAGGGCGAAGCTATAACATGTGTGGCGGCAATGGCAGATACAAAAGACTTAGACGTTGTGATGGCAGCCCTGAGGAGGAGGTTTGGACAGTGCAAAGAGGAAGGCATCATGGTCGCGGAACTGTGTAACAGGCGCAGGCGACCAGGGGAGTCGCTGCGGGCGCTGGCTACAGACATTGAGATCCTCAGCCGGCGTGTATACAGCCGGTTGCCGCCAGAAGCACTAGACGAGCTAGCCCGAAATTACTTAATCCAGGCTATCGCGCCGCGAGGACTAAGAGAGCAAGTAATGTTGCAACGGCCAAAGACACTAGAAGTGGCGCTGGAGCTGGCGTTTGAAAGAGAGACAGTAGAGGGCTGGGCCATGAACAGCGAAGAGGGGAGAGCTGCCCCCGTGGCGAGAATGGCAGCAGAAAGCCCGATACAAGAAGAGCCAGCGTGGAAGACGGCGTTGACAGAGCAAGGCAACATGGTGAAAGAACTGTCCGAGTCAGTACAACAGCTAACAGAACAACTGCTCCGCAGAGCGACCCTGCAGCCCAACCCCGCTCGGCAGCCCACCCAGCGGAACAACAGCTGGGCCAGAGGGAGCATGATCTGCTGGGGATGTGGACGCCCCGGGCATCGGGAAGCAGACTGCCGCCGGAGAGCGTGGAACCAGGGAAACGGCACAGGGCCCGTCCAGATGGGGCGAGACGGGTCTACGATGCCACAGTCCCCGTAGCCACGTCGTCGCAGGAAGGAGCCCACCGACAGCAACGGGGAGGTGGGGCTCCGCCGGGCCCCGAAGTAGACGACATCGCCGGAGCTGTCAACATGCAGAGCGGGCCGCGCGCGATGAACGGCTGCCATGTTCCAGTCTACCTACAGGGGCGATACTGCGCCGCCCTGGTGGACACGGGGTGTACGGCAACGCTGGTGAACGTCAACATGATGCCCGAGGGGACGCGCCTGGAGCAGCCAACAGCACAGCTGCTAAGAACAGTATCCGGTGAGTTGATGCCAATGAGGGGGAGGGGACACGTAATGATAACAGTGGGGGGACAGACAGTGGACTTTCCGGTGTGGGTGGTAGAAATGGCGGGGCCCTGCATCCTGGGGGAAGACTACTTAACGCTGAACAAATGCACAGTAGACCTAGGAAAAAGCACATTGACATTTGCAGGGGGGCCAGTAGTCCAGATGGGCCACCCTCCCACCGTTCCAGGGGAGAGAGCTAATGTAAATAACATCACTGTATATCGCGTCACTGTAGAGCCCGAAACCCCAGCCCAGACCCCTGCCCTGCCCCAAAACCCTCCCCCAACCCAGACCCCTGTCCTACACCAAGACCACGCCCCTAGCGCACCTCCGAACACTCACCCTCAGCCACCGCCGCAGGCGGAGGGGGAGACAGAGAGGTTAGAGATGCTGAGGGGATTGCACCAAGGCCAGAGTGAAGGTTTAGAACCCCAACAGAGCGATGAACTGTGGCAAGTACTCAAAGAATATAAGGAAATTTTCGCAATGTCGGATGATGAGCTAGGCTGTACCCACCTGGTGGAACACGAAATAGACACTGAGGGGGCGCGACCCGTCAGGTCATATCCCCGTCGGGTCCCCGCAGCGAGGAGAGAGATAGCGAACGAAGCTGTAGAGAACATGCTGCGGGCGGGGATCATTGAGCCATCAGACAGCCCGTGGGCGTCAGGGGTAGTGCTGGTGAGAAAGAAGAATAGCCCCAAAATGCGATTTTGTGTAGACTATAGGGTGCTGAACAAAGTGACAAAAAAAGATGCATACCCGATGCCCATCATCGAGGAACTGTTAGACGCCGCGGGAGAGTCATCCTGGTTCTCATCCCTAGACCTCCGTAGCGGGTACTGGCAGGTGCCCCTCCGCGACGATGCCAAACAAAAGACCGCCTTCCGCACCGAGAAGGGGCTGTGGCAGTTTCGAGTACTCAGTTTCGGGCTGTGCAACGCACCAGCAACGTTCGAGAGGTTAATGGAGAAACTGCTGGGAGACATTCCCCGATCCGAATGCGTCGTGTATTTAGATGACATCTTGAAACACGGGGGCATGTTCCAGGCAACAGTGGGGGCGTTACGAAAAGTCCTGCAGAAGATAGCAGAGGCGGGTCTAAAGTTAAACCCAGACAAGTGCCACTTCCTGAAGAGGAGGGTGGAGTTCTTAGGGCATGGCATCGGCGCGGGGGGCATTCGCACCCTGGAAGAGAAGACTCAGGCGGTCATGGAGTGGCCCACCCCCAGAAACAAAGGCGAACTCGAGAGCTTCGTAGGGCTAGCCGCATACTACAGGAAATTCGTAAACGGGTTTTCTAAAATAGCGGAACCACTGTTCAGGCTAAAAGAGAAGAACGCAGACTTCCACTGGACGACAGAATGCCACCTAGCCTTTAAAGCCCTCAAGAAAGCGCTGACCGAGTCTCCGGTGCTTAGAGCACCAGACCCCGCACTGCCGTTCCTACTAGACACTGATGCCAGCAACGGGGGTATGGGGGCCGTGCTGTCCCAGGCGGGGCCGGACGGGGAGCGGGTGGTGGCGTACTACAGCAAGACTTTCGATAAAGCAGAACGTAACTACTGCGTCACCCGCCGGGAGCTCCTCGCCGTCGTAGAAGCACTACGACACTTTAGATATTACCTCCTGGGACAGCCGCGGTTCACCATACGGACCGACCACTCAGCGCTGCAGTGGCTGTGGTCCTTCCGAGAGCCGGAGGGGCAAGTGTGCCGCTGGTTAGAGAAAATGGCAGACTACAACTTCACCATAGAACACAGGGCAGGGGCGCGCCACGTCAACGCAGACGCCCTGTCACGACGACCCTGCGCAGAGAGAGGGTGTGCGTACTGCGAAAAGAGAGAAGGAAGAGAGAGAGAGCTCCAAGAGGAAGCTAGGATCTGCCCTAACCACACGGGGGATGGACCAGTGTGCAAGACGCTGCGGATGGCAGAGGCAGCAGATTGGAGGGGCCACCAAGAAAACGACAGGGAGCTGTCGCCAGTACTGCAATGGGTAGAACAGGGCCAGAAGCCGCCCTGGGAAGAGGTGGCAGGGGCCACCGACACAACCAAAGGGCTGTGGGCAGGGTTCGACACCCTGAGATTAAGCAGCGGAGTGCTGATGAAGTCCTGGAAGGAGCCAGCGACAGGAGAAAACAAGTGGCGGAAAGTGGTGCCGACGACGCTGAGAGAGGAGGTGTGCAGGAGCTGCCATGGGACGGTAGGGGCGGGACACTTTGGGGTAAGCAAAACCCTCCGTCGCATCAGACAAGGCTTTTATTGGGGGAGGATGAGGAGAGACGTACAGGACTTCTGTCGACGCTGCGACCTCTGCGCGGCGTACAAAGGGCCATTAGACCAGTCTCGCGCCCCGCTCCAACAGCTAGCAGCAGGAGCCCCCATGGAGAGGGTGGCAGTAGACGTGATGGGGCCGTTCCCACGCTCAGACAGTGGAAATCGATACGTCCTGGCAGCCATGGACTATTTTACAAAATGGCCAGAGGCATACGCACTGCCCGACCAGGAGGCGGGGACGGTGGTCGACGCACTAGTCACAGGCATGTTCAGTAGGTTCGGAGCACCAGAGACCCTACACAGTGACCAAGGAAGAAACTTTGAGTCACGAGTGTTCGCCACCATGTGCGAGAAACTGAACATTAAAAAGACACGGACCACAGCATTGCACCCCCAGAGCGATGGCCTAGTGGAAAGATTCAATAGGACGCTGAAAAAGCAGTTGGCCATCCTCACGGAGGAGCACCAGAAAGACTGGGACACGCACCTGCCTCTCATCCTCATGGCCTACAGATCTGCCACACAAGAGTCCACCTCCTGCACACCCGCTCTGCTCATGTTAGGTCGAGAACTGCGGACACCAGCAGAAATGGCGTTCGGCAAGCCACCAGATGCACTGGACGCTCCCCCGGGGCGAGAGTACGCCAGGAGGCTACAAGATCGATTAGAGTCCGCTCACAACTTCGCTCGGGACCAGCTAGAGAAAGCAGGCATGAAACAAAAAAGGAACTATGATGTGAGGGCAAAGGGAAACCATTTCCAGGGGGGGGAGTTGGTCTGGGTGTACACACCCCGGAGAAAAAAAGGGCGTAGCCCTAAACTGGACTGTCACTGGACAGGCCCATGCAGGGTCATGGAGAGAATGGGGGAGGTGGTGTACCGAGTGCAGATGCCACTTGGTGGCAAGAAGGTACTCCACCGAGACAGGTTGGCCCCATACCGGGGGGGGGTGCACCTTTCCCCCAGATTTCGGCCGCCCGGCGGTTTCACCTAGACAGGCTGAAAGAAGGACTCTGTTTCCACAGAGAGGGGCGTCCGGCCATGACCGGGCGGCCCCCACTCAGGGACTTGAAGGCCCAGAGACACTGCAGGTGGGATCAGCCCCGCATGCAGATTCACAGAGACTAACACGGCCACGGAGAGAGCCAAGGGCTCCAGGACACTTTAACAACTTTGAGTTGTATTAAAAAAAAAAAAAAAAAAAAAGAGGAGATGGTGGTTGGAAATGTTGTAACAGAAAGTAAATGATGTGCATGACATGAGATATTGTGGGGGAGGAGATGTGGGAAAAGACTGAGATTGAAACATAAAATGTGGTTAAAAAAACAAAGAAGCTGTTAAAAAGAAAGAAAGATGCTGGGTGTGTTTTGGTACAAGGGGATGTGTGATGTGGTATCAACGTGGGCGTTGACCTTATTGTTGGGCGGGGAGTATGTAGCGAATCAGCATTATACATACAGGGGTGAGCAATGGTAGTGTCTCAACTACAGATAGGAACTGATGTGTGGGAGTGTTATATTGGGGAACACTATGCTGTGGGAATACTTCCGGGGGAGACTGAGCATGCGTGGTCAGTCTCCAGACACTGCCTAGAGGGAATGCTGCTAGCTATGAGCGTGACAACCGCTGAGAGTTGTAATATAACTGAGAATAAAGAACCTTGTACCAGCAAGAAGCCTCTGCCTCATGAGTTACCAGGAACGTTACAGTATGTTTAATAAGGAATATGCTATTTGCACCTGTATGTCAAATACGCCGAATTTAAAATGTTTAAGCACGTCTAAAGTATGCACATGACATGTGCACCTATGTGCAGTGAATATGCCACTGTCTCTGACTTGTCTTATCACTATACTGCCTTATTGCTTGTTGTGTCTCTTGTTGTTTTTGCACTCATATGCCCTGTCACATTTGTACTATGTTGTAAACGGAGTCCTCAGCACAAGAATTTCACACGTGATACTTGTACCATGGAGTGACAATAAAAATCTTGAATCTTGAATCTTGAATCTTGAACAAGCCATCGGCGATAAAACGGGCCTTAAACGCAAAAAAACGTGCCTTGCGCCTGCCTCGGGAAGATATCAACATGGCTTAACGCTGCCAAATGCGCTTTAGGTGGAATGGGCGTGGCGCACTCCCTGAATGGGCGAGAATGGGCGTTTCGGCGTTAAATACCGGCCTAATGATAGCTTCCAACCTGGCGTAAATTTAGCGCTTTGCGCTTTTGAAAACCAGGCCTATTCAGTGCGCCGGTTGCGCGGAGCGCTCCTCTGGCTCTCCTCTGTCACCCTTCTCTGTGTCACTCCCTCTCTCTTGCTCATATCAGTCTGACAGGCACAATACGACTCTCTCTCTCTGACTCCCTCGCTCAGACAGACACAACACACGTCCCATAGGAAAAAGAAGTTGTAAGTTCACTGCCTGTGAATGTCCCAGCATGCAATGGGCTACTCCATTTCGCTACTAAATAGCAACCAAATGAGCCGAAATAGATATAAAGGTAGATCTAAATAATGTGTAATGGTAACACAACCTGCAATTGTAGAACATTTTAATATTGGACCAAATAAAACATCGAAATGAAAACACCACCCTATGTGAAACATATATGTCATCCTGGGCCTATATATATCCCTTGTCGATTTAACGTGATTTAGATAAGTGACAGCGGAACGTGCTTCTACTGTCATGTGCTATACTGTGATGTCTGCTCCAATAACTTGGACCTACTTCACATTTAGTTTTACAATAAAAACACATTTCTGCAATGACTTTACATAATGTAGGCTATATTTATGTGCATCATCCTACCTGCAGCAGGGGAGAGAAAATGATATCTTTCTGGACAAACTTTCACCAATCTAATTAATCTCATCATATAGGGATAGGCTATATTTTTCTAGCTGATGCGTTTAGAACATTCTTTTCACTTTGATCTTGCTATAGTGTAGCATATTTACATGCTTGCAGTATTTAAACTGCAGTTAGATTGGTTTGAGAAGCATAATCCTGCTCCACCTCCACCTCTAACCTTACTGTGACTCCTCTTCCTCTATCCGACCACCGCTTTATCACCTTCTCTCTTCCCATCCCCCTCCCCTCCTCCCACCCATCTCCCCCTCACTCTACCACCACCCGACGCAACCTGGGTTGGGTGAGAGAGTTTTAACTCTCTCACCCAACTCCCTCTCTTCTACCGTCCTCTCCTTGCTTCCCCCAGCCGAGCAATTTGTTCTCCTGTCCACTGACGAGGCTTCCACCGCTCTTCTATCCTCTCTCTCCTCTGCTCTTGATTCTCTTTGCCCACTCACCACTAAGCCTGCCCGATCTTCTCCCCCTTCTCCTTGGCTGACTGAATCTCTGCGAACTTATCGAACTGAGCTTCGGGCAGCTGAGAGAAAATGGAGAAAATCACATCACCCTGAAGATCTCTCTTCCTACCACCTTATCCACTCCAACTTCACCTCTGCTGTCTCCAAAGCAAAAACCTCCTTCTTCATCTCTGAAATCCAGTCCTCTGCATCCAACCCCAGTAAACTGTTCTCCACCTTCTCCATGCTCCTCAACCCTCCCTCCCCTCCCCCTCCCTCCTCCCTCTCTGCTGATGATTTTGTAACCTTCTTTACTAAAAAGGTGGATGACATCAGCTCCTCCTTCCATCCTCCAGGCACCCTCACTAACACTCCCGACTCCAATCCTGCTTCCCGGCCCCCTGTTCCTGGATTTCCTTCCTTCTCTCCCCTCTCTCCCGATGAAGTGCTTAAACTCATCAGCTCGAACCGAGCCACCTACTGCCCCCTCGATCCTATCCCTTCCTCTCTCCTCCAAACCATCTCACCTAACATATCTCCCTTCCTCACTACCTTCATTAACTCCTCTCTGTCTTCTGGTCTTGTTCCGCCTGCTCTAAAGACTGCAAGAGTCAAGCCTCTGCTTAAGAAACCCTCCCTTGACCCTACTGCTATTCAGAACTACAGACCTGTCTCTCTTCTCTCATTCCTTTCCAAAACCCTCGAACGAGCAGCGTCCGAACAACTTTCTCTCTATCTCTCCCAAAATGACCTCCTGGACCCTCTGCAGTCCGGTTTCAAGGCTTCTCACTCCACTGAGACAGCACTTCTTGCTGTCACAGAGGCCCTTCACACTGCTAAGGCTTCATCCCTCTCCTCTGTTCTTGTCCTCCTTGACCTGTCTGCTGCCTTCGATACAGTCAACCACCAAATCCTTCTTTCCACTCTGTCTGACCTCGGCATTTCAGGTTCTGCACTCTCCTGGTTTGCTTCCTACCTCTCGAACCGCTCATACCAGGTCTCATGGAGAGGGTCCCTCTCCAGATCCTGTCCTCTTACCACCGGTGTCCCCCAGGGCTCAGTCCTGGGCCCCTTACTTTTCCTTCTCTATATCAGATCTCTTGCCTATGTGATCTCTTCTCATGGCTTTTCTTATCACTGCTACGCTGATGACACCCAGCTTTTCCTTTCCTTCCCCCCCTCCGACACTCAAACCGAGGCTCGCATCTCTGCATGCCTCAAAGACATTGGCGACTGGATGTCTGCCCACCACCTCAAGCTCAACCTTGGTAAGACAGAGCTACTCTTCCTCCCAAGGAAAGACTGCCCTCTCGCAGATCTCTCCATCTCCATTGACAACACCACTGTACTTCCCTCCCAAACAGCTAAGAACCTTGGGGTGATCCTTGACAACCAGCTGTCTAGCTCAGCCAACATAGCTGCGACAGCACGCTCCTGTAGGTTCTCTCTCTACAACATCCGCAAAATCCATCCCTTTCTCACAAGAGAAGCGACTCAACTCCTGGTCCAGTCTCTTGTCATCTCCCGCCTGGACTACTGCAACGTGCTCCTGGCCGGCCTACCTGCCACCGACATCCGACCGCTTCAGCTTATTCAGAACGCTGCAGCCCGTCTGGTATTCAACCAACCCAAATTCTCTCACGTCACTCCCCTCTTCCAGGACCTCCACTGGCTTCCCATCTCGGCCCGCATCAAATTCAAGACACTGGTACTGGCCTACAGGGCTGTACACCAGTCAGCTCCCCTGTACCTGCAATCTATGGTCAGGTTCCAACCTCTCAGCGCTACCTTCGCTCCTCCACCAGTGCAGGTCGCCTCGCCCCTCCTTCGCTACGGGGGCTCAAAAGTCGCTCATCCCGATCTCGACTCTTCTCGTCCCTGGCACCTCAATGGTGGAACAAGCTTCCACCTTCGGATGCTGGGATGCTGGTAAATTTGTTGTGTTTTGAAAACACAAGAAGTTATGCTGGTGGTGGTGTGACCAGCATGGGATGCTGGTGGTGTGACCAGCATGCGATGATGCTGGTATGCTGGTGGTGTGACCAGCGTGCAATGATGCTGGTATGCTGGTGGTGTGACCAGCTCACAGGTCCATCCGCTCTAAATCTTCCAGGATGCTTAACAGCTTTTTCCCACAAGCTGTCAGCCTGCTAAACACTACCCCTCGAAACACAACACAGCCCCCCCCCCCCCCCCCCCCGAACAATGAACTCTGACCAACTCTGACTGTTTCACACTCATTGCTCACGAACTCTGTACAACATTCTGGACTCACTGTTTACATGCACTTCTGAACAGTCACTAACTCTGATGCCTTATAGAATAATGTATTTATTTATTGTATGTATTTATTATTTGGGCCGATGCACTTTACCTGGTGTTGCACTGTACGTCTCAGGGAGATGCTTGTCTATATCTCGTTGTTGGAGCAATTTAACAATGACAATAAATATACTTGAACTTGAACTTGAACATATGCTGGTCTTGTGACCAGCATGGGAAGCATACACCAGTACACCTATGCTGGTGTGCTGGTGTGACCAGCATACACCAGCTATTCTGGTGTCAAAACACAACATGCTGGTCTATGGTTGAATGCTTGTTAACCAGCACCCCATGCTGAGAGTAGTCAGACCAGATAAACATCACAAAAGTAATCTTTCTTGAACTAGTTAAATGAAGACTATTTCAGGTTTACATAACAATATAATTATTTATTAAATAAAAGCAACACAGAGAGGGAGTGGGAGAGAGAACCGCACATACAGCAGTGCACCTGAACAGTCAGCCTGTACCTGTCTTTATCTCAAAAGTATTAAAAGTAAAAGTGTGACTCAACTCAATTAATGTGCTGAAGGCAATTAAAGACTCATTACAATTAAACTCAATTAAATAATAAAACTACTGACTAATTAACAATAACACAACAAACAGGCAACATCACCTGACAAGAAAAGAGGTCACCCCAGGAACAGCTGGAGAAGAGGTGTGCAGGCAGAAATGTCTGGGAGCAGGCTCAACCAGGGAGATCAGGGAAGAACCGCCAACCACCGACATTTTGTCAATAGCCTATGCTCCCTTGACGAGCAAAGGCCTTAAGTCAAATCAGAAGTAGAGAATTCCACTGAAAAACAATGCAGATTTATTTTGCACAAAATCTCACAATCCTAAAAACTTTATGGAAAAAAACAATGTTTTGCAGGCATTCATTTACCGTAATTAATTAATTTCAGTTATTGAGAGTTGATTTGAGTTCAGTCGTGGACCAGTGATTTCATTCACAAATCACAACTTAAATCGACTCTCAATAACTGTCAAACTAAATGAATGCCTGCAAAACGGTTTACAGTTTTTGGATATGTGTGAGATTATGTGCAAAATAAATCAGCATTGTTTTTCGGTGGAGTGTCCCTTCAAGTGCTATTCTTTGCTTGTTTGTTTATGTCCATTATTTTCTCTGTGATGTAGCATCCAGGCTTCCCCACTCGAGCTTCCACATCTGCTTCACCCAGGTTTTGGTTCTGGAGCCATTCTTTGTATCAAACTGAAAAGCAAACAGAGATAAATTAGTGGCAGAGTAACACTGTTCTTTGGTCAATATTTCAACTGCCATTTGAAAAAGTGCTACACAAAAGTGACGCATGACGCATGAGCTACTTTAAAAATGATTTCACTGTACTGTCTGCCCAGGGTCTAGCTGTACAAAGACCTTTCTGGCTCACAGCCCGATTGGTCCCAAGTTCCCAACACATTTTAAAATTCATCTTGAAGTTGATAAGTCAGATACTGTAAGTGGGGGCGTTAAATTGCACCTTTCTGATCCACCTTGGAACCTGGTAAAACAGCTCATCCATTCCAGACACATTACAATTTGGTAAATAAGAGTCCAAATGCAGTGACACATGCATTAGGTTCCATGGGATCATGGCATCAGCTATGTGCACAAATAATTTATTTAACAAGCCAGTCACCTTTATTTAAAACTACAGCCACCCACAGGATATGTCCATCTCGTTTTGGTGTGAGTTGCTGAGTTTTGGAGACACCGGCCATGTTGTGGTGCTCAAAGCACACACAAAAAATAAAAATAAAATAAAATAAAATAAAATCCTTTCCAGAAAGGATAAAAAGCAAGTAGGCCTAGAGGACCACAGGAATAGGTTTTTGGAGAAAAGAAAAGTTCTCAACTTACTTAACGGATTAATGTGTGTCCTGCACTGGCTGTTTCTCCCTCAATGTATGATATCTCATCGAAAACCTGCACACACACAGTATATAGACAAAGAGACAGTGTCAATTAGAAAAGCATGTGTGAAAAGCAGCACTTGCCCCTCCCTCATTACCACCACTGAGGTGCCCTTGAGCAAGGCCCTTAACACACCTTAATGTGTGTGTGAGTGCGAGCAGGGCCCACTTGAAAAAGAGATGGAAATCTCAATATGGTTACCCTGGATAAATAAAGGTAAAAAAAATTAGCAGTTGTATGAAGTGGGAAAGATTCTTAGTTGGCCGCTCTTCTTTCACCAAGTATCCAGTCTGTCTGTACTGTATGTCTGTGTGCACTTTGCTCATGTGTATGTTTCCACACATGCCACTGACCTCCTCGCTCTCATCTCCTCCCGTATCGTCCTGCACTTGGCTCCCAGGAGCTTCCTGAGGTTGACGGCATGGATGACAGCACCCACCTTCTTGTCCAGCATGGCCTCCTGGTCAATGCCATAGTAATGCTGGCAGTTCAGCGTTCCGTTATCATCTACAATGGGAGAGAGAACAATGAGAGAGAAAAATGGAGGGATAGAGAGGGGAGTGGAATGGTGTAGTGGTAGGAGACAGTATTAGTAGGAGAAAGATAGTGGATAAAAGTCTTGTAGTTAACATACAGACATGTGGCAGTGGGTGAGGCCACGGTCAGCTGCAGCTGGTTCTGTATAGAGAAGTTGATGTTGTAGCACTCTGTCCAGTCTGCTTTAGGAGGCATCACCAGGCTTCTCATGCACATCCAAGATCTACAGAGCATTACAGGGAAACAGTTTAGTGACTGTAATATTTGCACAATTGAAAAGTGAAACCCAACGAAAAAGGTCTGGGTCAGTTTCTCTAGCTTTACTTTACACATCACAAATACCAGGTAAGGTAGAGCTTTCCCCCTGTTTTCATATTTATACAGTAATTAAATCAGCTCCACCATTAAAGTCGAAGTGAACCGGAACGGAATGCACCAGCGCGAGCGTCAGACACTGAAAACGAATTGAGAGGCGGACCATATACGTGTCGATGATTTGATTTGACAATTCTGAGGACTGGCTTTGGGATTGGCCAATCCTGGCGTGTTCCACCCCCAAATCCAGTGGGATTCAGCCTGTTGTCATGCTACACGAGTGGGATCCGCAGAGTACCAGGGAGCCAGCTGCTTCGTGCGGGGCGAGCGGACAATCCGATTCATAGGTGCTGCCCGCCCGCCTGGAATCTCCGAGAGACGACCCCTGACAGCCAGGGAGGCTGTCAGGCTCGGAGGCGCGCGCCATTATCGTTATAAATGTAAATAATATTCCTGGAATGCGTGTTTTAACGAGCCAGTTACATTTCTTTGCATTCTTAGACATTACCGTTTGATTTAGTTTGCATAATTGCTCAAGTTAGTAGTTAGTTTATGGGCTAGAAACTCTGCCAGATGACAGGCACTAGGCGCCATTTTCGCCTTCATTTGGAAGAGAAAATGATCCTGTAATGAAGATTTGATTGACAGCTGAACCAAAATACTAAACTAAATACTAAACCAAAATACTAGCCTGTTACAATATAGAATTGTCACCCAGCCATAACGCCACCACAGGCGCACACACACACACACACACAGGCCCGTAGCCAGGGTTTCGGGAATACCGAGGTCATTTTAGCGTGGCGTGGGGGGCCCAGGGGGGTCTGTGCCTCCCCGGATCGAAAAATGTGTCAATTTTAAAGTAAAATGCTTCAATCTGGTGCACTTTGAGAGCAAAATGAAGAGGCTAGATCTATAAAAAACTACAGACATCATGTTAGATTAATATCCTCTTTACTGTGCTGTTGCTTTAAAATGATACAAAAAATAAATGTCTCCCCATATAATATAATTTATATTCTGCATACAGGTCACATGGCAGAATACTGCTCAATTAAATACAATGGCCCATCTACACAAACATCACTTACAGGGGATATCAATACAAAAGGAGTCTCTTGCGCGTCAGCCCCTCCACAAAAGGAGGTCGGTGCTCTCAGGACAGGACAGTATCATGACAAAAGTTCAATGGACAAACCAAGCATCCTGGAGCACACGATTCACTGGAAAATTGCTTTATTCAAGGTGCAGTGACTACTTCCCTAACTATCACTTACAGGGGCGTTACTTACCCATTCACTTCAATAGAACTGTCCCCAAAGTCTAGCCCCAATCTAGCCTCAATGCAAAATCTGAATGTTGTGAGTTATCTCTCTTCCTTCTATAGCACACAGAGAGGAAGCAAATTGTTGCATTTCCGATCAGCCGCATTAAAACATCAATGACAGATGAATAGATCTGGGGACCGGGGCTATTTTTCTAATTTTTTTTTTTTTTTTTTTCTTTTGGTGTGGAAAATACCGAGGTCATGACCTCGGTGTCCTCAATGGTAGCTACGGGCCTGCACACACACACACACACACACACACACACACACACACAGAGCTGAAGGTGAGCGCAGCGCTCTATCACGGTAAAAAAGTGTTCCCCCCTCAGCGGCCCCTCTCCTTCTTACAAGTAATTGACGTGAATAACCTCTTTCTGTCGTAGTAAATAACACACAAGTTAAGCCTACTTCACTCACCTCCACAAATAATCTGCTTCAAGCCACCGGTTCGTTGTTTCTGGAGTTTATTTGAAGACCGGAGCAGTGAGTGCTGTACTGACAATTGACAAATGGTGCAGACAGGTCCAGCTGCGCGAAAGTTTGGAGATGGTCTCGCGCAGCATATCAGAGGCGTAGTGATACTCAGTTCCATAAAATAGTTCCAATTGAATGGACGGTATGCAGCACGGACGTCACTTTCCCACTGGAACATGCCCCCTCAATCGGGACTGGCAAAACCTAAAACCTATGGGCAAAACATTCAGCAAGTTCTCTGTTGTTTGGAGCAGTAGGTGTCATTAATCTAGGCTGATTACTGCATTCAAAATCAGTCTTGCTGTCACTCAGTGGGCGTGACCATGCAGTGACTTCTGCCTGTGACATCACGTGCATACCCTCTATATGGGAAAACTGGCCTCAGAAATGAGTCTGACCCACGGCCACCTAGAGTTTAATTAAAGCCTCTTTACAGTAGAAAACATAACATAGCTTGAAAGTAATAATAGTAATAATAATGACAACAACAACAACAACAACAACAACAACAATAATAATAATGATAATAAAAATAATAATAATAATAATAATAATAATAATAACAATAACAATAATAATAATAATAATAATAATAATAATAATAATAATAATACATTCATGTGTAATGTTATTTTAAAGGACTATGCTTGATATAGAATTGCATTAGCCTCTTGTATTGTGTTATATTAGCCTGTTACCCTGTAAGGTGTTTTGTTGGGCATGGTTAAAACTTTTTTCTTGTGTGTTGCATTATTTGTTGCTTATGTTATAACTTGGCCCTGTACCATTTATTTTATCTGGCAAGCTGTCAATGGAGGCCAGAAGACGATACAAAATATAAAAAAGAAGGCATATAACCCTAGCCTGGGTAAACCCAGCCTCCACGACCTGCTCTCAGACCTGCTCTGCTCTCATAGTGACTGAGAGCAGGTCTGAGAGCAGTAGCCTGTACTACGAAGCTAGTTTAATGCCTTATCCGAGTAAGTTTGAGTTTAAACCTGGTTTAGCCGTACTACAAAGCAAGTTAACTTTCAATCACCATGGCAACTGACGCTGCAAAGCTAACCTGGTCGCGACCAGGTTAGCTTCAGAGGATAAGATCAAAATCCATGACAGACCCATATAATCGGCTCTCTGGAGTCACTCACCGTTCATATAAGATCGCCATATGAAAAATAGATTGCAGTCAACTGAGAATATAACAAGAAAAACATTTGTGGCTCTGTAGGCTACATAATTAAATTAAGCCTACTTACCACTTTATGTCTTAACAGCTCAACGATGCGTGGAGAAATATGATCACTATTAATCACGCAGCGCATACACGGAGCCTCAAATGGAGTGAGGGTGATATTCTCCTACATGCCAGAAAAGCCTATAGCCTACATATAATATAGATATGGGATAAATATGGGATAGCCCCAATAGGCTACTAAATATGCAGTCAATTCTTGCATGTTTCAGCTGGAACTGTGTCCTCTAGGCTGTATGCCAATATATGAGCAAAAATAGGCTAGTTTTTATCAATGAAAACTATGCCGCATCGTCTCAATTCAGTTCAGCAGTTTTCTCTTTTATATTAGGCATCAGCATTATCATTATTTTATATATTAATTATTCGATCAGTGCAACTACACACATAATGAGTGATAGAGATCATTATTCATTGAGCATGCGTTTCTAAATCTATGGTCTAAATAGGTTTACAGATTGTGGAAATTTATAGGCTGAGATTACACATTTAGGGGACAGAAATCGCTGATCAAAGTGAATCAAATGACTGATGTGAATACAAGCGGCAGCTTTAGCAGTCCTTCAGCAGATTATATCCAACGCGGATTTTCATTCTGACATAGGTTACATTAAATATCCGCTAAAACTCTGATCATGCACTGCGCTTTGATTGAATGAGGAAATGGGTGTAGAAATGGGTGTGGGCGTGGATCAACTCAGCTGTTCATAATGTGATTCGCTAGCGCACCTCTTTCGCGTGGACGCGCGCCTGTGCACAAGCGAAAAACGTGCGCGTGCACAGGCAGATCCCAGCTTCAGTTATCCAGTAAAAAACCAGCGTCGTAGTATCCTTAAACTAGATAGCTTTGATCCTGTTCAGTCAAACCAGATCAAAGGGACTTATCGCGGATCTGTTAAACTAGCTTCGTAGTACAGAGCTCAGGTCACGTGGAGGCTGGCTTTACCCAGGCTAATATAACCCACCCTATAACCCATAGGGGATGGGTGATGGGCCAGATTGTTTCCCAAACTTTTTCACATCAAGGTCCCATAAACTAGACCACAGACCCCCAATTTTGTGCCAGGGTCCCCCATCCAATAAAACTTTTGCTTTTAGATGTTTTCCTCATGGTTGCCATGGCAGCCATTTTACTTTCCACTATAACCTAATTATTTTTGCATCAAATCTCCTGAACCAAACATGATGACAGAAAAGGTGATGTCTACCCCTTACTGTATGTTTTCATGGTATGATCCAGTGTAGGAAATTAGCCAGGGGCAAGGCCAATATGCTCTAATAAATCTCAGAATGCACCAAAAAAACATGATCAAGGGGCAAAAATTGTCCCCAAGATTTTGATAGGCCTAATTATATTCTCATTACATTAATTACATTTTCATTTGCTTCTCTAACACACACTAACACAATTAACTTTTGTAAAACACCGCAAAAAGGGACCTGGGCTTGGCCTGCATGGACACGAAAGTTCAAATTAAATCCATGCCATGGACCAGCAGGGTACAGAGGAGGTCATTTCCATTTTGGAGCACTTCACAATCTCCTCCACCAGCATGACCATGCTGGTCAAGCAATCCCCAGCACAACCATGTTGGTCCACCAGCTTCACCATGCTGGTCCAGCAACTTCACCAGCTTCACCATGCTGGTCCACCAACTTCATCAGCATGACCATGCTGGTCCACCAACTTCACCAGCTTCACCATGCTGGTCCACCCGCTTCACCATGCTGGTCCACCAGCTTCATCAGCATGACCATGCTGGTCCACCAGCTTCACCATGCAGGTCCACCAGCTTCACCAGCTTCACCATGCTGGTCCACCCGCTTCACCATGCAGGTCCACCAGCTTCACCAGCTTCACCATGCTGGTCCACCCGCTTCACCATGCTGGTCCACCAGCTTCATCAGCATGACCATGCTGGTCCACCAGCTTCACCAGCTTCACCATGCTGGTCCACCAGCTTCACCATGCTGGTCCAGCAACTTCACCAGCAAGGCCATGGTAGTTTACCAGCTTCACCAGCAAGCGTTAGCTGGTGGACCAGCAAGGTAATGCTGGTCCACCAGCATCAGACCAGCACTAACCAGCATAGACCAGCACTATAACCAGCATAAACCAGCATAGACCAGCAAGAAATTCATGCTGGTCTATGCTGGTTTTTTCAGCAGGACACTCCCAGCAAAGCACCATAGAAGGCACGCTAACGAGCTAATGCCAACCAAACAAACCAATGCAGCACTAACGTTAGACAAAACAAGCAGACTTACCAAATACGGAAGGTAGACGCCAATTTTCCAATACTTGTCCAGTATAGTGGGTATAATCCATACTGCATTTATGATCGCTGTTCCGCTGAGAGAAATGCACTTTTACAAGGCACAACTGAGCTACGTTAGCATAAGTTGCCCACTGCTCCTGGTTAGACAGCGTCTCCAGCACGTTGCCTACAGGAATCCGTAGCATTAAACAATGCGGTATGCATACTTGAAACATGTCGGTTACGGCATGTAAAAGAAAGATAAGGACAGCACTCCAAGTTAAAAGAATTTATTGCCACACGGACGTTTCGGGGCAGCCGCCCTTCTTCAGCGTGTAATGGCAAAAAAACACACGATTTACACGGTTACGGCATGTATAAATAAAATATAAAACTGTCTGACAGGAGGAGAAACTTCCGCCTGACTTCCTCCAAAACAACGTCATTACCGTAAGTGACTGAATTTAGTCAACACAAAAACATACAGTACAAAAAAACATATTTATTCTAATAAACGCCCCAGCGGGAAAATGAGTCAGGCGCTTATTATGCTAAATCAATCTGGACCCGGCGGCAATTAGAGTAGGCTACAGGCGCTTATTGGAAGTATTACGTTAAATAAATAAATACATAAATAAATACATAGGCCCCTATCGTTGCATCGGCGCTGTTTCTAGGCCGAGCGCCTGGCGCAGCGCAAATCAGTGGGCGTGGACCAGCGCACTTGATATCTTGGTCTTGGCGCTAGACGCAGCCTCAACCATTACAACCACGCCTTTTAAGCGTAAAATTATGCACCGTCAGTTCATTGGATAAGTGCAATAAACGAATTGCATGCTTGCTTTTTAAGCTCCATTCCAGTGGTCCAGCAAAACCAGACGAAACCCAAGCCTCTGATCCCCCCCCCCCCCCCCACCTCCCTTCATCCCGTCTGTCTCCATATATCGGCTATTATTCCATATTATGATGCTTCTCAAACCAATATAACTGCAGTTTAAATACTGCAAGCATGTAAAAACGCTACACTATAGCAAGATCAAAGTGAAAATAATGTTCTAAACGCATCGGATAGAAAAAAATATAGCCGGCTGGATGTCATGAGATTAGATGAAATTTGGCCAGAATGATATCGTTTTCTCTCTTCTCCCCCACTGCACGATGCAACATCCTCTGAATGACACCTATCACTTTTACTGGATCTGATTACTTTATTCTATTTTATTTAGCCTACTGGATTTTATTATTGAGTATTTGTATTTTATTTGGCCTATGCTTTATTTGGCCTATCCCCAGGTCCCGGTGGAGGGGAGGGGGAGTGGATGGGAGGAGAGCCCTCGCCCTCCGACTCAGTGGTTTCCACTGCTGTAAATAAAATAATTGTATGAGCACTCAATCTGTTTGTCAGTCAGCTCCACTGCTGCACGACCACCAGCGCCTCATAGCGCACCAGCGCGGCTCCGCTCCCCGCATCTCCTGCGTGATGCCCGGCGTCCTGTGAGGAGGAGAGGACGGCCCCGTGCAGGGAGAGGAGAGAGGACGCCCCTATTAAATTAATCTTTTGCTTTGTCATTGTTTTTCATATTTTATTTAGAATTGTAGCCTAATTAAATATCCCCCTCTCTCTTTCTCATTCTTTCTTGCACTTAATGTAGGCTACACGGCACCTCGGACAGCTCCGCTGCCACAGACGGGGGAAACATTTGGAAATAATTCTAACTACTCTGCTTTGCAAACAGAAAATATAAATACAACAGACAATTCTGTAATGAATAGCTGTAATGAGAGTGGGGTTTGAAGAAGCGCTACACAAATGTTTATCCAGTTTCTTTCTCTCTTTCTTTCTCTCTCCCTTTCTCTCACATTAAACGATATACATGCCTATAATGTCAATTATCTGAATGAAATAATAATACATATTAATTAGGAATATTAGTAATATTAGAAGCGTAGCTAATTTCGGGGGGGGGGGGGGGGGGGGGGTAATAAAACGTTGAGCTATATTAATACAAAGTTAATATTGCTAATCAAAATGTTCCAAAACGATTTTTTTATAGATCAAATATGTGTAGTTAGACAGCTATCCCATTTGAAAAAGATCTGACAGATATAACTCTGCTGCTGTCTGGATGCTGCACATAAATGGGGATTAGATAGCCTAAACTAAATAAATGAAACTGTGCATTGCAGCTTCACCCAAAGCCTGAGAAGGGTTGCCACTGCATGCTGTAATCTTCCAATCTTATATTCTATTGTGTTCTAAACTATGTTTTTCTATATATTCTATTCTCCATTCACTATCCTGTCCCCGGCACTGAATAGGCCTGCTTTTCAAAAGCGCAAGGTGCTAAATTTACGCCAGCTCGGAAGATATCAGTAGGCCGGTATTTAGCGCCGACACGCCCACTTTGGCCCATTCTGGGACTGCGCCACGCCCATTCGGCCTAAAGCGCATTTGGCAGCGTAAAGCCATATTGATATCGTCCCAAAACAGGCGCAAGGCACGTTTTTTTACGTTTAAGGCCCGTTTTAGCGCCGAAGGCCTGTGGGAGAATAGGGGCCATAGGCTACATACATACATACATACATACTGCATACATACATACTGCATTCATGACAACTCGGACCGCTGGAGGTTTCAACTCGGAGCGTCCGCCCCTGGCATATTTGCATTCACGCTGCACTTCCCTGTCGGAGGGGAAAACACTGGGACAAACCAAGGAGGGTTCTGGGAAGTGGAGGCGGTAATGCAACATTTTGGATGAGATGTGTGGATATGACGTCAACTCGGACAAAACGGAGCTCTGAATGATACCTGAATTTCGGAGCTGTAATTCCGTCCTGTACAACCGTTCAATTCACTTTTTAGAGGTTGGAACCCATTTTTTCCGGTGTCTCCGAGTTGTCTTGAATGGGGTATTAGTGTCTGCAGCTTTTATGCTGCTGCCCCAGCACAGAGCTGCATAGAAGAGGGTGCTTGCCACCACTGACTGATGGAATGTGTTGAGCATGTGCTACTGACCACCGTATCTGACACCCCGTCTTGCAGCCTCACGTACTGTGTGGTCTGCCAGTCAGGTAATCAATAATCCAGGCCACCAGGGGGCCATCTACCTACATTGTCTGCAGCTTCTATTTCAGGAGGGCGGGCTGTATGGTATTGAAAGCACTTGTGAAGTCAAAAGACATGATCCTCAAAATGCTTCCTGCCCTGTCCAGATAGGAGTGGGCCTTATGCAGCAGGTATATTATTGCATCTTTAGCCTGATACACAAACTGCAGAGGGTCAAGTTCTTCCTCCACCAGTGCTCTGAGCCAGGACCAGCCTTTCCAGTGTCTTCATGATGTGTGAAGTCAACGCCACAGGCCTGTAGTCATTTAACCCTTTCACGCATCATGTCCACTTGAGTGGACGTAAATTAAAATGTATTTTTTTTATCATAATAAATGTTTTTTTTTGGTCAAAGTTGCACATAGTCCAATAAAGTGGACGTTAGAGCATCACCCTATACACTGCTACCCAGTGGCCAGCCGTTGGAACTGCACCTCAATTGACCAACACCCAAGATGGCCGACAGAAATAAAAACATGCCAAGCTGCTCAGGTATATCCAGCCAATCCTTCTATGGAAGCAGACACTTGCAGGTAAAACATTTTTTTTTTACATCAAGTAACATCTAAAAAGCAATATAGTTTTTTTTTTTTTTTTATGTTTTTGCGTAAATCACTTGACATACAGAAATCAATTCTTATATGGTATAACCCATCCATCATCACATAGATTTACATAGTTTTTTACATACATTATATAAAAACAACATAAAGACAGAACAGTAAACAGAAAAAAAGGGAAAATAAATTACAACAAACAAAAATGTTAATAGAAAAGAAAAAAATATATATATACCACGTGATCAAATCTTATATCTCACAGTACTTGTTATATTATCAGAAGGGAAGAACCTCATTTAGTCTTTAGACCTTTCAGTTAACTTCAAAAAGTGACCCCATACCTCAGTGAAGACATCTTCTCTTCCCGTAGCTCTATAAGTTACCCTTTCATATGATGCTGTACGGCACATTAGTTCCAACCATTCCTCGAATGTAATGGGAATAGGTGATTTCCAATGTCTTAATGCAATTCTACAACCAGATATCATGGCCATTCTATACCAGATCCCTTGGTATTTAGACAATATGGTATATTTTGGTAACAAACCCAGTATGCATGTCGCAGGAGATTTATGTAGTTTTTTATTCAGTATTTCACTCAAAAATACTACAATTTTGTCCCACATGTTCTTAACCTTCTCACATTCATACATCATATGTACGAGCGTACCCATATCTTTATCACACCTCCAGCAGGTGTCATTATTTCTCAGCTTAAGTTTGGCTAGCTTACTGGGGGTCCAATAGCTTCTATTTAACACTTTGTATAGGATAAGTTGTGACTGTGCTTCTCGAGAGCATTTATACCATTTGGCTACTAACTTCTTCCAAGAGTCTTCAGAAATGTCTTCACAAATATCCTTCTCCCAGCTTAATTTCAAGCCTGTCAGGTTGGGTGCCTGATGATCTCTGATGACATCATAAAACCTTGATGCACCTCCCCTTCTATACCAGTCTTGATAAAATACTCCTTGAATCCCAGTTAATGGGTCAAGTATGAAGAATTTGTCACAGAGGATATACAGTGCCTAATCTGCAAGAACCAATAGAAATGTTTGTTGTCTAATCTAAAATCATTCTTGATGTCCTCAAAGGGTATTACCCCATCCTCTCCTGCAATATAGTTGTGAAAATGTCCAAGTATTGATTTTATTTAGTGAGAAAATTGCAATTGATCATCTGTCCAATACATTGGACCTTGTACTGGCCCTATTTCAACTACAATTCATGCTATTACTGCCACTCTTTTTCTCCTTGAAAATGTTTCATCTGCAGTAACCTTTTAGGATATAAATCACTGTATTTATGTTATTAGAATAAATTAATTGTAATTTATGTAAGAATGTTTTGTTTATATCAAAAAATAATGTGCATCATTATTGACATTATACGAGTAACATTTAGGGCCCTATCGTTGTATCGGCGTAGAAACTGCGTTTAAGGCCTGGCGCAGCCCAGATTAGTGGGTGTGGACCAGCGCACTCGATATCTTGGTGTCGGCGCTACACGCATGCAGCCTCAACCATTATAACCACGCCTTTTAACTCATTGAGTGCCAATGACGACAATCGTCGTCATTTCGTTTAGTGACGTAGAGTGCCAATGACGACGATTGTCGTCAATTGCGTTTTTTGACGGTGGGACGTGGATCAAAGCCTAATATATCTCCTGTAAAAATTTGGGGCATGTTGAATGTGTATAACCTATTTTACCGACCCATTAGGTGGCGACAGTGCTCTCCAGATTAGAGGAGGGTCCGGAAAACAGCAGGAAAAACCCCCGTGATCAAAGAGCTCATGCTGCAGTCATGGCTCTGACTGCAGCTGATGTTGGCTGCGAACAGCAGTCAATCCGCGCACACAACTGAGCCCCTCTGCCTCTGTCTGTCTGTCTGCATAGTTTCTTCACACGATTAGCCGCCAGAAAGGCAGCACCCGACGCCGAAGGGCCAAACCTTTCCCTGCAGTCCGGTTTGGCATTTCCGTGTCGCGCTGGGAGCCGGCGCAAAAAAACGGAGCGCTCCGAAAATAGACTGGGTGCCTGTTAGGCTGTGTGTTAGTGTAGGGAGGAGTTTGCAGCTGAGGGGGGGAGAGGGGGGTGGGGCACGCAGGCACCACACAACTACACCACGTCACTACATCAGAAAATATTATCTTCAGACTCAGTGAATGTGCTTGAAATGCTGCATTTCACAAAAGGCGGAATAACTCAGCTTCTAATTTGAAAAGTGTCTTTTTGCTCAAAACAGCCTATCTTCTCCGGCTCATAACTAAAGAACGGAAAATGGGATCAATAAACTTTTTTTTGCAGATGATAGAAGAGAGTCTCATCGTTCTTTGTACGTGTTCGGTGTTTACATAGTAATATCACACAATATTCTGTGGGCCTCGAGAAATCACTGAAACTCTGGCACTCTGGTCCGTTCTCCAAAAGTGGAGAAGTGCAGTAAAGAGTCACACGCTTGCCTTTTAAGCTCCAATTCCAGGAGAAATCCAGTAAAACCAGACAAAGCCAAGTGCTCTGCCCCCCCCCCTCCCTTCATCCCGTCTGTCTGTCTCCATATATAGGCTATTATTCCATATTATTATGCTTCTCAAACCAATCTAACTGCAGTTTAAATACTGCAAGCATGTAAATACGCTACACTAGCAAGATCAGAGTGAAAAGAATGTTCTAAATGCATCAGCTAGAAAAAGATAGCCTATCCCTATATGATGAGATTAATTAGATTGGTGAAAGTTTGTCCAGAAAGATATAGTTTTCTCTCCCCTGCTGCAGGTAGGATGATGCACATAAATATAGCCTACATTATGTAAAGTCATTGCAGAAATGTGTTTTTATTGTAAAACTAAAATGTGAAGTAGAGCCAATTTATTGGAGCGGACATCACAGTAGGACATGACAGTAGAAGCGCGTTACGCTGTGACTTATCTAAATCACGTTAAATCGACAATGGATATATATAGGCCCAGGATGACATATATGTTTCACATAGGGTGGTGTTTTCATTTCGATGTTTTATTTGGTCCAATATTGTCCAAAATGTTCTACAATTGCAGGTTGTGTTACCATTACACATTATTTAGATCTACCTTTATATCTATTTCGGCTCATTTGGTTGCTATTTAGTAGCGAAATGGAGTAGCACAATGCATGCTGGGACATTTCACAGGCAGTGAACTTACGACTTCTTTTTCCTATGGGACGTGTGTTGTGTCTGTCTGAGCGAGGGAGTCAGAGAGAGACAGAGAAGGGTGACAGAGAAGAGGCAGAGGAGCGCTCCTCGCAACTGGCGCACTGAATAGGCCTGGTTTCAGAGAGAGACAGAGAAGGGTGACAGGGGAGAGGCAGAGGAGTGCCCCGCTCAACTGGCGCACTGAATAGGCCTGGTTTTCAAAAGCGCAAAGCGCTAAATTTACGCCAGGTGGGAAGATATCATTAGGCCGGCATTTAAGGCTGAAACGCCCATTCTCGGCCATTCAGGGAGTGCGCCACGCCCATTCAGCGTAAAGCGCATTTGCCAGCCTAAAGCCATGTTCATATCTTCCCGAGACAGGCGCAAGGCACGTTTTTTTGCGTCTAAGGCCCGTTTTAGCGCCGAAGGCCTGTGGGAGAATAGGGGCCTTAGTGTCTATTTTTATTTTGTAGGGCTCAAGTGCAGATCGCGATAAAAAGGCCTACAGGATAGTTGAGGAGATACCATTTGAGTCAAGTGAGGATGATGAAACTGACAGTGGTGGCAGTGACGATTATTGATTCATGACATCACTGATGATGTCACAGTGGGATTTATGACATCACTGATGATGTCACAGTGGGATTTATGACATCACATATGATGTCACAGTGGGATTTATGACATCACAGTCGGACAATCACAGTGGGACAGAGAACCAAACAGAGCTCCAGCTCCCATCACTGATCAGTGGGACAAAGATAGCTGTGTGTGTGGGTGGGTGGATGTCATGCAGTCAATTACATTGATATTTTATCTTATCTTATGTTTATATTTTTAGGGTGCCTTGACTGCCTTCTGCTGACTAGGGTGATCCAGAGCCAGCTGATGAAGAACCAGCCTGTGTCTACGGCCAGACAGGAACTGTTTCAAGGAATACCACCAAGGAAAAGGCCAGAACACGTCTGGAAATTAGGAAAGACAATAAAAAGGCCAGGGAGCTCACAGGACATTGTAAATAGTTTGTATAGTTCAAATTGTGTAAAAAAAAAAAAAAAGTTCAATTTCAGTTTACACGTACATGTGTACCTGTAAATGTGAATTCACAGTTTGTGCAAAAGAAAGGCACAAAAAGCGATTTTCCCTGATGAGGAAAAAGAAGCAGAAGAAACTCTTTCCAGAAGCCCTGGGGGCACAAACTTTACTGACAGTTGGATAACAAGGTCATTTTCAAATTCAACTGATGTAAATACTTTGATCTGTGGAATTATATTGCTTTCTATACTAAAAACCTCTAAAATCAATCTTTGTTTTTTTGTTTCTGTTCCATTTAAACTGTTATTACACACTCAAGACATACTGTGAAATGTAAATAACTCCAGATAATGAAAGTTGAACTGATTCTGAAAAATGGGGGAAAAGCACTTACTCAAAAAACATTTTCTGACACTTTTACAGCCAAAACAACAAAATATATCCAGGCGGACTGTTTCAGGCTTAGGTGTAAAAGGGTCAAAACCCAGATGCTTAAAGTCCATCTGAGTGGACATTTCAGTAACTCCTTAAATAATTGGTGTAAAACATTTTTTTTTAAGATAAATAAAAACATTTGGGGAAAAAATCCTGACTGAGGCTTTCATAATTCATGCATGAAAGGGTTAAAACACTGGGGCGCCCTTTCTTTGGTACAGGGACTCCGCACAGCTGATCAGCGCATGCCCTTAGGACACCTGGTTTGATGCCATCAGGGCCCGCTGCTTTGCTTGTCCGGAGCCTCTTCACCTGGTCGGAAGTGATGTTGATGTCATGTGTGAGTTGATAAGCTGGGATTGTGCCATTCAGACAGACTGCAGATATGCTTTGGTTATCTTACCTCTGATAGTAGGCTGTTCCGTGTCGCGGCTCCTACGCTTTCAGGTGGAGGCGGAGTGGAGGGTGATACGGCGCTATGACTACCTCCACTGGCGGAATGAAAGGCGTAACACAATTATTCACCACCCCACTTTCATCACTTTCACATCGGAGACGCGGATTACATATTCCCTAACATTTACCGCTTTCAAGGCCGGTGTAAAAGCGGCTATAGGGACTGGCTGGGCAGTGGTGTTTGAGTCAAATCTGTTGAAAAATAGATTAAACTCATCGGCCTTGGCTCGGGCCCTGTCTGCAGACTGGCTGGCTGTGTTGTAGCTTGTAATGGTTTTCATGCCAGACTCATGCTGTTCTGCTGTAGTTTGTCCTCCATTTTCCTCCTGTATGAGTCTTTGTTCTTTTTTAATTCCACCTTCAGCTCCCTCTGCACCCTTTTCAGCTTATCCCTGTTTCATTATCTAAGGCCATGTTTAGACGACAACAGTCTGCCTAAAGCGGCAAACTGGCGTTGCGTTCTCACCTTTTATTTTGCATTTATACACAGCTTTTGTGATAATGATTTGCGTGCAGACTGAAACTAGAAAGCTAACATGGGGCATGCTATGTTAGCTGACTGGCAGTGTTCTGGTTTCAATGGGAGACATGGATGTGTGACACACCCTTGGGAGCACGACTCAGGGAGTCGGCATCAGGCCGCGGTCAAGGAGCTGTCCGGAGTGCTGAATCGGCCGGAGCGCCGGCAACCAGGACGCGCCAGGGTGTCACTGTCCAGGGTGCTGAGCGGAGATCCCGCGCTCATAGCAGCGGCGGGAAAGTCTAGCCTATGGGAAAGGCCATGACATAATCTCTCTTGATTGCTGTGATGTTTTGCATGTTTTTGCTGGTTGGCAGCCTTTATAACCCCTTCTGCTTGCAGACTCCGGTGCTGATCGTTGCCAAGCTGCTGCTGTGCTCTGGCTACTCCTGTTCGAGACCCTACGGAAGGACTTCAGTGAACATTGTTCTGGACTGTTCTCGTGATTCCTCTTTCTAAAGAGAATTAGTTTATTCGTCGGCCATCCGACTATTGTATAGGCTGGAATTAGCTTTAAGCTCCAGTGCTGTTTATTGTTTATTTGTTCCTGTGTTCAAAGTCTTCAAGTAAGACAAGTAAGACCCTGCTCTTGGGTCCAAACACTTACACACAGCATAACAGAACGATCAGCCAGAAAATGGACCCAGCAGAGGCGGAACAGTGGCGCGCTGCATTTGCCATGCAGACACAAACTTTGGGAGAGCAACAAGCCCACATAGGGTCATTAGAAACAAAGATCCGTGTGCTCTCGCAATCCATGGAGTGGATTGCTCCTGCTCTCAGAAAGATCCAGCAGATCGGGATCAACCAGCAGGAGATGAGAGGAGCACTTGCCACCCTCACCGCCAATCTGCAAGCCATGGCCGTTCCAGCTCCGAGTCCCTCCGCTCCTGCTTCCAGCGCACCATCTGCTCCAGTTCGCCCCTCTGAACCGAATCTGTCCCCGCCCGAGAAATACTCAGGCAACCCAGAGACATGCCGGTCCTTCCTGCTACAGTGTGAACTAGCCATAGAGGCACAGCCAGTTAAATGTTCGAATGAGTTGGCAAAGATAGCATTTGTTTCTCAACTTTTAACTGGACCCCCATTAGCCTGGGCAACAGCCTTATGGAAACAACGTAATTCGGCCTGTCAAAATTTCCACACTTTTAAGACTGAATTACGCCGGGTTTTTGATCACCCGGATACAGGCCAGGAGGCAGCCAAGCGGCTCTACGCTCTACGACAGGGAGGCGAGACTGTGGCAGAGTACACGGTAAAGTTTCATACTCTTGCTGTTGAGTGCGGATGGAATGTGTCCTCTCTCCTGACTGCTTTTCAGCAGGGGCTTTCCGAGGAGATTAAGGACGAGCTAGCGGCACGGGAGCAACAAGACGACTTGGAGGAGCTCATTAAAATAGCTATTCATGTGGACAATCGGATCCGGGAGCGACGACGGGAGAAGAGGAGCCGAGGAGCGTCTCTGGGCCCACAGAGCTTTCGATTCAGCCCATCCACGCCGGTCCTCACCACGGAGGAGCCCATTCAGATCGGCGCAGCCAGGCTGTCCCAGGAGGAGCGAGCCCGCCGCATGAAGGAGGGCTGCTGCCTATACTGCGGGGAGACTGGCCATTTCATGAGTGGAAAACTGGCTTTATCACACCCACGGGCCACTATGAGTATTTAGTAATGGCATTTGGCCTTTCCAATGCACCAGCAGTCTTCCAGGCTCTCATTAACGACGTTCTACGGGACATGCTGAACAGGGTTGTCTTTGTTTATCTGGACGATATTTTGATTTTTTCTCAGTCCCACCAGGAACACGTTCAGCATGTCCGCCGTGTATTGAAGAGACTGCTACAGAAGAACCTGTATGTGAAGCCGGAGAAATGTGATTTTCATGTTGCCACAGTCCCTTTCTTAGGCTACATTCTCTCCCCCTCTGGAACAACAATGGATCCGGGAAAGGTACGTGCTGTATTGGAGTGGCCTCAGCCTGGCTCAATAAAACATGTACAACGCTTTATGGGTTTTGCCAACTTGTACGGCAGGTTCCTCAGAGGTTTCAGCACCATCGCAGCACCCATGAATGCGCTCACCAGGAAGGCCTCCGTCCGGTTCCGCTGGACCCCTCAGGCAGCAGAGGCCTTTTCCAAACTAAAGCTTTTGTTCACCACAGGTCCTGTCCTCATCCACCCGGATCTAGCCCTGCCTTTTGTGGTAGAGGTAGATGCATCGGAGGTGGGGTTAGGGGCCATCCTGTCCCAACGTTCTCCCACAGACAACAAGCTCCACCCATGTGCTTTCTTTTCGAGGAGACTCAGTCCAGTGGAAAGCAACTATGATGTGGGCAATCGGGAGCTGTTGGCAGTAAAGGAGGCACTGGACCAGTGGAGGGACTGGCTTGAGGGGGCCGAGAAGCCGTTTGTGGTCTGGACTGACCACAAAAACCTGACCTACATCCGCAGCTAAGGGCGCCTAAACTCACGTCAAGCCAGGTGGGCTCTCTTTTTCAATCGGTTTGAATTTATACTGTCTTATCGACCAGGCAGCAAAAATACAAAGGCAGATGCACTCTCTCGCCAGTTTGACCCCACAGATAAAGGTTCAGAGCCCGAGCCCATCCTGGCCTCGTCCCAAATCGTCGCCCCAGTTCTTTGGGGAATCGAGACCGAGGTGAGAGCAGCGCAGCAGGCTGATCCTGGTCCGGAGAGCTGTCCACACAACCGTCTATATGTGCCTCCTGGAAAACGGGCCGGGCTGTTGGAGTGGGGACATGCATCACGGTTGGTGGGTCATCCAGGGGAGAGACGGACGTTGGAGTTCATTGCCCGTAAGTTCTGGTGGCCAACAATCCGGGCGGATGTGGCTACCTTTGTGGCCGCCTGTGTCACCTGCTCCCAGAATAAGACGCTGCGTCAGCGTCCTGCAGGTTTGCTGTGTCCGCTGCCTATCCCACGTCGGCCCTGGTCCCACATTTCTTTAGACTTTATTACTGGCCTGCCCCGTTCTGGAGGAAAGACGGCCATCTTGGTGGTGGTGGACCATTTTTCCAAGGCGGCACAGTTTATTGCCTTAGCAAAACTCCCTTCTGCACGAGAGACTGCTGTGCTTATAATGAATAATGTATTCCGGGTCTATGGACTTCCACAGGATGTTGTGTCGGACCGGGGTCCCCAGTTCACCTCCCTGTTTTGGAAGGCCTTCTGTTCTCTCCTCGGGGCCACTGCCAGTCTCGCCTCTGGCTTCCATCCCCAATCTAATGGACAGACGGAGAGAGTCAATCAGGACTTGGAAACCATGCTACGCTGTCTGGTCGCCTCCAACCCCTTGGCCCAGAGTTCACAACTCCTGTGGGCGGAGTATGCTCATAACACTCTGCAGTCCTCTTCTACAGGCATGTCTCCTTTCCAGTGTCAGCTGGGCTATCAGCTGCCTCTATTTCCTGACCAGGAGCCGGAGGTAGGGGTCCCAGCGGTGGCGGATTTCGTGCGGCGCTGCGCACACACATGGAGGGAGGCTCGGGCGGTGCTGTTGCGAGCGAGAAGCAGGCACTCTCTGCAGGCAAACAAACGGCGGCGACCATCGATACCCTTTCAGCCAGGAGACAAGGTGTGGCTGTCCGCCAAGGATCTCCCACTGCGGGTGGAAAGCAGAAAGCTGGCACCACGCTTCGTGGGTCCTTTTGAAGTTGGAGCACAGGTTGGGCCGGTTTCATACAGGTTAGTGCTGCCTGCTTCGATGAAGATTCACCCTGTTTTCCATGTGTCCCTAACGGCCTGTGGTGTCTAGTCCCTTGTCCTCCCCTATCCCACCCCCTCCTCCTCCTCACTGGGTCAGTGGTGGTCCGGTGTACACAGTCCGGAGGATAATGGACTCACGCCGGGTGCGCCGCAGTGTACAATACCTGGTGGATTGGGAGGGCTACGGTCCGGAGGAGCGGTGCTGGGTGCCGGCTTGGCACATCGTGGACCGCACCCTGATCCAAGACTCTCAGCGCCGTCGATGAGCCGTTGGGTCGCCAGGTGGCTCCCCTAGAGGGGGTGGATTCTGACACACCCTTGGGAGCACGACTCAGGGAGTCGGCATCAGGCCGCGGTCAAGGAGCTGTCCAGGGTGCTGAATCGGCCGGAGCGCCGACAACCAGGACGCGCCGAGCTGTCACTCTCCAGGGTGCTGAGCGGAGATCACGCGCTCATAGCAACGGCGGGAAAGACTAGCCTATGGGAAAGGCCATGACATAATCTCTCTTGATTGCTGTGATGGTTTGCACCTGGTTGGCAGCCTTTATAACCCCTTCTGCTTGCAGACTCCGGTGCTGATTGTTGCCAAGCTGCTGCTGTGCTTTGGCTACTCCTGTTCGAGACCCTACGGAAGGACTTCAGTGAACACTGTTCTGGACTGTTCTCGTGATTCCTCTTTCTAAAGAGAATTAGTTTATTTGTTGGCCATCCGACTATTGTATAGGCTAGAATTAGCTTTAAGCTTCAGTGCTGTTTATTGTTTATTTGTTCCTTTGTTCAAAGTCTTCAAGTAAAGACGGTTATTTGATTCCTGGCTCTGTCGTCTCTGCTCTTGGGTCCAAACACTTACACACAGCATAACAGTGTGGAATATTGATTATTTTATTTATTTAACATGAGCACATGTAACCCAGGTTACCAGAACCCTGTAAATGCAAAATAGGTGTCTAACCTAAGAGATACTACTGTGAGTAAACAGTGAATATATACCTACTTAACTGTAGAAGGAAAAGTAGGATAACTAAGATAATGTTTTATGTGAATACAATCAGCTAAAATGGTTATTGAAAGTAACCACAGTGTTGCTAATAACAGAAATGATGGGTTAAATAATGTTTTAAAACTGTGGGAAGGTGAATTTATGGTTGGAGGACTTTTAATTTGAAAGTATTTCATGGTTACTGGCACATCCACCAAAGGGGTTAGACACGCCCCTACGTAGTTCAGGAGACGCTACTGAAACGCAGCACTTCCTTTTCCTATCCGGGCTGCTATGAGACAGACGTGTTTTGAAACTGAGAACAGAGATACGTGTTGAAACAGAGAACAGAGTGACACGTGTAGGCCTAAGTAAAATACATGTGTGCTTATCGGTAATTTATTGTAGCTTTCTAAAACGTTGAGTAAAGAAACATATCTTCCCCAACCAGATTCACCGATCCTTAAAAGACCTGTGGTAGTAACAATCCTGCTGCCATTTGCCAAAGGGAAAATCTTAAAGGGTGAGTTATACTGAGATGCTAATGTACTATTGCAACTAGTTGTGACGATAGGAGGAAACATAACAAGCTGTCAAACAACCTGTTAACGATAATGTTAGTGAAGTGTGTAGTGTGTGTTAATGAGGGCTTGTTAACGAGTCCTGCTGTACATCCAAGTTTGTTTTGATTCAGTGTTTCTCAATTTAGCCATGCTAGTGCAGCTCCCTCTATTGGTAACCTCCCATGGTAATTCTGCAGTCTCCGGTTTGAGGCCTGCTAATGCTAAGCTACTAGTTGCTGTTGTATTGTGTTTAAAGCACACCAGCAGTGATGTTGCTTTTGGGTCAAGGTAATGAGGGTTCACAGAAACGAATGCACATTGTAAATTATGCTAATATGCTCTGTTAGCCATACTGTGATAATTTGCTTCATGCTAGTTCAAGCTAAAGTAAGTCTATGCAACATGTGACATGCAATTGGCATAGGGACTATTTTGATGCTGAATGAAAAAAATACATGACAAGCAATTAAAGGAGCAGTGAGAATTTTATTTGTTAAGGCAACATTTTTACTCAAAGAAAATAATTATTTGGCAGTACACATGATAATCCTCACAGGAGAGAAAGCATTTAATTGCTCAGTCTGTGGTAATTTTATATAAAAGGTATACATTTGAACTGTGTTGTGATGGTTTTCCTGGTTTTGTGGATACAAGGCCAGGTCGTCATCCTCGTCGTCGCCTTCTTGTCAGCGTGTGATTCTACAAGAACCGTGGATTCTTCAGTCCAGCTTGCTTCCGACCGAGAGAGGTGCAGTTGGTCCTGGAGTGGCGAGCCAAACTCCTGAGCTGTGCCGTACCGAGAGAGAAGGAGAAAGATGCTTGAATTATTAATCTCCAACTGAGTGGTAGGACAATCGTATTCCATTGCCCCACGTCGGATTACAAGGAGCCCAAACAGTGGTAGGACAATCGTACTCTATTGCCCCACACATCCGAATACAAGGAGTCCCAACAGTGACAAGACAATTATTCCATTGCACATTCACAGTTAAAGGATACAACAGTCTGAGTTGAACTGACAGCCATGAATGGACTCAAACTGTAGCTCGAGGAACTGAATTCTTGGATCTGTGGCCTTACTGATAAGTACGACATAAGTCAAATGGTTCTTGAATTTACATGGGAAAAGAAAATGTTATGTTGGTTGATTCATTACTGTAATTTGTAAGTATTGCTCTGCGTACATTTATTGGTACTCACCTGAGTTAACTTTGAGTTATTGAGTTTTTTTGTTGAGGATTTTGCTTGAAACAAAGGTTGTAAATTTCTATATCTATACATAGAAATAGATATAGAAATTGTGTGTGTGTTCCTGGAAATACACGGTAATGCAGCCAGAGCAATACTACTGCATTTCCTGGGTAAGGAAACATGTTTGTTTGTTGTTTTTCATATTGAGTTCCATTAAGGGAACGGTTGGGTTAACAGGTTGAATTAAAATAATAATAACAAAATAAGATCACTTGTTAAGGTAGAGGGACTTTAAAATAGGATTTATAAAATTATAATAAGTCAACATAGGAACACATACAAATGAGTGCCTGACTAATAATATAGGAAGTTAAAATAGCACTTACACGCTATAAATAGGAAATAAAAGTGAAACAGTTATACTTACCTGACAGGTGATTTCTCAGTCGTTGAATACGCCATAAAAAAAACCTGAAAGAAGGAAATAATTGAGTTAAAAAGAGAGAAGTTTTATTTTGTTTTGATTATTGTGGTATATAAATGACTTGACATGACATATACTTGAAGAGAAAAAAGAAAGAAAAGAATTGAAATATAAGTAAATAAATGTTCTATTGTTCAACTTTAAACGTACCTGATGAGTCTGTCGTGTTTCAGTGTGCTGCTGGAACCCATTTCTCCTGAGCGACCTAGAACTTCTGAGACCCTGGTCCAAACATAGAAATTATCTATCCTTCTTCTAACTGTACTAGAGAGGTGTGATCTGAACTCGTAGGAGGGCTACACACAACATCAGCTAGCATGCTACAAAAGTGGCTACTGTTAAAGCTATAAAATGGCGAAATATCTGTAACATACGGTCGGGTATGTATGGAATGTAAAGCATTCCAATAAAGCTAGCTCATCCGTTTTACAACTATAGCTGAAATAGTTAATAACTGCATGACATGGAGGCTTGGTCATTCCCGGTCATTACACCCATGTATAACATCTTACTTCTTGAGTTTATGGTTTATGGTTTGTTGCAATATTCTGTACAGTAACGTTACTCACATCTACTCTAAATTGTCAGTGCAAAATAAAAAATGTCATTGTCATTGTAATGTTCTAAAGCTTGCAAAATGCAATGAGTTACCCATTCTCATTCCTTTAGGTTGCCAGAAGAATCCTGAAGAAGCCAGATGATCCTGTTCAGGATCATCTTGGCGTGTATGTTCACTTCAGAATGCAATGAACAAAATCAGACTATGGACCCGTACACCTTAAGTATTATTACAGTATAGTAGTTGTGTATTCTGTGCATGCATTGATTTGCCAAATATGGCCAACATGGATACTGTACATGACAATATATTTGAGCAAAGTAATTGTGTTGTACTTTATTACACATCCATGTAGATAAACAGTAACACTGACTTCTTACAGAATCTAATTATTTTATTATAGAAAATACACACAAAATGCTTGTGCACGACCATGCTATGCTGCAAAATCACAGGAATGTTCCACTGTAGCAGTAAAGTGGTGCTGTATCAATCACATAAATTATACGAGACCAAGTATTAAAAAAAAAGATTAAATATAGACAGTATGTGTACTCTATTCTCAATGTCTACAGACAGATCTTTTGTCAGCTAGGTAGCTGGAGGATTTCTCGGTTGCAGGGGTGTGCATGGTGCTGGGGTGCTGCGCTCTCTGACGCTGGTGATGGCTGATGATGCTTCAGGAGACGTGACTGAATGGGGGGGGAAACAGCTCCATTACAAGAGTGTACATCATTATGTAGCAAATTAGCGATTTTCATGTACCGGTTATTTTATAATAACATTTCTATATTTATTGAATTGTCATATTTACAAAGTTTTGTGTGTACAATAAAAATGTGTTGGTAAACATACCATACTCAAAATCGGCTAAGCAGACGGCAGGATCTTACTCTCCTGGGTGGTCTCTCTTGGTAGGTGGGGAAGTCAGACTGGTTGTAGCATACTAGAGAGGCACAAAATGGGAAAGTTGGCTCAATCTCTGCAATCTAAAACTACATTACCTACAAACTACAGCCTCAATAATTACCATGTATTCTAAATGTCTCCAACTGTCTCAAGGAAAATAGGACATGATAACCCCCAGAGAAGTAGTATTCCTTGTAGTGTCATTCATGTTTGGTTGCGACAACAACTGTTTACAAAACTAGCAGGCTTACCAGAGCTGCAAACACAAGTGAAAAGCTATCAATGGCTGCATCTAATCAGCCAGTAACTAGGCTATCTTCCATTATTTTAGTGTTAGAAGTCAAATATACTGACAATAGTCCCTGGTCACCAAAGTAATGTTAGGCTACCCTTTTAGTTTTGTTACAGAGTTGCTGATCGGTTGTCATGTGTCCAGTCAGCCAGAGAAGCTGCTTGGCTAGCATGCTAAATAACGCCTAAATCTAGCATTAGCTCAATTAGCTTGTTGCAACTAGTTCCTAACATTGATCAACGTTACAGTACGTGTGTCCTAACGCCACCGGGACAAGGTGTTTGTTTTGGCCGGCTGAGGTTAGCCTATTATGGCACAGTTGTTGTGGCTAACAGCCTCCATTCACACTAGGCCAGCAGATACGCCTACACCACTAACATGCATCTCTTCCATTATGTTTTCAAACCCAGCAAACCCAGCTGGCAACCACAAAGTGGTGACACTTACTTACCCATGGGTTCAGTTCATTGTTTTCTGGACATGTGTCCATGCTACAGTAACACAGCAGCTAACAGAACAGATAGGCCTCCATGCCGACCTCCATTGTACGTGAACACAACAGGTTTCCTGCAGGCAGCTGCAGGGCTGTGAGGGGGCGGGCTCTGGACAGGCCCTGTGAATTTTTAGCTTGACGCCTATTGGTTGGCGGCATGTGACGTAGCAAATCCATGCAAATTCTGGAACTCTGATTCACCCTCTCCTGAGGCTCCCAATTTGTGGCAGGGGAGGGAGAGGAATGACTGTATAGTGATTTCATACTTTTACAGATGTTAGTTAACACCCCCAAGTTTATACAAACCACAAAACCCAATAAAAATTGATTTTCACAGTATGGGACCTTTAAGGGTATGTTTAAGCGTGGACTTCCTTCTCCCTCGTAGAGGGAGGGAGGGGGCGGCGCCCTTTAGTGACCAGATGCTACTGATATTGACATTGAATTAAATCAGCTAAAGTCCTCATGGTCTTCTTATCAAGTAACTTGAATATTCTTCTAGTAGTCTGGTAGACGTGACCGCCCTGATTTTTAAGTTAAAACAGCCCCGAAATATGTTGGGGATGCAATTCTCGGCAGGCATGCGGAAACGTTCACGGCACCTGTCGCAAGCGCAAATTAGAGCCGTGGCATTATTATTCATTAATACACAGGATGTTACTATCCCTTGTGCCAAAATCAGAGGAAAAACACATTTAGAAGCCCAATCCAGAATAAAACAAGCTAACAGGCTAACAAACTAATAAACAAGACACAAATCACCAGTTACCTACGCTAGCCAACAGCAGTATGAAGCATGTCATTAGGGTTTTCAAGTGGGCACCTTCCTTCACCGATGTTTCGTTAAGTTAGGCCCACGACACCTCAAGACGGCTTAACGGTGTAATCCAGCATCCTGGAAACATCCCCCTCCATGCTACCACCGCACAATTACCTCACTATCTAAGCCTAGCTATCCAGGTCGGTTCGGTATGACATTCCTAACTACACCACCACTGTCAATGATTCAGCCCTGTTGATGCGGACCGTCAATCATGACCAACCACAAACAATCAATCTTACCTTAGTGAGCTCCCCAGCTAGCATGTTTCCTCCTTAGCAACAGCCATTCACTTGCTCGTTCTGCTGCCTGAGACATGTTGCTAACCGCAGGTTTCAGGCTCCGTCCCCGAACGCCCAACTCAGTTAGTAGGGCAGTAACGGACTTTGCCACAAAACCACAGCAGCCCACCTCTACAGGCCGCACTCGAGCCCTCCAACCTCGCTGCTCTGCCTCTGCTGCCATTTCAGCATAGCTAGCTTTCTTGCGCTCATAAGCCTCCTCAACTCGATCTTCCCAGGAGACTGTGAGTTCGATAAAATAAACTACCTTCTCTATCTCAGACCACAGTAACAAGTCCGGACGTAGCCGGGTGCGAACTATATATGCTGGGATGACTAGCTGTTCATTCAAGTCAACCCTCATTTCCCAGGCTCCACCTACACTTAGCTGCCCTAACTTGTGCCTGACCTTAATTGGTCTAATTTTTTCTCCCTCACGTACAAATTTGATCTGCCTAGTCTCTTTGCTAGCAACTAGATAATTGACTTTTATCCGCTTTTCCTCAACTGCAGCTGCCAAACATTTCAACACATGGTTGTGACGCTAGGTGTATCGCCCCTGGGAGAGACTGACCTTACACCCTGACAGTATATGCCTCAGTGTACATACACTAGAACCCAACGGGCAGGCACCATCCTCGCCCAACCACTGATTTAAGTTCTGGGGAGATGGCAGCACATCATAAGTAGCCCCTAGAATAAATCTAATTCTGCTGGCCTCCATGCTCCACAACTCTCTCCACTTCAACTTTCTCTTCTCTACACTCTCCCAGTGGTGCCATGGTACTAGTCCGACATCTCACGAGTCCGACACCTCACGAGTCCGAAAAATGACGCATTGGACAGACACCTCATTAGTCCGACAGCTCGTTAACCCGACAACGAAAATCTCACTAATCCGACCGCTCGTTAGTCAGAAAATAATGACTCTGACAGCAGCGCAAGAGTCACTTCTCATTCAGTCTAGACTGAATGTAGCTACAAAACGCCAAATGTCTCTGCTGGTGTTAGGCTGTGAGAGTGTATTTGGACCCAGGAGCAGAGATGACAGAGGCAGGAATCAAATAAATGGCGTTTTACTTAGACTTGAACAAAATGAACAAATAAACAAAGAACAGCAATTAAGCTTTCAGCTAAATCTAGCCTATACTGGATGTCGGACGGCCGACAACTAACTAAAGTTTCTTGGCAGAGTTTACACAGGGAAAAAGTCCACTGAAGTCTTTCAGTAGCCTATATCTCGAACAGGAGCCAGGGCACAGCATCAGCAAGGCAACGATCAGCAACGGGGTCTGCAAGCAGTAGTGGTTATATTGCCAACCAGGTGCAGAAAATCACAGTAAATCAGTAAGGTTATGTCATGGCAATTTCTATACGCCGCTGTTATGAGCGCGGGATCTCCGTTCAGCACCATGGATAGTGACGGCCTGGCCCCGCGCGTCCTGGTTACTCGCGCTCTGGCCGGTTCAGCACCGGTTCAGCACCTCGGACAGCTCCTTCACCACACCCCGAGGCAGGGTCCCTTGGCCGTGCTCCCGAGGGTGTGTCAGCTGGTTTTCTGTTATTTCTCTCACCCCTCCTTCCCTCCTCTCTCTCTCTCTCATGAACATAGTGTTTTTGATAATTCAATAATTCCAGTAGGCTGCATGGCACTGCACTGATAGGCTATATAATGGCCTGATGACACGGAGGTCGTGCGTTATTTATATAGGCCTATTGTGTCTTTCAGAGCGCTGCCAAATTGTCAAGAATAATAACATTTATTATAATAATAATAATATATATATATATATATATATATATATATATATATATATATATATATATATATTTATATATATGAATGAATGAATGAATGAATGAATGAATGAATGAATGAATGAAAAAAATGTATTGGTCACCACCAAGCATATACACTTAGGTCACAACCAAAGGTTAGGGGCAGAAGCAAACGCTTATGAAAGGCCCCCCCTTTTCTTACGGTTAAAAAAGATCATTAGTCTGACATTTTTTGGACATTGTCCTTATATACTTGCCTTAAAAAGTACAAGAAAGGATTTCAAGGAGAAATATCCTAAAACAAGAAACAAAGACAGTAAATAAATAATACAACAGAGACAAAAACAAAAAAATACAATAAGTGAGTAGCAAATAACAAAACAAAAACAATACAATCCATACATGCATATTCCCACGCATACATTTTTTAATCATTATTGTTTTCCTTTCAAGTTTTATTTTGTAAAATTTCTTTTTTTTATCAAAATAAATTATTATTAGGGGTCCAAGCACGAAGTGCGTGGATCCCTATTGTATCTGTTCCGATTATTAGGGGTCCAAGCACGAAGTGCGTGGATCCCTATTGTATCTGTTCCGATTATTAGGGGTCCAAGCACGAAGTGCGTGGATCCCTATTGTATCTGTTCCGTTTATTAGGGGTCCAAGCACGAAGTGCGTGGATCCCTATTGTATCTGTTCCGATTATTATTATTATTTTTTTTCTTCTTCTCCGGTAAAACTGTATGTACAGCAGAAACTGTAATGCTCAGCGTAGCCAGACTGGGCACATAGATTGTAAATGTGCCTCACTACTCAAAAACAAAAAATTACCCATATCGGCCAGATGGTGGCGCTATAACAGACCATTTCGCGTTATGGTCCATATCTTCTGAACCGTGAGGCGTAGAATCAAAATTCCACTTCGGCTGTATTCCCTGGATCAATACGCATCTATCCATATAGGCCACGCCCATTTGCGTGTGCCTAGATTTTCCGCCATTTTGAATTTTATCAAAAACCTACTTTTGCTATCTCCTCCCAGGCCATTTGCCTGAATGAGCCTAAACTTTTTCTGTGGCATCTCTGGACTTACCTGACTCAAAGTTATTAAAGGATTTTGGATACCTGAAACCGTCTTGAAATGATAAATGTTTAAACTTTTGTGTATTTACTTTTGTTCTTTTCCTGCCCTAAAAGTGTGTGGATCTCAGAAACCATACACCCCCCATCACCCAAACTTTCCACACAGGTTCACGACATCACCCACTACTCAGAGTAAAAAAATTACACCAATCCACCAGATGGTGGCGCTATAACAGCCAATTTCACGTTTGTCGGTCCATAACTTCTGAACTGCGAGCTGTAGAATCAAAATTCCACATCTACTGGTTTCCCTGGAGCATCATGTATCTAACCCACTAGGCCACGCCCATTTCTGCGTGGTAGATTTTCCGCCATTTTGAATTTGATCAAAAACCTACTTTTGCGAGCTCCTCCTAGACCGTTTGGCCAAATCACACAAAACTTTTTCTGGGCCATCTATGGACTACCCCGACCTAAGGTTAGTAAAGGATTTTGGATACGTGAAACCGTTTTGAAATGCTAAATCTCGAAACTTTTAATGAAACACACGCCAACACTAAATTGCCCACAACTCATTAACCGGTCAATTACAACTACTGCTGCTACTACTGCTACCACTCCCACTACTACCAACACTACTACTACTACTATTACTACTTCTGCTACTATTACTACTACTACTACTACTACTACTACTACTGGAAGTTGGAATGTAGCATTTTGGGTGGGGTTAATGTGTTTTGGGGTTCTGCATCTGCTGTAACATAATACACAGTTGGTTTAGATGTCACACAGTAATGCCCGATCCACAAAGACTTGACACCCACATTTTAATAAAAACAAGTTTATGCCATAATAAGGTTACATCCATGCCTTGTCATTGCTGTGGAAGGATGGTGTAGCGGTAGAGTAGCAGACACCAAAGCTGGAGGTCCTGGGTTCAAACCACGGCCAGGTAACTGTTTTATTTTTTGATAATGTAGAATGAAGGTTAATCTGGATATAATTATGTATAACGCTGCTGAATACACACTGTGTACATAGCAGAATAACTGAATATGCCTATTCATGGTAACGTCATATTTCGACGTCATCTTGACATTCCTGTGTAGATGTCTAAATGATCCCCAAATGGGCTGTGATTTGGCCTAGTCCTGGACGTCACTGAAAGATATATGAGAGGAAAAACATTCCGATACATTATTGTGTCTTCAGATGTGAAAGGTCCAAAAATAGAATTCAATCTGAATTATCCTTGTCACTCATGTGCTCATTGTAACAGCACAACCCACACCAATTAGTTCAAACACCTCCATTCAGGGCAGACTTTTAATGTAAAGTGGTGCATTATGTGTGTAATACAAAAATGTCCTTAATGGTAAATGGACTGCATGACAAGCTGCCATGCAGGGTGCTGGCTATAGTCACCAAAAGCAATTTCAGGGATAAACCCCATCAACCTTCTGTAGTGGACGCCACTACGCCCTATGGTTTGATGTGTGTGTGGGAAAGACACAATGATAACTGAAAATTCTGATTTCAGAACACAAAAGCTCCATCATGAGACAAGAACTAACCTCTCCTGTTGCAAAACACGTTCTTGAACACAGCCACGCAATCTCCAGCTAACATTTCCAAGATATTGAAAAAGTTCATGAAACACCGCAAAATAAGGAGGCAGCATGTGGGGTTTTAATTACTGTTACTGACTTACCTGTCTGAAGTTGAAAGTTTTTCATCCCACGTGGGGTTTGAACTTTGAGCGGCAATGGTCTTTAGTTAGCATAAGTCATGTGCTTTACCAAGTGAGCTATCCAGACTGTTGTATTTAACTTTGTAGACCATATTATATGTATCTGCAGAGCCAGAGAAGTACTTGTCGTATTGACAGTATGTTCTACCCAAATACCACTTTCTGTCCAGATACTTAAAGGGATATTGTACACAAAAACTGCTTTCTATCCAAGTACTACTTCAAGTTTCAAGACATCACCCACTACTCAGAGGAAAAAATTACACGAATCTACCAGATGGTGGCGCTATAACAGCCAACCACCACTACTACTGCTGCTGCTGCTACTACTACTACTACTATTGGCTACTAGTGGCGGCTGTGGCTCAGGAGGTAGAGTGGGTTGTCCACTAATTAGAAGGTTGGTGGTTCGTTCCCCGGCTCCTCCAGTCCGCACGTCGAAGTGTCCTTGGGCAAGACACTGAACCCCAAATTGCTCCCGATGGCTGTGCCAGCACCCTGCGTGGCAGCTGGCCGCCTTCGGTGTGTGAATGGGTGAATGTAGGCACATTGTAAAGCGCTTTGGATAAAAGCGCTATATAAATGCATTTCATTTACCATTTACCATTTACTATTCTTAGTACTTCTGCTGCTACTACTGCTACCACTCCCACTACTACCAACACTATTACTACTACTGCTACTACTACTACTACTAGTACTGCTTGGAAACCGTCAGGTCACCGGATCTCAACCAAACTTTGTTTACTTGTGCATATACAAAGTCTGAATAAATGTGCACTATCTGACATATACCCCCCAAGTCACCGGAAGCTTGGACCCCGCATCGCCGCTTGCGGCTATATTTATTATTCTTTTTTTTATTCTCCGCTAAAACAGTATGCACGGCAAAAACCGTAAGGGGTACAGTAGCCAGACTTTGCACATAGGTTGGAAATGTGCCCCACTACTCAGAGACAAAAAATTAGCCATATTGGCCAGATGGTGGCGCTATAACAGCCGAGTGCACGTATTGGCCCATAACTGCTGAACCGTGAGGCGTAGAATCAAAATTCCACATCTGCTGGATTCCCTGGATCAATACGCATCTATCCATATAGGCCCCGCCCATTTGCGTGTGCCTAGATTTTCCGCCATTTTGAATTTTATCCAAAACCTACTTTTGCGAACTCCTCCTAGACCGTTTAGCCAAATCACACGGGAATTTTTCTGGGACATCTATGGACTACCCCGACCTAAAGTTATTAAAGGATTTTGGATACGTGAAACCGTTTTGAAATGATAAATGTCTAAACTTTTGTGTATTTGCTTTTGTTCTTTTCCTACCCTAAAAGTGTGTGGATCTCAGAAACCATACACCCCCCATCACCCAAACTTTCCACACAGGTTCACGACATCATCCACTACTTAGAGTAAAAAAATTGCACCAATCCACCAGACGGTGGCGCTATAACAGCCAATTTCACGTTTGTCGGTCCATAACTTCTGAACTGCGAGCTGTAGAATCAAAATTCCACATCTACTGGTTTCCCTGGAGCATCATGTATCTAACCCACTAGGCCACGCCCATTTCTGTGTGGTAGATTTTCCGCCATTTTGAATTTGATCAAAAACCTACTTTTGCGAGCTCCTCCTAGACCGTTTGGCCAAATCACACAAAACTTTTTCTGGGTCATCTATGGACTACCCCGACCGAAGGTTATTAAAGGGTTTTGGATACGTGAAACCGTTTTGAAATGATAAATCTCGAAACTTTTAATGAAACACACGCCAACACTAAATTGCCCACAACTCATTAACCGGTCAATTACAACTACTGCTGCTGCTACTGCTACCACTCCCACTACTACCAACACTACTACTACTACTATTACTACTTCTGCTACTATTACTACTACTACTACTACTACTACTACTACTGGAAGTTGGAATGTAGCATTTTGGGTGGGGTTAATGTGTTTTGGGGTTCTGCATCTGCTGTAACATAATACACAGTTGGTTTAGATGTCACACAGTAATGCCCGATCCACAAAGACTTGACACCCACGTTTGAATAAAAACAAGTTTATGCCATAATAAGGTTACATCCGTGCCTCGTCATTGCTGTGGAAGGATGGTGTAGGGGTAAAGTAGCAGACCCCAAAGCTGGAGGTCCTGGGTTCAAACCACGGCCAGGTAACTGTTTTATTTTTTGAAAATGTAGAATAAAGGTTAATCTGGATATAATTATGTATAACGCTGCTGAATACACACTGTGTACATAGCAGAATAACTGAATATGCCTATTCATGGTAATGTCATATTTCGACGTCATCTTGACATTCCTGTGTAGATGCCTAAATGATCCTCAAATCGGCTGTGATTTGGCCTAGTCCTGGACGTCACTGAAAGATGATATCAGAACATCATCATGATGTAATTGTGTTTGCTGGGAGCCTTCTTTCAGATGAGAGAGGAAAAACATTCCAATACATTATTGTGTCTTCACATGTGAAAGGTCCAAAAAGAGAATTCAATCTGAATTATCCTTGTCACTCATGTGCTCATTGTAACAGCACAACCCACACCAATTAGTTCAAACACCTCCATTCAGGGCATACTTTTAATGTAAAGTGGTGCATTATGTGTGTAATACAAAAATGTCCTTAATGGTAAATGGACTGCATGACAAGCTGCCATGCAGGGTGCTGGCTATAGTCACCAAAAGCAATTTCAGGGATAAACCCCATCAACCTTCTGTAGTGGACGCCACTACGCCCTATGGTTTGATGTGTGTGTGGGAAAGACACAATGACAACTGAAAATTCTGATTTCAGAACACAAAAGCTCCATCATGAGACAAGAACTAACCTCTCCTGTTGCAAAACACGTTCTTGAACGCAGCCATCTCGAGCTAACATTTCCAAGATATTGAAAAAGTTCATGAAACACCGCAAAATAAGGAGGCAACATGTGGGGTTTTAATTACTGTTACTGACTTACCTGTCTGAAGTTGAAAGTTGTTCATCCCACGTGGGGTTTGAACTTTGAGCCACAATGGTCTTTAGTTAGCATAAGTCATGAGTTTTACCAAGTGAGCTATCCAGACTGTTGTGTTTAACTTTGTAGACCATCTTATATGTATCTGCAGAGCCAGAGAAGTACTTGTCGTATTTCAAGATTCAAGATTCAAGATTCAAGATTCAATAGTTTTATTGCCATATCAACCAAAATTGATTGGAATTTGTCTTGGCATGCTCAACAGACAAAACAATCACAGTAACAGACCATGAGAGACAGACAATACAACTACACATCTGCTGCAATGTATAAAAAGTAGGAACATGCAATCAAAATCAACTGCAAAATGCAAAACAGTATGCAATACAGTGTACAGTGCAGGGTAGGCACAGGCGGCTAGTGCAACAAAAAAAAGTGCACAATGCATTAAAGTGTCTGGTGCATTAAAAGACCAGGGAGTAAAATTAAGTTGGGGTGGTGAACTGAACTGAGGAGGAGTTAAGGGCCCTCACTGCTTCAGGGTACGAGCTGTTACGCAGACGAGTCGTTCGGCATTTGATGCTGCGTACTCTTCTTCCCGAAGGAAGGGGGGCAAAGAGAGCATTGGCTGGATGGGAGGGGTCCCTTATTATCTTCAGCCCTAGCTTCAGTATGCGCTCGTTATAAATATCGGATAATCTCGGCAAATCCTTACCTACGATCTTCGATGCCGTTTTCACGACCCTGTTCAGCTCTTCTCTGTCTTCAGCTGAACAGTTACCAAACCAAACTGTGATAGAGAATGTAAGCACACTCTCTATCATAGCTCGGTAGAAGTGACACATCCCTATCTTTGAGACTTTGAATTTCCTGAGTTGCCTCAGGAAGAACAAACGTTGGTGGGCTTTCTTTACGATAAGGCTCACATTGACGTTCCATTTAAGAGAAGAGGAGATCGTGGTCCCCAGGAATTTGAAACTTTCCACCTTCTCAACAGCCTGATCATTTATGATTAAAGGCTGGAGTTCAGCTTTATTTTTGCGGAAATCCACAATCATCTCCTTGGTTTTGGAGATGTTGAGGGTTAAGTTGTTCTGGGCACACCACTCGACAAGTGAGGAGACTTCTGCTCTGTAAGCTGTTTCATCATTACAGGAGATCAGACCTGTCACGGTGGTGTCATCTGCAAATTTAAATATTTTGACTAAGTCGGAAAGCGAGATGCAGTCGTTGGTATAAAATAAATAAAGTAAAGAGGACAAAACACAACCCTGGGGAGCACCCATACTAATGGGCAGTGGCTTGGATAGCCTGTCATTGACTCTGACCACTTGTCAGAGTTGTCAGAGTTTACAGAAACGGAAACGGTAGCAGCCGTTTCTTGTCAGAGTTTACAGTATGTTCTACCCAAATACCACTTTCTGTCCAGATACTTAAAGGGAAATTGTACACAAAAACTGCTTTCTATCCAAGTACTACTTCAAGTCACAAGTACTTATGTGACCACAACACCCTGACTGACCCCATCACCCTTTACTGACCACTACATCCTTACTGACCTTGCTTGGACCCCGTCATCGCCGCTTGCGGCTATATTTATTATTATTATTCTTATTCTTATTCTTATTCTTCTTATTATTATTTTTACATCATTCAGTTACCTGGGAACCAGTCTGTAATTATCCATCATCATGTCTTTGTACCTTTTTTTAAAGGTCAACACATTACTTACTGTATTTTAATTCTTCCGGTAAAACATTCCACAACTTCACACCACAAACAGATATGCACCTGCTTTTCATAACTGTGGTACAGACGGGTAGTTTCCAATTTTGTTCGCCTCTGAGGGCATAACCCCCCTCTCTTTCTTTGAACATGATTTGAATGTTGGGCGGGAGTAGGTTTTTTCTGGCTTTATACACAAGTAAAGCTGTTTTTTGATCCACCAAGTCCATGAATTTGTGTTTTTGACTTTATAAATAATAAATTGGTGTGATCATAAAATCCAACGTTATTCACTATTCGTATTGCTCTTTTCTGTACTGTACAAACTGTCTGTAGTGTGGTTTTGCAAGTATTACCCCAGATCTCAACACAGTAAGTTAGGTAAGGTAAAATCAACGTGGAATAAAGAGTGTTCATGGATCTGTGGTTAAGAAAGTGTCCGACTTTGTTCAAAACCCCGATGTTTCTGGAGATTTTGGATCTTACTTTGTTCACTTGTGATTTCCAACTGAATTTATGCTCTATTACTACCCCCAGAAAAGTGTTTTCATATACTCTTTCTAAATCAACCCCTCCTATCCTTAAACCTACCTGAGTTGTTAAATGTGTTTTACGATTTCCAAAAATTGGTTTTATTTAAGTTCAAAGATAACGTGTTAGCATCGAACCACATTTTAAGTTTTTCTAGTTCTACTGTAACCTTCTCCATTAACCTCTGTAAACAGACATCTGAGTAAAAAATATTAGTATCGTCAGCAAAAATTACATATTTCAAAATATCGGACACATTACAAATATCATTTATATACATAATGAATGATTTGGGACCAACTATCGAACCCTGTGGTACTCCACACATAATGTCAGCTGGCTTGGACATGGCATCAGCCACCTGCACATACTGACTCCTGTACCTGATGTAGATCTTCAGCCATTCCAGTCCCACCCCTCTGATTCCAAACCTTTCCATTTTCTCCAACAAAATATTATGATCTAAGGTATCGAATGCCTTCTTCTTCGTCTATGAAAACCCCCACTGCAAACTTCTTGTCATCAACTGCACTTGAAAGTTCTTCCATAAGCTCCATCAAGGCCATCGAGGTTGATCTACTGTCTCTAAACCCATATTGACAATCAATTAATAGTTTGTGTTTATCGATAAAGCAGTCCAGTCTGGCAACAAAAAGTTTTTCAAGAATCTTTGAAAATTGAGATAAAAGTGAAACCGGTCTATAATTTGTATATAATTTTTTATTACCAGCCTTGAACAATGGTATTACTTTCGCTATTTACTTTTCTCTGGGAAACAGCCCAATTGAAAAGATAAATTACAGATATAGGTTAGAAGCACTACAATGGCCCTATTACTTCCTTAACTAGAGACATATCAATCCCATTCCAGTCTGTGGATTTTTTGTTTTTAAATTTATTAAGAAGTTCAATAATCTCTTTATCATCGACTTTTTTCAGGAATATTGTTGCCGGATTTCTGTCACACCCCCCCCCCCCCCCCCCCCCCCCTCCCCCAGGGGGCGGCGTGTTCAGGTCAGTGGGGGGGAACACAACCGGCAGCGATCTCCACCTCGGCTTCCTGCACAGCAACCGTGGGGGGTGTAGAGCAGCTAGGCTGTGCCGGCTTCTCCAGCGTTAGCAACACCCGCTCATCTGGAAACATGAGCGTCACTCTCCCGACTCTAACAACGTTCTCTTCCCTCCCGCTGCTCACACTCTCCCCAGCCCGTCTCCCTCCTCCGTCTTCCAAAGTCTCAGCGCAGTTTCTGGCCAAATGCCCAGGCCTCCCACACGACCAGCAGAGTCTCACCTGCCAGCCGCCTGCACGTCTCTCCTCTCGCGCTGTCCTCTGGTCCTCGACAGCCTCCCGACACTCCCTGGCTAGATGTGACAAAAGTTTCTCAGTGAGTTATAGTTGAATGCCTCACTGAATTATCTACTAATACCCAATTTTAACAGCATAATTTGATGTCTTGGCGTGGCAAGGCTGTGCGTATGACATATCCAAAAGGAATTCCACTTTCCACTGCGCAAATATCTCTCTGCGCTGGGAGCGCAGCCGTAATATCCGTGCAGTGCACCCAGCGCAAGCGCAGAGAGGCATCTGCGCGTAAGAGGTCCTTTTCAAAGCTCTTAGCGCAAACTAAGTGTGCGCTGCTGACGATAGGGTAACGCCATCTATCCCACATTTTAGGGCTGAAACGCCTGCGTTGGCATGGGGCAGCCAATGCCCAGTACAATTATGACAGGCATGTGATGTGTCCGCCCCCAATTTGCATTGCGCACGGCGTTAAATGAGCCCAAATGCTAAATTAACGCTTTTGGGAAGCTAGAGCCCATGGAGCCCTATCTTGGTACAGGCGATATGATATCACCTATTTGCGCTTTTGCACCTGTTTTAGTGCCTTAACCATAGCAGTCCGCCTTGCGCAAGTGTCCAGGTGTTATACCGAGTTTTGCACCCCCGCCCAGCAGCAGCTAAACGCATCCCTACCTCACGGGAGCATATTGTATACATTTATACAGAAATGTAACTGTTTAAAAGTGATACTGTATAATTCTCTGGGTAGACGTGACCTCCCTGTTTTACAAGTTAAAACAGCCCTGAAATATGGTGGGGATGCAATTATTGGCGGGGATGCGGCACCTACCGCAGGCACAAATTAGAGCCGTGCCAAATCATCTGCGCCCCCAAAATGCCAGCGCAAACAGGATTTGGGCGGTCTTAAGCACCAGAATTATTCACAGCTGTGGCCAGGCAATGCCTGGGCATTACATCAATCAAACCAATCAGATTCCCATCTCGCAATCGCTGTGTTTGCGCGAGGCATGCAATATGCTGTAATTGCTCCCCATGCATAATAGAGTGGACTCACTCACGCCGAGGACAGAGAGAGATGAAGAGAGCTTGTTGACAGATCGTCTGTGGTGCCAACGACCCTCCGGGTTATGGGATAGGTGAAGGTGAATAGCCTATTGCAAGTAGGCTAATGTCCATACAAGTTTTCTCAATTCATTTAATATGATAAAAGATTACATTTGCCTGCATGATAAAAGTTTCTCAGTGAGTTACAGTTGATTGCCTCACTGAATTATCTGCTAATTTTAGCAGCAGAATTTGATGTCCTGGCGTGGCACGTCTGTGCGTAATGAGTAAAATTCCTTTTAGTATGGTGCGCTCAAGCGCAGCGGGGTATTTATTTATTTCAGGTTAAATCCCGCTAAATGGGACAAATCCTTAGAGCAAAATGGAGGATTTCCTTGAGGTACGTGTCTGTGAATGTCCGTGGACAAAACAATGTTTACTAACTTCAAAAGCACTTAAAAGTTGAGCTGGCTGTATTGAGTTGAAGATTAAATGTATTAGGTTAATTTCGCCATGTTTTGTCAAGTTAGCTATTTGTTTTCATGTGTTTTATCATCAGTAGAAATATTTCCAGTACAGCTAGTTAACATGATTGCCGTCTTTCCAGACAGAGCATGCGCTGTTGTCCACCAGATGACTGATCCTACCTCATGTCCTTTGTCAAAAATACAGGTATGTTGCAGTGTATAATATTGTAAACAGGCAGATGAGGCGTATTGTATTGTTTATTGTTTTCTGTGTTACATGTTAATGAAGTTAAATAATCGTTTTTTATATAATGGAAAATACAAAAAAATGTAACCGTCTGGGTTGAGAAATCTGTGTAAAAATGTTTGTTTATGTTTTCCTTGTGCATTTTAAAGGCCCAATCCGTCAATACTCACTATTACTGACGCCGGTGGCCGTTAGTGTAACTGCAGGCAGCGTGTGAATGAGCTGACGCGCGGGCACCATACTCGCACGCGCACAAGCAGTTGCCTGGCAACAGCAGACTGTGTTGGTTGCTTTGTAACGTTAACTCATAAAAGTCACTTGAAAACGGCAACCTGGACAATTTATCGGTCAGATCAGCCTCGAGATGCCCAGGAAGGATTCTGGATGAATTAGGGGACGTTATTGTGGCATGTTTGGCCGTGTTTTGGCTTGCGTTGGCTGCGGGGAAGTCGATACTCATGTTAGCACAAGCCAGGAAATAGCCTGCTCCCCCTGTATGTACGGTACCGTGTAATGCCTGGAGTTGACCAAACTGAACAATCAAACAATGTTTCATAAGCATAACAGTAACGTTAGGCATATTTACGACTGTTAAATTCATTATCCACACAAGACGGTAACGTTATTAGTGGGGCTGGTGGTAATTTCTATAAATGTAAATTAATATTAGTTAGCCGCAATTAGCATCAAGCTAACGTTAACTATGTGCAGTCCCACTGCAGCCAGAGCCTGCTGGTTGCGGGAAGTGGCTACTCATGTTAGCACAAGCCAGGAAATAGCCTGCTCCCCCTGTATGTATGGTACCGTGTAATGCCTGGAGTTGACCAAACTGAACAGTCAAACAATGTACCGTAAGCATAACAGACAGTAGGCTAACGTTAGACATATTTCCGACTGTTAGATTCATTATCAACACAAGACAGTAGTGGGGCTGGTGGTAATTTCTATAAATATAGCTAAATCTATTAGTTAGCCGCATATAGCATCAAGCTAACGTTATGGTTATAATAGGCAGACTCACCACCGGAGCTAAATGCAGTCAAACAATAATGTTCCATGACCATAAGCATAACGGTAGTAACGTTAGGGTTGCATTACTTCACACAAGACGGTAATGTTAGCAGAGTTTCTGACCAGGTGGTCAGATACTTGTACTACGGAGTGACAGTAAAAATCTTGAATCTTGAAAATCCATTAGCAAGCAGCTAACGTTATCTGGTCAAAACCACATTACAGTAGCTACAAGCAGCAAGTTTCCTTCATGAACCGAAAACACAGTCCTGACTCTAGTTTCCCCCCGATGTCGGTCACATGTCTGCCCAGACGGGCTTCATTAGATAAATATTTATTTATTTATTTAGTGTGGACTTTTTCTGGAGTCTGTGTTGTTTCCTTTTGCTAGCAGCTAGCGACGAACGTAACGTTAAAAGCTACTTTAGCCATTTCCTGTTAGCAGTCTAGGACAAGAGACAAGCTCATGGTGGGAAATGCTATCCCCTTCGAAACTGCGGTTTTTCCATGTATCTTCTGAACGGCTGGTCGGAGAGAAACGCCCCTGGTCGCCATTTTTAAGTTACGTCAAGGCGCATTCACTCAGTGCCAATAATAAACACTTTGTGCACATTTATTTCTCGCCAGAACCAACGGAATGGGCCTTTAAGTGAAGGACAGTTTTATTTTGTTTCAAATATTTTATTTACATGAATCTAAATCCACTATACGATCACACTGTCAATGTCTTGTAAAGTATTGTACAGAGTATATATTTTCAAGAATGTAAACATACTGTAAGAGCAAAATGGAGGATTTCCTTGAGACAGAGCATGCGCTGTTGTCCACCAGATGACTGATCCTACTTCATGTCCTTTGTCAAAAATACAGTAAACCTGGCTGTTACTCCAAATCTGACTGGCTCCGAGAGATTCCTTTGCCCAGGCGACACAACACAGAGGTCACACTGACAATAGGACAATGCCATCTATTCCCCAATTTTTGCGCCGAAACGCATGGTTTAGCATGTGGCACGCCTATGTCCAGTACAATTATAACAGGCATGCGCTTGTGCATGCCCCCAATTTGCATTGCACACGGCGTTAAATGAGCGCAAATGCTAAATTACCACTTTTGCAACGATAGGGCCCATCGTTGACATTACTATTCACATATAGAAACGTGAATGTTAACGTTACACATCATTACACTCTGTGATGTGTATAATGTTATTAATATTCTCTCAGGTGTGTGTGTGTGAGAGAGAGAGAGAGAGAGAGAGAGAGAGAGAGAGAGAGAGAGAGAGAGAGAGAGAGAGAGAGAGAGAGAGAGAGAGAGAGAGACAGAGACAGAGACAGCACTGTGCAGTGAGCTCCAAATCTCTGTGTGAGTACTTTCATTGAGTTGGTCAAGGGGCTCCCAGGTCTACAGGTGTGTGTTTGGCCAGGAGCCCCCACTGCTGGGCACTGTGGCAAATGGCACACACACACACACACACACACACTTCACTATGTGGCAGGGAGGAGGTGGAGCGCCACGGTCTTAAATAGCCATTTGTCCCGTCTGCCGCTTGGCAGGCCAGGAGCGTTAATGAAGACTTCAGAGCTTCTGTCACATGCTGCTGGAGACTAGAGAGAGCAGGGGGGAGGGAGAGAGAGAGGGGGAGATTAAGCGAGAGAGAGAGGGGGAGAAAGAGAGAGGGAGAAAGAGAGAGGGAGGGAGAGAGAGAGGGAAGCCACTTTTACGCAGATATCCCGCAATATCGCCGTTAGGAAGGCCTGCAAATGAGTCAGTTTTGCCTTTTTACACAGAAAATGCTTTTACACAAATGAGCCGGCTTTCCGTTACAGAGAGGTGTGACGTTTTATTGTTGCCATGGATACGTGAACAGCTGTACTATGCAGCCAAGGGAAATACAAACAATGTGGATGGTTTTGAGGAGAGACTGAGAATAGGGAATATCCTCACCTGTAGCCCACAACTCATCCCAGAGGATTTATCAGACGCATGCTACAAAAAAAGAAGAAGGAAGAAACGGAAGCTGCTGCAGGCGTATTGGGAGAAAAACAGTAAAGCCAGGTACTTCGACAGGTCGTAATGTTTATTATGTCCGTTATTTAGCCTAAAAATGTCAACATTGTTTGAGCATAAAGCCTACTATAACCTACTCAGTACAGAAGACAGACAATTCCTCCAGTACGGCAAGCATTTTAGGGCATCCTCCTCCCTCAGAGTATTGGCTATCATTCCTCAGTCTAAGCGTTGTCAGTTCTTGTATCTCATAGTAAACCGCATCGGGTGTGCTCTTCAGTCCTCACACGAAAACGTTGTCATTCTTCCTGCAATATTGTTTCACTCCTCACGTGTCAGTCATTGCACAATACGGCGTCACTCGTCAGTCCTCGTTCCAAACTCCATCAGTTATCCTCGTTCCTCATCATAGCTCACACAAAACCTCTGTCAGTCCTCGCACAAAATGGCATCACTCCTCACACCTATCATCACGGCGTCATTTCTCCTCGCTCAGACAAACCTTTAAAAAAAATCTCCTAATGCATAAAACTTTGTTGCTCCGGTTTTGTTTTTGTTCCTCCGTGTTTGCCAGGGCAACAACGCCTCCACGAATTTCACTTCCGGTTTAGTGATTTTGCCTTCAAAATAAAAGCGTGATAACGTTTTTAGTTTTGTTTTAGTTTTTAGTTTTTTTACAATTTAGATTAAAGTAGTAATCTAACTATGAGACCCAACATAATCAACATAGTAACACTAAGAGGAACATCTTGTTTAACCTTTGAATGAAAATAGACCAGCAGAACTATACAAATATCATATTGTAGGGAATGACAAATGAGGAAGGTAAAAGTTGATCCAGCATGTCGCTGGCATTGTTTATTCACAGATCCCTATCTAGAGATACACCACGTTGGTAGCTATACTGTCCTACAAAGGAGAAAGCCAGTAACTCACCAGAGTGCAGAGCTGAGAAAAATGACTTTAAAGTTTTCTTGTCGTCCAGACAAAATAGTTGCAGGCAGATCATTAAATATGTGGCTATTCTTTGTTTTTTTAGTCGTTATTTATCCATATAAAAATATTTAGCTAAATCTTGACCTTTGACCTTCATTTGGGAGTTACTGTATTCCTCCTTTGCATGCCTTACGAAAAAGCATGGGGTTATACCAAAGTGAAGGGCAGTGCGTCAAGTTTTATCTCATCTTTTTAGTTTTAAAAAGCAGTATAATGACAAATATAATAACATCCTTAGTCTGATGATGATATAAGATGAAATTGCACTTTTTACTGTTACTGTTTTTGCACTGTTACTGTTTATTAATATTATTATATAATAACATTTGTTATCATATTTGTATGCAAGTATGTTTGGGATATTCCAAGTATCTTTTTAAATCAAATTATTTCAATTGTTTTTGGATATTTTTGAACATTTGAAGCAACTAATAATTATATTCTAATAAAATAATATCACACTGATTGCTTAATTTTAATGCTTCAATATAGTTAAACAGAGTAACATTTTTAATAATTTAATTTAATTTCTTTTCAATTAATAACAATAAAACAATAACAACAATAAAATAATAAATAAATAAATTAGACTCTTACAGAGGATCTCCTGCAGGCATCTCATAACTCTGATGACTTAATGCAACACTGTGAACTTGAACTTGAAATATATTTGTCTTAGCAATGGAATGACCATCCCTCCAATTCAGCACATCAGCATTCTTCATCTCAACCACTTCCACCTTCCCGGAGTTTGAGGTGGCAACCGCACTGACAAAGTCTTCAAAGTCATATACGACTCCGCCAGGACTATTCCTCATCTGCTGCTCGACACCATGGTGGAAACTGTCGGCACTCATGAAGGTGTGTCCCCTCTCAAAGAATTTCAGAGTGGTGTCCTCCCTTGAGCTGGTGTCAGCATTCACCAGGCAGAGCAGGGAGGATAGCAGACACCAATTTTTGTTTTGGGCACTGCAGTTGTCGACCAGAAGATGCTGTGGTGAATGTCTCTCTCCTTCTCCAGTGCAGTCACATATGCAGAAGTGATCTCCCCTGCACTTCACCCTGCTGTGCCTTCATGCCAGACCACAGATATGTTTTTTTTTTTTTTTTTTTTCTTGCCGACTGAGGCAAAGGTCTCATGATATGCCACAATGCGCTTCGTGAATATCGCTGTCTTCACACCTGGCATGCGAGGCAGCATGATGACTTTCTGCAGGTCCACACTCCTCACAGATGTCCCCTCTGGCCAGTCTTTCTCCGCATCAGCCTGTTACTGCACCCTGCTCTCCACGGCAGACTCCTTGTGCATGCCACCTCTGGCACTGCAGGCAGTCCATAACGTCGCCATCTCCATTATGGTCACCTTTTACATCCTGATCCTGTAGCAGACAGTCCTCGCATTCCTCCTCTCCAAGCTTTGCAAAGCTGATATTTTTCTCCTTTACAGCTTTGCGGTATGTTTCATAGCTGCAGCTGTTGCCATGGTAGGTAGCGGCGATGTGGGGCATGCTCCCTTCTGTAGTGGCTCACGGATGGGTTGAATGTTTCGATATGTTCCTTCAGGGGCTCCATACCCTTACAGAAAACACACATGAGTTTCACATGTGTCCACATGAGTTTCACATGTGACCACATGTGCCATATGTGGACACATGTGAAACTCATGTGGACACATGTGGACATCATGTTACCACATGTTATAACATGTGGTAACATATTATAACATGTGGAAAACATGGTATCACATGTTATAACATGTGAAAAATATTTTGCCACATGTTATATTATGTGATGACATGTGGAGCGGATGTGGAAATCATGTTACCACATGCTGTGACATGTGGTAACATGTGGAGCAACAGGTTTTCCACATGTGGAGCACATGTAGAGCACATGTGGAAAATGTGTAGAGCACATGTGGAAAACGTGTAGAGCACATGTGGAAAACATGTAGAGCACATGTGGAAAACATGTAGAGCACATGTGGAAAATGTGTAGAGCACATGTGGAAAACGTGTAGAGCACATGTGGAAAACATGTAGAGCACATGTGGGAAAACGTGTAGAGCACATGTGGAAAACATGTAGAGCACATGTGGAAAACATGTAGAGCACATGTGGAAAACGTGTAGAGCACATGTGGAAACTAGGAGAGCAGATGTGGAAAACATGTAGAGCACATGTGGAAAACATGTAGAGCACATGTGGAAACCATGTAGAGCACATGTGGAAAACATGTAGAGCACATGTGGAAAACGTGTAGAGCACATGTGGAAAACATGTAGAGCACATGTGGAAACCATGTAGAGCACATGTGGAAACCATGTAGAGCACATGTGGAAAACATGTAGAGCACATGTGGAAACCATGTAGAGCAGATGTGGAAAACATGTAGAGCACATGTGGAAAACATGTAGAGCACATGTGGAAAACGTGTAGAGCACATGTGGAAACTAGGAGAGCAGATGTGGAAAACATGTAGAGCACATGTGGAAAACGTGTAGAGCACAAAAAAATAGTAATTAGTGCATCAAGTTGCTAGAGCGTAATGCAAACATTTGTGTGTTCTTCTGTTATCTTCTGGCAACAAGCTTGCAGGTGCACATGTGTGTTAGAGAAGCAAATGGAAATTAAATTAATTGAATGAAAATACAATTAGGCCTATCAAAAACTTGGGGACAATGTTTGCCCCTTGATCATGTTTTTTTGTGTGCATTCTGAGATTTCTTGGAGCATATTTGCCCTTGCCCCTGGCTAATTTTTCCTACAGTGTATCAGGCTACCATGAAAACATAGGGGTCACCTTTTATGTCATCAATCATGTTCAGGAGATTTGATGCAAAATAACTTGGTTATGGTGGAAGATATATAGCCTATGTCAATGGGTGGAAGGTAAAAAGGTAAAACACAATACAAGAGGCTAATACAATCCTGTATAAATCAGTAGTCCCTTAAAATAACCTTACATATAGGCTACATTGATTATTATTATTATTATTATTATTATTATTATTATTATTAGCCTATTAGTTATCATTATTATTATTATTACCTTCAAGCTATGTTATTTTTTCTACTGTTAACAGAGAGGCATTAATTAAACTCTAAGTCAGAGCATTGACTAATTAATTTCTGATGCCAGTTTTCCTAATTCAATTGGAACTATTTTGTTTGTTGACAAACTAGTAGTATCACTACGCATTGTGCGCAGTGGAGCCTCCATATGATCTGATATCATGACATGCACTGACAGCGCGGGTCCGCGAGACCATCTCCAAACTTTGCTGCCAATTAGCAGCAGCACCATTCATCAGGACGCACTGCGCTGCGCGAGCGTGGTCCTCTGAAAACAAAACGAACTGGCGGCTTGAAGCAGATATTTGAGGTGAGTGAAGTTAACTAACTTGTCTAACAAGTGTGTTATTTATTGCGACAGAAAGATGTTATTCACGCGGTAACACTTCATAATACTGTAACACAAAAAATGGGTAGTTACTGAGGAACGAGTAAGGAACGAACCATTAGTTCATGAATAGTTAATGATTAGTTAATGAGTAGTTGATAGGTAGTTCCTTAATGGTAGTTACTTAAGAACTGACCATTAGTTACCATGTTAACGAACCAGTAAGTAATGATTACTTCCCTAATTTTTTTTTTTTTTATATGTTTTCATTCACTAGTTCATTAATAGTTAATGGGTAGTTCCTTAAAGATCCTTAATGGTAGTTACTTAAGAACTGACCATTAGTTCCCATGGTAGTTACTAAAGAACTGACCATTAGTTACCATGTTAACGAACCAGTAAGTAATGATTACTTCCCTAAAAATTTTTTTTTTTAATATTTCACTAGTTCATGAACAGGTAGTTCCTTAAGAACTGACTATTAGTTACCATCGTGAGCATGACTCCACCAAATACTTACCAGTTGTTCATGAGTACTCATCGTTACTTCATGATTACCTTACCATTACTTACCATGTTAGTGCATCATTACTTCCTGCTTACTTTACCATTAGTTCCCATGTTTGTGCCCCCTCAAGTGAAGCAGTACATCTTACTGAGTAGTTACTAAGGAATACACCATTACTTCCTGCTTACTTTACCATTAGTTCCCATGTTTGTGCCCCCTCAAGTGAAGCAGTACATCTTCCTGAGTTGTTCCTAAGGAATATACCATTACTTCCTGCTTACTTTACTAGTGAAGACGAATTTATTCAAGTATGCAAATTTAAAAAGTGTAGCTCCTCCCACTTTAGTAAAGTACCCTACCCCACTTAGGAGATCGAGGTACCCCACTAAAACCACGCCCCCGAGGCTCTACGACCTTCAGGGGCGGAGTTACCTTTTTTGGCTCCACCCACCCCTGCCGGAAGCCAGGGAAAGGGGGCGGAGCCTATTTTTTCACATTCGAACTCCTTGGGGGCGTGGCTACAGTTCTAGCCTACTTTGGTTAGGCCACGCCCACCGGAAGTGCGATATGTAAACCCTACCAAAAAAAGTGTTTTTTTTACTAAGTGTTTGAGCCAAGAACTAGTGAAATATTAAAAAAAAAAATTTTTAGGGAAGTAATCATTACTTACTGGTTCGTTAACATGGTAACTAATGGTCAGTTCTTAAGTAACTACCATTAAGGAACTACCTATCAACTACTCATTAACTAATCATTAACTATTCATGAACTAATGGTTCGTTCCTTACTCGTTCCTCAGTAACTACCCATTTTTTGTGTTACAGTATTATGAAGTGTTACCATTCACGCATCACTTGCTTGCTAGTTGCTTGTCAGAGGGAGAGAGGGGCTGAGGGGTGAATCGATAGGCAACTTTTTACCGTGTAATAGAGAGCCATGCTGCCGAGTCATGCTAGCTGCTGATGTATGCTAGGTTTGCCTGGTCATCCACGTAGCATAATGTACCCTAAATGTCTGAGAGAGAGAGAGTGAGGAGCCGAGCGCAGGACGATACGGGAGGAGATGGGAGATGAGAGCGAGGAGGTCAGTGCCGTGTGTGGAAACATACACATGAGCAAAGTGCACACAGACATACAGTAGGCTACAGGCAGACTGGATACTTGGTGAAAGAAGAGCGGCCAACTAAGAATCTTTCCCACTTTATACAACTGCTACATTTTTAACCTTTATTTCTCCAGGGCAATCACATTGAGATTAACATCTCATTTTACATTAATTTTCTCTCCTCTGAGCTCGAGCCACTAACGTCACGTTAACCTAGGCTAATTCCCTGGAATGTTACATACAATTGGCTAAATTATTAGTTAATTCAGAGTTAGATGATATTGGAGAAGCCAGCCATTTTATTTTATTTTATTTTTAGCCGGAAGTTTTGATATGGCCACACAACCAGGTAAAATCGGCATGGCTACATAAGGTGAATACAACTGCTACATTTTTAACCTTTATTTATCTAGGGCAATCACATTGAGATGTCCATCACGTTTTACATTAAGGGGTTAAGGGGCTTGTTCAAGGGCACCTCAGTGGTGGTAATGAGGGAGGGGCAAGTGCTGCTTTTCACACATGCTTGTCTAATTGACACTGTCTCTTTGTCTATATATTGTGTTTGTGTGCAGGTGTTTGATAATGACATTGTGGGACAAACAGCCAGTGGAGGACACCCAATCTGTTAAGTAAATTGAGATTTTTTTTTCTCCAAAAACCTATTCCTGTTGTTCCTGATTTCTGGAAATAGACATTGCTGTTGAGTTTTCATTTCATTTTATTTTATTTTATTTTGTGTGTGTGCTTTGAGCACCACAAGCCAAGTTCCATTGTATTAAAGAGAAGGCAGACTTCTCTATGGCCGATTTGGTCTCCAAAACTCAACAACTCACACCAAAACGGTCTAGATTGACATATGCTGTGGGTGGCTCTAGTTTTAATTACAGGTGACTGGTTTGTTAAATAAAAGATTTGTGCACATAGCTGATGCCATGAGCACAAGGAACCTCAGTGCATTTTGCCTCTATTTACCAATTTTGTTTTGTTTTTACAATTTTTGTAAATGAAATTTTCAGTGTAGTTGATCACTTTTAAAGTAGCTCATGCTTCACTTTTCTGTAGCACGTTTTCAAACAGCAGTTGAAATATTGACCAAAGAACAGTGTTACTTTGCCACTAATTTATCTGTGTTTGCTTTTCAGTTTGATACAAAGAGTGGCTCCAGAACCAAAACCTGGGTGAAGCAGATGTGGAAGCTCGAGTGGGGAAGCCTGGATGCTACATCACAGAGAAAACAATGGACATAAACAAACAAACAAAAAATACTATTTAAAGGGACACAATGCTGATTTTGCACATAATCTCACACATATCCAAAAACTGTAAACCGTTTTGCAAGCATACATTTAGTTTGACAGTTATTGAGAGTTGATTTAAGTTGTGATTTGTGAATGATATCACTGGTCCATGACTTAACTCAAATCAACTCTCAATAACTGAAATTAATTAATTAAATGAATGCCTGCAAAACTGTTTACATTTTTCGGATTATGTGAGATTTTGTGCAAAATAAATCAGCATTGTTTTTCAATCGAGTTCTTTACTTCTGACTTGACTTAAGGCCTTTGCTCCTCAAGGGATCATAGGCCATTGACATTGGAAATGTCCTCCACCTCACTCCATCTCCTCAATTGAGCCCGCTCCCAGACATTTCTGCCTGCACACCTCTTCTCCAGCTGTTCCTGGGGCGACCTCTTTTCTTCTCAGGTGATGTTGTCTGTTTTGTTGTGTTATTGTTAATTAGTCAGTAGTTTTATTATTTTATTGAGTTTAATTGTAATGAGTCTTTAATTGTCTTCACCACGTTAGTTGATTTGAGTCACACTTTTACTTTTAATACTTTTTACATAAAGACAGGTACAGGCTGACTGTTCAGGTGCACTGCTGTTCTCTCTCCCACTCCCTCTCTGTGTTGCTTGTATTTAATAAATAATTATATTGTTATGTAAACCTGAAATAGTCTTCATTTAACTAGTTCAAGAAAGATTACTTTTGTGATGTTTATCTGGTCTGACTACTCTCAGCATGGGGTGCTGGTTAACAAGCATTCAACCATAGACCAGCATGTTGTGTTCGACACCAGCAAGACCAGCATAGCTGGTGTATGCTGGTCACACCAGCATACCAGCAGATGTTGGTGTGACCAGTATACCCATGGGAATTACATGGGTTTCACATGTAATATCATAGGTTTCACATGCAAATCCATATGGGATACACATGGGTATTGATGTGGGTTTAACATGGGAATTTACATGGGTTTCACATGTTATCCCATAGGTTTCACATGTAATCCCATGGGTTTCACATGGGAATTCATATGGTTTTAACATGGGAATTTACATGGGTTTCACATGTTATCCCATAGGTTTCACATGTAGGGCCCTATTCTCCCACAGGCCTTCGGCACTAAAACGGGCCTTAACCGCAAAAAAACGTGCCTTGCGCCTGTTTTGGGACGATATCAATATGGCTTTACGCTGCCAAATGCGCTTTAGGCCGAATGGGCGTGGCGCAGTCCCAGAATGGGCCAAAGTGGGCGTGTCGGCCTTAAATCTCGGCGTACTGATATCTTGGCACCTGCCTTAAATTTAGCGCTTTGCGCCTTTGAAAACCAGGCCTATTCACTGCGCCAGTGCACTTGTGCCTCTCCCCTGTCACCCTTCTCTGTCTCTCTCTGAAACCAGGCCTATTCAGTGCGCCAGTGCTCTTCTGCCTCTGAGTCACCCTTCTCTCTCTCTCTCTGACTCCCTCGCTCAAACAGACACAACACATAGCAGCACCCAGCTTCCCATAGGAAATAGCAGTTGTAAGTTTACTGCCTGTGAATGTCCACTCCCAGCATGCAATTGGGTCCTCCATTTCGCTACTAAATAGAGCCGAAATAGATATAAAAGGTAGATCTAAAATAATGTGTAATGGTAAGACAACCTGCAATTGTCGAACATTTCAATATTGGACCAAATAAAACATGAAATGAAACACCACCCTATGTGAAACATATATGTCCTCTTGAGCCTATATATACCCTGTGTGGATTTAACGTGATTTAGGTAAGTGACAGCGGAACGCGCTTCGGAAGCTTCTACTGTCATCTGCTATACTGTGATGTGCGCTCCAATAACTTCGCCCTACTCCACATTTAGTTTTACAATAAAAACACATTTATGCAATGACTTTACATAATGTAGGGTATATTTATGTGCATCATTCTACCTGCAGCAGGGGAGAGAAAACGATATCTTTCTGGACAAACTTTCACCAATCTAATAGGCTATATTTTTCTAGCTGATGCGTTTAGTACATTATTTTCACTTTGATCTTGCTATAGTGTAGCGTATTTACATGCTTGCAGTATTGAAACTGCAGTTAGATTGGTTTGAGAAGCATAATAATATGGAATAATAGCCTATAATGCAGACAGACAGGCTGGATGAAGGGAGGGGGGGGGGGGGCAGAGCGTTTGGCTTTCGTCTGGTTTTGCGGGATCACTGGAATTGGAGCTAAAAAGGCAAGCGTGCGATTCGTTTATTGCACTTATCCAATGAGCATGACGGTGCATAATTTTACGCCTAAAAGGCGTGGTTGTAATGCTTTGGGCTGCATCTAGCGCCAGCACGACGATATCAAGTGCGCCTTTCCACGCCCACTGCTTTGATCTGCGCCTGCCGCTCAGCCTAGAAACTGCGCCGATGCAACGATAGGGGCCGTAATCCCATGGGTTTCACATGGGAATTCATATGGTTTTAACATGGGAATTTACATGGGTTTCACATGTAATCCCATAGGTTTCACATGGGAATTCATATGGGTTTAACATGGGAATTTACATGGGTTTCACATGTAATCCCATGGGTTTCACATGTAATCCCATGGGTTTCACATGGGAATTCATATGGGTTTAACATGGGAATTTACATGTCTTTCACATGTAATCCCATAGGTTTTACATGGGTTTCACCTGCAATCCAATAGGTTTTACATGGGTTTCACATGTAATCCCATAGGTTTCACATGGGAATTTGTATTAATTTACAATGGGAATTTACATGGGTTTCACATGTAATCACATAGGTTTCACATGTTATCACATGGGAATTTACATGGGTTTCACACATTTCACATGTGAAAACGTTCCAAAACCACATGCTTTCATGGGAAAAGCACATGTGATCACATGTGTTTCACATGTGATCACATGTGAAATTTCACATGTGATCACATGTTTGCACATGTGAAAAATGCACATGTGAAATTTCATGTGGAAAAATTGCCTGTGCAAAATCACATGTGATCACATGTGATCACATGTGATTATTTCACATGTGAAGTTCATGTGCTTTTTCTGTAAGGGTATCCAGCTTGTTTGTTGGCACATTTGTTCCTCTCTGCTCCTTACGTGGAGCCAGGGGTCTGGTGGTGTCTGATCTGCCCATCATGGTGATGACTAAGCTGTCATTTTTGGGGTGATAGCCCAAAGTGGACAAAAATAATAGTTTGCACACCTGTTTTGGCACGGCAGTGTTGTCCTGTAGCCCATACGCCGCGGAACCGCCCGGGCCACACGGGCCATGGCCCGGGTACATTTCAAACTGTGCTTTTTTTTACCTGCTACTTGATACACCGAGTTGAGCCAAGCATCTGTCTCACTCATCCGCTCCCAGTGATAGCTCAGCTGATGCAATTTGACGAGACACAATACACACTTCGCAATACACACTTCATTGTTTACAATGTGCGTGCGGGCGCCCCCTCCTTTTCTGCACAATCAGTGCCTGAAATTGGCCGCAGGATTGCGGGAATCCTGCATCTGTTTGCGCGAACCTATGTCTATTATTAGCAATTAGGCGATGGTGCAGAACGCTACATATGATGTTGGACAAGCCGCTTGTCATAGACAGGATCCAGGCGCAGCGTCAGTAGCCTACAGCTGCAGCAGGTGAGTAGCCTACGTTGGGGGTGGTGAGTGTCTGAGTTTCACGTCACCTGCCTTCTTCTCCCAGTCAAAAGTGAACCAGGAAATTACATTTTTAAAAGGCTGTATAGGCTAGGCTGCTTTACTTTTCCTCTTTTTTAGTGTTGTTTCTGTTTGACATCTGCTAGACTAGCGTTTAATGCTGATCACTTTCAGTCGTCTGGAGCCTTGTTTAAACATTTCCTGATGACTGCTGATTCATATAAGGTGAACTTTCATTGACAAAACACCCGGACAATTTTTATTGTGAAGAACCTACAGATACAGCTGTGAGCTGTGACTATTGACAGAGGGAGAGAGAGAGAGAGGGAGGGAGAAGAGAAAGACATGAGTGAAATAGCAGAGCAGATGGTGGGCGTTCAAACGTGCAAGTAAGGAGCCTGCCTGCAATCCAGAGATGTGCACAGACAGTTTAGGGGCCAGGTGCATAAGTGTGAAAAAGGGGCACCCCCTCATAATTATTTATAAAAAATAAAGTGACCTACCCGGATACCAGTGACACACTTGAAGTGCTCCCCTGCTATCAATTTACATATAAATAAAAATCTCTTTATTTTCACACAATTTGAAATGACACAATTGATCAGTGAAATACTGTAATTTATAGATTCATTATGCTATAACTTATTTGTACTGATACGTATGCTTATATGCAGTGGCACTCATATTCTGGTTTATTTCAAGAAAAACATTTTGGCTAGTTGAAATTAATTGGCTCGTAACTTTAAAATCTAGCAGCCATATTGGCTGGTGATAAAAAAAAAAGAGTTTAATCTCAAACCCTGCAGGGAGAGCAGGTGGTGACATAGGAGTGAGTGAGAAAAGGAGCAAATATATGATTGTTAAGACTGAATACTGACATCACAACCGTCTAATCCTAATGTTAATTTAAAATGAGATATTCCTATATGAATCTGGCTTCAAACGACCAAAATCTTTATATGATGATAATAATAATAATCAATGATGGTGGTTCACAGACGTGTGTGTGTGTGTGTGTGTGTGTGTGTGTGTGTGTATGGGGGGGTGAGGGCGGCCCCCCGACACGCCCCCCGGCCCCCCCAAGTTCAGATGCGTCCCGCTGCCTATGATGTAGCCAGTAGACAAATGACCGGCCACGGCGACTTTTTGTATCTACTGTAACTTGCTTGGTTGGGAGCTGACTTACGGTGTGGAACATCCAGGATCTCTTTTCGTTGTATGTCAGGTTCCAGTATTCTCTCCATATTTGCTGTCGCCTTTCCCCTGAAATCTTCTCCGTGCATCTCCTCCTGCATTTTGGACCACATGGTTCCCTCAGAGGTGGAGGACATGCGGATGCTGCTTCGCTATTCACCTCTTCAGTCACAGCGGGTTCTGGTGCTGCACCCTCCATGCCTGATTCTGGCCCTGATGTCACACTGGTCCCAGTCACAGTGGGTTCTGGTGCTGCACCCTCCATGCCTGATTCTGGCCCTGATGTCAGACTGGTCCCAGTCACAGTGGGTTCTGGTGCTACACCCTCCATGCCTGATTCTGCCCCTGATGTCAGACTGGTCCCAGTCACAGTGGGTTCTGGTGCTGCAACGTCCATGCCTGATTCTGGCCCTGATGTCAGACTGGTCCCAGTCACAGTGGGTTCTGGTGCTGCAGCTTCCATGTCTGACTTTGATGTCAGACTGATCCCAATCATGGGCATGGTCGGGCTTGGTAGTACATAGTCAGGATCAACAAGCTCCTGATACAGATCATCATCTGAAATGCTGGAACCCAGGAAGACATCCAGGATCGTCCACTCTTTTCGTTCTGCAGGGCACAGGTTTTGCTGCATCTTCGAGGGAATAGCCTCACACACAACTGAAATAAATAGGACAAACAATTAGGTGCATGCATGCAAAACTATATATTGTTTACATGAAAATAACTGCTATATTTTCTAATGAGTTTCTTATTTGTGCATTTAAAACATATTCTGTCAAATTTGGCACGAGGCCTGCATGCAATACATTTTATGCTATAACATCACTTACAGTCACTCCTCCCAAATAAGATTCCCAAGGTACTTACAGCATCCCTGATAAGTGTGTGTACGTCTGTGTCAGTGTGTGGAAGTGGTAGACTGCATGTCTTGTCTGGTAGGACAAAGTTATATGGCTTTGTGTTGTGAAAAGCGCTACTATAAAAATGCAATGCTATTATCATGAATGATGATGATTATTCTTCATATTTTTATTTAGCTTAAGGAGGGGGGATTCAGAATGATTTACCACTATATCCAATTGCTGCATTCAGTTTAATGTCCAGGGCCAGAGGATCTGGGGATAAGTAGCTTAATTGGCACAATTAGCCAATTGGCTATAATAAACGACTTTGGTTCAGTAGCTGAATGCAGTAACACAATTAGATTTTTTTCCCAGCTCCACCTTGACAAAAATAAATAAATAATAATAATAATAATTTAGATGTTTTACATGTCAATCATTGTCTGGGTCCAGACCTCCGCATCGGCCAGTGAGTTTTGTCTGCTTCTGAAGAAGCTGGAATATGTCAATCAGAAATTGTCTTTATTTGCGGGCAGCCAAGTTTACAACTTGACATCGCTGTGGTCTGTGGAGTGTCTTTACTCAGGACTTGGAGGAGTTAATTTGCAGGCTGCAGATCGGACGTATAGCCTATGGGCCTATCGTTGCAATCGGCGTAGAAACTGCATTTAAGGCCTGGCGCAGCGCAGATTAGTGGGTGTGGACCAGCGCACTCGATATCTTGGTGTCGGCGCTACACGCGGCCTCGACCATTATAACCACGCCTTTTAAGCGTAAAATTATGCACCATCAGCTCATTGGTGAAGTGCAGTAAAGAGTCACAAGCTTGCCTTTTAAGCTCCAATTCCAGGAGAAATCCGGTAAAACCAGACAAAGCCAAGCGCTCTGCTCCCCCCCCCCCCCCCTCCCTTCATCCCGTCTGTCTGTCTCCATATATAGGCTATTATTCCATATTATTATGCTTCTCAAACCAATAAACTGCAGTTTAAATACTGCAAGCATGTAAATACGCACACTATAGCAAGATCAAAATGAAAAGAATTTTCTAAACGCATCAGCTAGAAAAATATAGCCTATCCCTATATGATGAGATTAACACATTGAATGCCAGCCATGTTTTCATTCCTGTAGGTAAGTTGTGCCAGGGGTGTTTTTGACGATTCTGGCTCATTTTAGAACAGCCGAGGATTCTTTTCTGTTAAGAATTCATGAACATCAATCATCTAAAAATAACTAATAGAATGTGTGCTTTCTCTGTCTAAAAGAGTTAGTTTGCAGAGTTAGTAGTTATGTAGATATTAGCCGTTGAGTACAGCATGGTTTCAGCGTCTGGAAATTTATTCAGAGATAAATGGCTTTTTGTGAAACAGTCACTTTAACCATTCATTTTTGGCATCAGTAAGACCGTCAGACATTCTAAACAATAGTTTTGAACAGTAATTTCCTCCATAACAACAGGAAACACCCCTCTCATTCAAACTCCTCCCTCCGTGTGTCTTCTCCTCCTTCCTCCTGGCTTCAGCGGGCGTGTCAGAAGCGCGTTGTGCTGCCTGCCTGTCTGTCTGCGTGCCTGCCTGCCTGCTTGCCTGTCGGGCAAGACGAGTCTGAAATGGATTACTGTAAAATCGCGTCGCCATTTCCTTGAATGGCTTGCTTCCGCGGTGTGTGTGTGTGTGTGTGTGTGTGTGTGTGTGTGTGTGTGTGTGTGTGTGTGTGTGTGTGTGTGTGTGTGTGTGTGTGTGTGTTCGCGCGTTGCTGCGCGGCTCTGGGGGGAAGGGATCTCTGTCCGTTCTGTGTGTGTGTGTCCGGGCTTCTTCCGCGGGAGGCGGCTGCTTTTGTGGCTTTTGGGTCCCGTGGCTGTGACTTCTCTCGGTCTCTGTCGCCACTTAGTGGTCGGTAAAATAGATTACACACATGCTCTTGCTCCAAATAGTTATCTCGAAGATGTAAAAGGGGTTGATTGATGTCCCACTGTCAAAAAAAAAAAATCTTTATGTAAGACGAGTTAGTCCGTCCTTGGCACTTAAGCGCTGGATTATGTAAGACGAGTTAGGTCGTCTATGGCACTTAACTCATTGAATGCCATGGACGTCCTTCGACGTCCAATTAAATAGTGACGTAGAATGCCACGGACGTCCTTCGACGTCCAATGCGTTTTTTGACGGTGGGACGTCGATCAAAGCCTTCCGCAGCTCCTGTACAACTATAGTAGCTATTGGAGGTGTATAACCTATTTTACGGACTCATTAGGTGGCGACAGTGCTTGCTCGGTGCAGTCCAGATTAGAGACAGGTCCGAGAAACAGCCTAAAAGCCGTGGATCAAAGACAACCCGATGCATGCTCCCAGAGCCATTTGCTCTGTCGCGGGAGCTGACATTGGCTCCGAACAGGAGTCAATCCGCGCTCACAACTGAGCCCCTCTGTCCCTGTCTGTCTGTCTGTCTGTCTGTATAGTTTCTCCAACCGATTAGCAGCCAGGAAAGCAGCCCCTGACGCCAAACCATTCAGCAATCCGGGTTGGCTCTTCCCTGCTGTGGCGCTGAGAGCCGACAGCAGCACACAAACGCAGCACTCCGAAAATATAATGGTTGCGTGAGGCTGTGTGCAGTGTGGGGAGGAGTTTACGGGGGGAGGGGGGGAGGGGGGTGGTGCACGCAGGGCATCACACAACAACTACGTCACTACATCAGAAAATATTATCTTCAGACTCAGTGAATGTGCTTGAAATGCTGCATTTCACAAAAGGCGGATTATCTCAGCTAATAATTTGAAAAGCCTGAAAACGCTGAAAACAACCTATCTTCTCCGGCTCATAACTAAAGAACGGAAAATGGTATCAATAAACTTTTTTTTGCTGATGATACAATAGAGCCAGCTCGTTCTTGTGCGTGTTCGGTGTTTACATAGTAATATCACACAATATTCTGTGGGCCTCGAGAAATCACTGAAAACGCTCTGAAAACTCTGGCACTGGGAGCATCCGTTCTCCAAAAGTGGCTGGCACTGAATGAGTTAATGAGTTAATTAGATTGGTGAAAGTTTGTCCAGAAAGATATCGTTTTCTCTCCCCTGCTGCAGGTAGGATGATGCACATAAATATAGCCTACATTATGTAAAGTCATTGCATAAATGTGTTTTTATTGTAAAACTAAAATGTGAAGTAGAGCCAATTTATTGGAGCGGACATCACAGTAGGACATGACAGTAGAAGCGCGTTACGCTGTCACTTATCTAAATCACGTTAAATCGACGAGGGATACAGTGGTTCTGGGTTGGGTGGCTGCCTCAACCTGTCTCTCCCCCCTCCATCATGGGTTGCCAGTGGTTCTGGGTTGAGCCGCCGCAGTAGGTTGGATGGCTGCCTCGACCGGTCTCTCCCCCCTCCATCATGGGTTGCCAGTGGTTCTGGGTCGATTGGCTGCCTCGACCGGTCTCTCCCCCCTCCGTCATGGGTTGCCAGTGGTTCTGGGTCGATTGGCTGCCTCGACCGGTCTCTCCCCCCTCCATCATGGGTTGCCAGTGGTTCTGGGTTGAATGGCTGCCTCGACCGGTCTCTCCCCCCTCCATCATGGGTTGCCAGTGGTTCTGGGTTCGGGGAAAGATATGGCTTGAGCCGATTGAAGTGCAACACCATCTCGGGCCCTCCCTGCACTAGCACTACTCTGTATAACACCTCAGTAACCCTCTCTAAGACCCGAAATGGGCCCCTAAAGCGTCATTGAAGTTTAGGGCAGAGCCTTGTTACGGATCCATACTAGCTCCCCTTCTGAGTAGAACTGAAAATTAACTTTGACATCAAAAGCAGCCTTCTGCCGACCCGATGCCTTAGTTTGGTGTCTCCGCACGGCGCCAACTACCGTAGACAAAATCCCTGCTACGCTTGTGATGTATTGATTGGCTGATGGAAACCTTTTCTTATCACCTAGATGTAACATGATGTCAACTGGGAGTACAATCTCTCGGCCAAATAGCACCTTATAGGGTGTAAACCCTGTGCTGGCGTGGACACTGCTGCGATATGCCATCATAACATACGGCAGCAGTGTATCCCAGTTTGTCTGGTTATCCTCCACAAATAAGGACAACATTGACAAAAGGGTGCGATTGAAGCGTTCGATTAATCCATCTGACTGGGGGTGATATGCTGATGTCCGAGTCTTATGAATGTTTAGCAGCCTATAACTCCTGAAACAAATGAGACTCAAACTTACGGCCCTGATCCGTGTGAATGCTATGTGGGGCACCAAAGTGACACACCCATTGCTCTGCTACCACTTTGGCAATGGTTTGGGCCTCTTGATTAGGGAGGGGAAATGCCTCTGTCCATCTAGAAAAATAGTCCCCTATTACCAGAATATATTTATTTTTGGCAGTGGTCTCGGGCAGGGGTCCCAAAATATCCAAGGCTACCCGCTCGTGAGGCCTTGATGCCATAACAGATTGCAGTGGCGCACAAGGGGCTGGCCCTTGAGTTTTACGTGAGGCGCAATCCACACACTCCCTGCACCACTGTTTTACATCCCTGAACCACCCAGGCCAATAAAAACGGTCTTTAACTTTTGCCTGTAGTTTCTGTACCCCCAAATGCCCCCCGGTTGTTGAATTATGTAGTTGGGCCAACACGCTGGGTACCAATGCACCAGGAAGGACCACCTGTACCTGGGAGGAGGCATCTGAATTAACAGGGGGTATTCTCACTAACCATTGGCCCTGCAGCTGTAATTGTGACCACACTGGGGCATAGCTCCGTAAAGCCGGATCATCTGGAAGTTCTATGCTCTGCCCGCCCCTTCCCCTCTTGAGACGAATTAACTGCTGTATCGCTACATCCTCTGCCTGAGCTCTGGCTATTTCATCCACCTCAGCACTGTGGGTGGAGTCTACCGCATGGCCCGCCCCTCGAACGGCTCGTATGACAGGTTTTAGAACTGACTGGATGGCAATGAAATTGTCTGGTTTTGGAACAGTCTGGCGCCCCTCTAGAAACCCTGGAACTCTGGATAAAGCGTCAGCATTAGCATGCAACTTCCCAGGCCTATGCACTATTTTGTACTGAAAGTTGGCCAGCTGCTCTATCCACCGGGCTAGTTGCCCCTCCAGACCCTGGAAATTGTGTAGCCATCGCAGGGAGTTATGATCAGCACGCAAAATAAATTCCTTACCAAGCAAATAATGCTTGAAATGCTTAGTGAAAGTTACCATGCTCAATAGCTCTTTTTTAGTTGTTGCGTACTTTCGCTCTGACTTTGTCAAGGCCCGGCTAGTATATGCTATTACCCGCTCAAATCCCCCTTCCTCCTGCGATAGCACAGCAGCACCAATGCCCGAGTCACTAAAATAAAATAAATGGCTTACTGGGGTCCGGATAAGCCAACACAGATGCAGAAAGCAAACCTCGTTTGAGCTGTTCAAATGCATGTTGGCATACATCGGTCCACTTAAAACGCCTCCCAGTTTCTGTCAGCTGATGTACTGGGCGGGCTATTTGAGCGAAATTTTTCACAAGACGCCTATAATATGAGGCCAAGCCGACAAAACTTTCCACCTCAGTCTGGGTCCTAGGGGCGGGCCACTCCCGCACAGCCTGCATCTTTGCTGGGTCTGCCCTAACCCCTTCAGCTGAAATGATGTGGCCAAGATATTGAACCTGGGCAGAAAACAGGTTACATTTTGAAGGTTTAACCTTCAAATTAGCCTCACGCAACTTTAAAAGTACTTCATCCAGACGCATCAGATGTTCCTGGAAGGTGCGACCAAACACAATAATGTTGTCTAGATACACTAGACAGGTGTTCCACTGTAGGTCAGCCAGCACTACATCCATCAACCTCTGGAAAGTACTTGGAGCGTTGCATAGACCAAAGCTCAGGACATTAAATTCAAACAGCCCCTGGCGTGTAATGAATGCAGTCTTGTGCCTATCATTAGCGTCTACCTCCACTTGCCAATACCCACTGGCTAAATCCAAAGTGGAGAACCAGCGAGCATTACATAGACTGTCCAATGCATCATCAATTCTAGGAAGTGGATAAGCATCTTTTATAGTCAGATCGTTTAGCTTACGGTAGTCTACACAAAAGCGGAGGCTAGCATCACGTTTTCTAACTAGGACCACTGGGGCTGCCCAAGGGCTGCATGAAGGGCGGATGATGTCATTATCCTGTATTTGCTTTATGTGTTCAGCTACCTCCTGTTGTAAATGAAGTGGAACACGCTGAGGGGGCAATTTAACAGGTTTGGCATCGCCACTGTCAATCTGGTGTAGTGCAAGATGGGTCCTGCCTAGATCTGAATCCCCAGTGCTAAAAACAGATTGATGGCGAGATAGCAATTTTGACACCGCCTCGACCTCCAAAGGGTCCAGGCCTTTTTGGTCAATGCCAAACCGGGACAAAAGAGAATCAGTTGACGAGGGCTGGGTGGGTTTTACCTGCTCACTATCTCTCCCCTCCCCGCCATTCTCTATCTCGATACTAGCGTAAAAAGTACCCACTTTCATACCAGATTTTAAAACTACCTCATCGCCTGTGACATTAATCACATGAACAGGAAGGGTCCCCTCTTTTACCCGGCAAACTACACGGGCTACTAAAATGTTGCAGTGGTTTGGCAATGAAGAAGAGGGCTCCAACATACCCTCTAATCCATCCCCAAATCCAGCAGCGACAGCCCCTCTAATAATTGCCTCGCTGCGGGGGGGCACCACAGTGTCAGCCTGGATCACCACCACTTGAGGTTGGTGCACATCCTGGGGGACCAACAAATGTAATGTCTTCCCCATTATGCGACAAATTCTCTCTTTAAAATACAGTACAGCGCCATATTTGGATAGAAAATCAAATCCCAACATAATCTCTTGAGAGGGGATATCCGCAACCAAAAATTCAGTGACTACTGCCAATGAATCAAATTGACAGACTGTTTGCCATTGCCCCATGACCCCCATATCCCCTCCATTAGCGGCTGACACCTCCCTATTGTACTCACTTAGCTCAGACCCACCCTTGGTAATTGTCAGCCATATTTGTTTGGGGATTATGAACCGATTGGCCCCACTATCCACCATGGATTCCAACCCACCTATTTTGGCGGCCAAATAGGCGGAGCCACCAACATCGCTTGTAGAGGCCACACTTTGAGAAGGTACGGGGGCGGGCATTTGGCCCTCTGTGCCGGCCCCCTCTAGTTTCCCTGCAAATAAGGGCAGTTACGGCGTATGTGTCGATCACACCCACATTCCCAACAACCACCACCCTGGTCTTGCGTTGGTGGGCGGGGCTAGTCCTTCTGGGTCTCTACTAGGATGGCCCAAACTAGTAGACATGTTTGTGGGGGCCCTTTGTAATATTGCACCCTGCAATGATTTAACCTCCTGGCGCAGTCCCTCCACCACCCCCAACAAAACATCCATTCTCTCATCACTTTTTGTTTTATGTTCTGAAACTTCTCGAACTCTAACATCAGGGGGAGGAGCCTGGGAATGTTCTAAATTTCTTAACAGTTCCATTTCGACAGCTAAATTAATGGCAGATTCCAGGGTGTCTGGCTTGGCACTACGCAAACTAATACGAAAATCTCCAATGGCAAAGTGGGTTACAAAATGGTCTCTAGCTAGCAGGTCACAGGTGCCCTCATCCGCTGTCGGATAAGCTCTAACGGCTAAGCGGCGTAATGCATTACCAAATTCACGAGCAGTTTCAGTGTGCAGCCTCCTCCTGCCCGCGAACGCAGCTCTACTCCAGTCGTCACTGTCACAAGGCTCTAAACACCTGGTCATGGCAGCTTTCAACAGTGCATAATTGCTTTTAGCTTCAGCCGATATGCCACTATAGATGTCCCGAGCGCGCCCAGACAGAAGTAATGACATGAATTTGAGTTTAAGGGAGTCATCCCAATTGTTTACATCGGCTGCCAAATCAAATTGTTCAGACCAGTCAGTCCACTGGCGTCCCACCCCAGTAAACGTTTCCGGCATAAATACTGGACGGGGGGTGGAAAGTGAATTACCTAGATTGGGAGGCATTACTACGACCGCCGGATTTTCTTCACCATTCTGAATAATAGGCCCAGGTTGATTGGGACCAGCCTCGAGTGACATTTTGAGAGGTTTATCCCACCGCTGCCACCAGTGTAATAAACCTTTCGATATAAAGGCAGCTAAATGCTGCTACCTTGAGAACCGGTAATTGGTTCACTGTCACCAAGGCTGGAAATATCCCACACAGGAAACAGATTGTACATACAAAAGTCACTTTATTATCTAAAACCAATTCATATAGGGCATGGGCAACGAGGTGAGGAGGTACACAATAGAACCGCACAGGTATGGCGAATGGGCCGGAGTAATGCCGGATTTATATAGTAAGAGATAACACCGCACTCTAAAGAGCTAGATATAAAACGACTAGCTTAGCCACTTCACAACACAGCACATGTATAATAGAGATAACACCGCACTCTAAAGAGCTAGATATAAAACGACGGTGCCGCGTCTATGTGCCGACAGGCCGCAGTGCCGACAGGTCGCAATGCCGATAGCCCACAAGCAGAACCAGCTGAGCAAGGCGGCGTGCCGTGCAGCGTGTCGGTGGAGCTAACCTCTCCCAGCCCCCACGCCAAACCTAACCTCCCCCCATGCCTAAACCTAACCTCCCCCAGACCCTAACCCAAAACCTAACCTCTCCCACCCCCACGCCTAAACCTAAGGTCGGCATTGCGGGTGGTCGGCATAGCGGGTGGACCCCTAAAACGACTAGCTTAGCCACTTCACAACACAGCACACGTACCACACAGGGGTACAGCACAGCACTACAAACTTCACTGCAAGTATTGCAGGTGAGCGCTGAAGGAATGCGTGCCCGTCCACACACTGCATGTCCTCGAGTGCCCACCGCCCGGGTGGGGTCGGCAAAATGGCCTTTCTGTGTGGAGTTTGCATGTTCTCCCCGTGCCTCCCGGGGGTCTCCTTCATATAGGAACCCCCTTCACAAAAACATGCAACATCCTGGTTGCTAATGTGGTTCCTCCTCTGATCGTTAAGGGCGCCTGTTCAGAGGAGGGGAACTTGATGGAATAGCGTGAACCTCCCACGTGCTATGTCCTACCGGTGAAGCTTCCTCTGGCAGGTGAAAAGAAGCGGCTGACTGACTGCCCATGTATCGGAGGAAGCATGGAATCAGTCTCGGCTCTCCCCAGATCGGCAGAGGATGGAGTAGCAACCAGGAATGAGCAATCAAAAAAAACGAGCACTAAACGGGGGATAAAATGGGATAAAAAATCGGGGAAAAAAATTGAGAAAAAAAAAAGAGAAGAGGCAGAGGAGCGCTCCTCGCAACTGGCGCACTGAATAGGCCTGGTTTCAGAGAGAGACAGAGAAGGGTGACAGGGGAGAGGCAGAGGAGCGCCCGCTCAATTGGCGCACTGAATAGGCCTGGTTTTCAAAAGCACAAAGCGCTAAATTTACGCCAGGTGGGAAGATATCATTAGGCCGATATTTCACGCCGAAACGCCCATTCTCGCCCATTCAGGGAGTGCGCCACGCCCATTCCGCCTAAAGCGCATTTGGCAGCGTTAAGCCATGTTGATATCTTCCCGAGGCAGGCGCAAGGCATGATTTTTTGCGTTTAAGGCCCGTTTTAGCGCCGAAGGCCGGTGGGAGAATAGGGGCCTATGTGTTTTGGATTAATGATTTCACTTGCAAAACAACATGGGAAGGGCGTCTGCTTGTCCTAAATGAGGTGGGTTCAACGGGATTGGGTTACTAAGGTAGGCTTTTTGTGATTAATTACAGTTGTTAATTACGGCCGACAGCGCTGCACGTTTTGGTTTTGTGCACGCGCGTGTGTGTGTGTGTGTGTGTGTGTGTGTGAGAGAGAGGGAGAGAGAGAGAGAGAGTTTTAGTGATGGAGCAGGGAGAGACTTGTGTGCAGGTGCAGGCGCTGTGAAGCTGCGGGCGCTGTGACTGACTGGCTTTCAGAGCCGTGTGCTGTCACACTATCAAACAGTGAAATCTGGGTCAAATATGTTAGTCCTCATGATTTCGGAAAACTGGCTATACACTATCATTTGCCTCCAATATGTTTACATTATGCGATCGCATCTGGGAGGAGTTTTTATGTCTAATTTGGTGTGTGATCCTAGCTGGTGGCAGTCGCACTTGACTGCCTCATGGCTATCTATCGTTAACTAATCGATTTGTGTGATTCATGTCTACATAATCAATATTACCTGTGTCTGGGTATTTGTGTTTCAACGCCATCTCCACCAACATCTTCCCTCGAGATAGTGCCATTGGATCCAGGATCAGTTTGCTGTGAAATTGTGTGTTTCCGTGACATCTGAGACATAAGGCTCTTTCACACCGGCCTTGAAAGCCGAAAAATGCACGGAAAATAGGATTCGCGCCTCCGATGTGAAAGTCATGAACGCGCGTTGGTGGGTAATTCTTGTACGCCTTTTGTCCCGGGACCAAAGCTTGTCACAGCGCCGTATTAGCGGACAACCCGCCTCCACCTGAAAGCGTCGTAGCACCCAGCCGGCAAAGAGGTGCGAATGGGCGTGACATCCTGATGACGCGGGCTGCGCGCGTCGTAAACAACATACGTCGCCACAGCGCGACCCACTGGGCTTAAAACCGCAGGGCTGTGTGTGCAAGGACCACACTTCAGCTAACTTGTAACTACCTAATAACTTGCGAACAAGAACATGTCTGGAAATTGGGGCGACAGCGAAGTCCGGCTGCTTCTGACTCTCAGGGCCGAAGATCAGATCAACAAACACATAACCGGGACAGTGAAGGACGGCCCGTTATTGGAGAGGCTGTCGAAAGAACTGCATCAGCGCGGCTTTGCTCGTGACAAGGCTCAGGTCACGAGCAAATTAAAAACATTGAGGAAGAAATATCATCAGGTTAACGACCACAATGGAAGAAGTGGTCGTGGTCGCATGGATTGGCCATATTTCGATTTGTGCCAAATAATCTGGGGGCCAAGCCACTCTGCCAACCCTGTTGCATTAATCAGCAGCATGGAGGAGCCCGATCAGCCTCAACTCGATCGAGATGGGTCACCGACCCCGTCCTGCAACCCTGAGCACGAGCACGAGACCGAGACCGAGACCGAGACCAGGCCCAGCACGACCAGGCCCAGCAGTCGACCCAGCAGACCCAGCAGTAGAGGCGTTGAATCTGATGAACCAGGTAAAATGTTAAAACGTGTTATAGTTGTTGATATTGTTGTTATAGTAGTGATTAATGGTGGGTGATACCTTGTGGAGGGCTTGGCCTTGGCTGGGTACCAGACCTGTTTACAAACAGTCAGAGCAGATAGCCAACAGATAATAAACACCCCACATCCTATACAAAACCTAGAGAAAATTGCTAAACCAAGCTTTATAATGCAGGGGAAATCCTAACATGCCCCCTATTGTTTTGTTCTGTTTGTTTGCCTGCCTGCCTGTGTCCTAAGAGTTTGTGTTCTTTTTCTCTGTTCTAGGATGCAGCCAGCCACCAGCAAAGAAGAAGAGGGTCACAAAAGGGCAGCTGATGGCGAAGGAGATGAAGGAGCTGTGGGCCGGGTTGGACCGTGATGAGCAGGAGAGAGACAGCCTCCGGGAGCAACACCAAGCAGCCCGCGAAGAGCAGCAGAAGGCAGCACTTGCTCAACAGCACGCTGAGTCTGTGAGCACATTCAAGGAACTGTTCAAGGACATGCAGCAGCACATGCTGGAACAGAACTCGACCTGGTTTCACGCCAGCCAGTGCCAGTCCAGCAGAACCCAGGTCCATCTCCTTCCCAGTACCACGCTCACACCCCCCAAAGGCAGTATTACCCTCAGCAACAATACCGGCGCCATGCGGATGACTCATACAAGTCTTTCGAGCCACCTGGTTCCTCCTCCTTCCTCCAGCAGCTGGACTGACAAGACAGTATTGCCATTTTGCACAGCATGTCATTTGTACTAGTCCTCTAGAGAGAGAGTGGCGTCAGCGTAACAGCGCACTACAGACTTATTTTATTATCTAATTTTTTTTACCTTTTTATAGAAGTGCTTTTGACCATTTTTTATTATTTTTTTTGCACTATTTTTGTCCCTTTTTTTTTTTACTTTTTAACTATTTTTAGGACATTTTTTTAATGGCTTTGTTCCTTATTTTTTTGTGTGACCGTTTGATTTATCTTTGAAATAAAAACACTTTACTTGAACCCTTGTTTCATCATATGATTCATGTTAGCATCAGTCATAACATCACAAACACAATTAAAGTTAATATGAACACCTGTTAAAATAAACAGTGACAATATCCATTGGTTGCTGTGAGAATAAAGAAATATTATCTTTAACCAGAGCAAGCACACAAAATGTCCTTTCGTTGTGTTTATAAACACAAAGCTGGCTCTCCTCCTTCAAAGTATTCTCCTGTGCCGTGCACCTAAACTTTAAAAACACCGGTGAGTGTGCTCGCTGCTGGCTGATTGCCAGTTTGTTTGATATTATTGTATAGACAGTTTACATTCGACATCTAAATGCACTGAAAGACAAAGTTGTGATTTTTTAAATATTTCTAAACCATGGAGACTCTGCATGGCCCCCCGCCCCCAAATTGGGCAGGCCTGGGTGTTGAAGCCAGCGCCGTACAGCGAGAGTACATTACGCATCTTGCAGACAGACAGGCAGATAGACAGCCATCATGCACATTGTAACATGAATGGTGCATGGCCCCCCGCCCCCAAATTGGGCAGGCCTTGGGTGTGGAAGCCATTATGCACATTGTGACATGAATGGATGAGAGAGGTCACTTAACATATGGACAATTATCAGATAATTGTCTCACCCCCATCTCTTCCCACCCCAACCATATGATAATCATGGCCTTTGAGAAGGAAAACACGGGCTGGGTGGAGCTGACGAGTGTACATTCCGTGTACATTCAGGAAATGTAGCAGACACTCATCGAAGGACATTGTGACATCGACTGTTGAGTGGTTAATTTACATGAACAATGATCATCCTTTTGTCTGCCGGCCCCTGGACCATCTCAATCCTGCCCTCAACTCATTCAAAAGAAAAAATAACCCCAAAATATAGAAAATGCAGAATTGTTAATAAATCTAATCTGCTGCAGCCAGTGGATTTGTATCACAGTATATATTATATTATATCAGGGGATTAGCAGGAGAAATTATCAATCACAGAGGGAGAGAGGGTTAACAATGGGGTGTGTGGCCCTTCACTTACTTGATGTAAGTCAGTATGGCCCCCTGGGAAATAATGTTGTAATCTGAAATAATGTTTTCTCTAAACCCACATTCATTTTTTTTTACAGTTGTTTCATCATCAAGAAAGGATCAGCAAATCAAGTTCAAAAGTCAAGCTTTATTCACAGCAAATAGCCACCTGACACTAAGGAGACAGGAGTCATACAAGTTTCCATAAAAATGACATTGGCTGTTAGATTGGCTGTTAGATATAATAAGAAAGCCAACATCTTAAAAAATAGAAAAACAAACAAATGTATCTTTATCTTTATTGTTTATTGAAGCAGGGACAGTACACAATAAATATATTGCACCCGAGATAGCTAAAAGCTAATTTGCATCTGTAGTCCCTGGGCACACAGAGTCCTGTGCGCACACAGTACATATCAAATACAGCAATTAAAGGAAAATCCTAATGTCTAAACAATCAAGATACATGACAAAAAATGATACTAATAGCAAGATACAGCATATACAATGCGCCTAACAGTAAAAATAGAACATAGAGGTATAGCAATCCACTAAAATCACACATTGGCAAATGGTAAAAAATAAATGACATAGCACAGAAATAAACAGTATATGAGGCCACACATGACTATAGGTGGCCGCAGGACTGACCCTCTCTCAGCCACTTCTTAATGGAGGATTTAAAACCTCTGAGGGTACTACAGCCCTTAACACGTTCACTGCCGTGGACGAGGTAACTCGTCAAGCAGAAACCAACGCTTGACTGCTGTGGACGAGTTAACTCGTCAAAAAAAAAAAAAAAAAAAATTGACGGTGGGACGTGGATCCAAGCCCCCTACGTCTCCTATAAAAATATGGGAGCCACTAAATGTGTACAACCCATTCCACCGACCCACTAAGTGGCGACAGTGTTCTCCAGACGAGAGAAAGCCAAGAAAAAACAGCAGCGTGAGGAAGCCATTCTCATGAAAATGGATTGGCGAAAACGCTTTCGCTTTCGCGCTGGGAGCTGGCGGTGGGGGATTGCAAATTTGCATAATAGATTATGGGTGCAACACACTTTGAAACACCAGCAGAAAGCCCAGAATCGCACGCAGCTTCATCAAAGCTCACAACCGAAAACCCAGAAACGAACGAGCCCGATTTTACAGTCTAATCCAGACTCGCCCGACGAGCGGCCGCGCCAGCAGCAGCAGCACAGACAGACAGGCAGCAGAAACTCGCCTGTGACAAACACTGCAAAGCCACCAGAGACACACCTACGGAGGGAGGAGTTTGAAGGAGAGGGGGGTGCGGGTGCTGTTATGGAGGAAATTGTTCAGAACGATATTGTTTAGATGTCTGATGTCTCACTGATGCCAAAAATAAATGGTTAAAGTGACTGTTCTGCCTGTTCTATCGAATCACGCACGCACGCACGCACACACACACACACACACACACACACACACACACACACACACACACACACAAACACAATACTGTATACACACTTGCCCAAGGGCACCCATAATCACAGGCACGTGAGGTGGTTCTAAAAATCCATTTATCTCAAAACTCTCTGAAAATCTCTGAAACCATGCTGTATTCAACTGCTAATGCCTACATAACTACTAACTCTACAAACTAACTCTTTTAGACAGAGAAAGCACACATTCTATTAGTTCTTTTGAGATATTTTGTGTTCACAAAATCCTAGCAGAAAATAATCCTCGGCTCTTGAAAGATGAGCCAGAATCCTAAAAAAAAACCTTGGCAGAAGCTACCTACAGTAAAAAAAAAACTGTTGGCAGTGAATGTGTTAATTACTGCATATACTATAGTGGAAAAAAGGAAATTTGACATCTACAGTGTGTAAATAGCCTACAGAATGGACATAATGGCTGCACGGATAGCTTGGTGACCCTGTGCATGTGCACCATGGTAAGCATCTCTGTCAGGGGCTGGGAAGTCAGGTTGCTCAGTGTTCCACTCTGGCAAGAAGTGTTCCTTGTTGATTTCACAGATGTTGTGTAGAATACAACAGGCAACAACAACATCAGACATAAATGCAGTATCAATGTCATTACGCTTGGCCAGGCACCTCCAGCGACCTTTGAGACGGCCAAAGGTTTTTTCCACAACCATCCTTGCCGAGCTGAGTTTGAAGTTGAAGGTTATCTGCTGCTCATCGAGTACATGGTGGTTGGTGAACCCCTTCATCAGCCACTGCCGGATGGGGTACGCTGGGTCTCCTATCAGATGTACAGGGATCTCCACTCCGTTCACAGCGATGGAGTTCTGTGGAGAGAGTAATGCAGATGTATAAGTATGTGTTTATGTGTGGGGTGGACAGCGTGTGTTGGACAGTTGGCAAGGTGAGAGGCCAGATTGAGAAGGGTTGGATATGTGCAGTGTAGGAAGAGTGAAAAAGGAAGGCCAAATAGACTAGGTTTATGGACGTTGTAAGGGAGGACAAGCAGTAAAAGAAGATTGATTCTAACAGTGTGCCCCTGTGACATAAAACAATTTTGGGTAACACTTTATAATAACGTTCAGTAGTAAATCATTTATAAGCTATTAATTAATGATGAACTAATGATGAACTAATCATTTACAAAACATTTGTAGATGATTAATAAGTGCTATGTAAACATATTAAAAACGTGTTGTAAGTCATCTATAAACTTTCAGTAAATCATGAAATGATCATAAATAAAACGTAAATTGTAAATTGTTCATAATTAATCAATATACTATGAAGTTTTTATATTCCAACCATTATCTCTATAAACATTTATTAATCATGAACAAATGATGAACAAATCATTAGTAAATGATTGAAAGTTGTTGATGAAAGTTGTGGATGTCTCATTGAAGCTGCATTCAGTGATGTTCCGTTCGGAGGGGTCCCCCCTCCCCTCCCTACATCGTTCACGGGAACGCGCACACGCAAGCTGCGTCTGCAGCGCAGATCCAACATGGCAGCGGTCTGCAAACTGTAAACACAGCAGCAATGTAAGTACAATATCAACCGTGCCACTTTCCAGCCACCTACTGAAATTAAATCAGAGACGATACTGTGGCGATTCTGGTTTTTAGAGTGATGTTGATGTCTGACTAGGAACTGAAGTGCATGCATGTTTCCAGCCGGAACTGTGTTGTTGTTGCTTTCCTGTGCTCATGACTGACGTCCATGCTGAGAGTTGCTGGGAAGCTGTGAATTATTAAGCCTGTACCAAAGTAAGTCTCCTGCCTCCTTGACTCTGACGGGGGTTGCTAACACCCGCATGGTAACTTTAGTATGATTATGGTGTTTGCTAATAAAAATGTGTCCTAATGGCTAACTTAGATCGATAGCTGACCACGGCTAGCGTAGCTAGGTTAGCGTTAGCCGAGCTAGCCATCAGGAGGAGTAGATAAACACCACTGTCTAACCAAGCTAGTATTACAGCAGTTTTTGCAAACATGTCTAGAGCAAAGCCAATTAGTTATTTATTGCGAGCAAGTTATTAGAATGGGACTTGCTAAAATGGCAGAAAGCAGCAGTTAGCGTCCCTCGCCATTCAGAGAAATCTGAATAGTTTACACAAACGCACCTTTTTTCGCTCAATCTTGTGGCCGCGAAAATATTTTGTTTCAGAAATAAATGCTTGCTTGTGTGCCTTGCTACAGTGAGACGGTAGTCTCCTCCATCTGCCATGACCATTGTAACATAATTTTCTTTATCAGGCAGACGAACCGCTGGCTGTGGTGGCAGGGGAAACAAACACAGGGACGTCCGTCTCAAGATCTGCCTGCCTGTGGAGTGGACTTTGGATGATTTCAACAACCAGTTTCATCGATACAATATGTATTGTACATGTTGCTGAGATACTAAATGAACACCTTTTTCTTTGCTTATTTTCCATTTGTGCACTTCTAGTTTATAAGTCATCATCTGTAAATATATCCGTACAGTATGGTGTCCTATAATTTGACAACAAAGCTATATGGAGAATATGTAGGCTTTCCCATAAGGTTTAGAGACACTGACACTGTTTTATTGTTGTAATTATTGTGTTTTCAATTTGTAAATCATGGTTCCACACATTTTCGATTGAAAAAAGTATTTATTTCCCCCCAGACCTTGATTTTTTGGTATATTACCCCTTTTTGTAATTGGAATGCTGTATTTTAATGATCCAATAAAAAAAAAACAGGTGAGGAAGATCTACAGATTATATGTAACACATTTATGAGTGATGAATTGTTTACACTTTAGATTAGGGGATACAGAAAGCTTTATAAATGATTTGTATACATGTACAAATCATTTGTAACCGTTGAGGAAGAACTACAGATTATATGTAATACATTTATGAGTGATGAATTGTTTACACTTTAGATTAGGGGATAAATAAAGCTTTATAAATGATTTGTATACATGTACAAATCATTTGTAACCGTTGAGAAAGATATACAGATGATATGTAACACATTTATGAGTGATGAATTGTTTACACTTTAGATTAGGGGATAAAGAAAGCTTTACAAATGATTTGTATACATGTACAAATCATTTGTAACTGTTTAGGAAGATCTACAGATTATATGTAACACATTTATGAGTGATGAATTGTTTACACTTTAGATCAGGGGATAAAGAAAGCTTTATAAATGATTTGTATACATGTACAAATCATTTGTAACTGTTGAGGAAGATCTACAGATTATATGTAACACATTTATGAGTGATGAATTGTTTACACTTTAGATTAGGGGATACAGAAAGCTTTATAAATGATTTGTATACATGTACAAATCATTTGTAACCGTTGAGGAAGCGTTATAAGTGAGTTGTAAATTATTTACACATCATTTATTACAGTTGGGCAAAACTTTGTAGTTTGTGCTGCAGTGCTTCTAAGTGCTGACTGCTTCGGTTGGCCTGGGGATACATGGAGTCAGTCCCTGTTCACCCGCATGGGAGAGGCTTCATTAACAGGTCATAACCGGTACAGTATCATTGTTTTGAGGCTTTTAACAGGCTACCTTACAAGTAATTAATGAGACATCCACAAATTATATGCAGATCATTTACTAATGATTTGTTCATCATTTGTTCATGATTAACAAATGTGTAAGTGGCGAGATACTGATAAACAGAAGTTGCAATATAAAAACTGACTTAGAAGTGATTTATAATGTATCAACTAATTACTTTTAAATAATTTACTAATGATTTGCTCATCATTTGTTCATGATTAATAAATGTTTATAGAGATAATGGTTGGAATATAAAAACTTTGGATAGAATATTGATTAATTATTAACAATTTACTAACGTTTTATTTATGATAATTTCATGATTTACTCAAAGACGTTTTTAATATGTTTACATAGCACTTAGTTTATTAGTGATTAGTTCATCATTAATTAATAGCTTATAAATGATTTACTACTGAACGTTATTATAAAGTGTTACCCAATTTTGAATAGAAATGGTGGATTTATCTAAACATAGATATTAGTTATTAATGCAGTAAACACAGGCACACCAATCAGATAACATTGCAGATCATACTGTATGTACTTACTTCACGTGGGAAGAGGTACCCACCTTGCTCTTCAGCCTTTCTGTAGATGGGCGAGTTGGCAAAAACCCGAGCATCGTGTGTGCGCCCAGGCCAACCCACATACACATCTGTAAAGCTGAAGCAACAAAAGAAGACACAGGTCATTAATCAGAATCAGACAATGGCTTGGTGTAGTTGGTGGACAAGCTACATAAGATACACAGACAACACAATAAGTAAGAATATATATACAACTTAATACAAGACATAAACAGTGTTTAAATGTGGCTATCTACAATGTTTGCAAGGCCGTAATTGTATCCCAGACCCTGATCCTTACCAGCATTTGTGGTCAACAACAGCTTGTAGGACAATGGAGTGCCAGCCCTTCCGATTATAGTAGGCTGCTGCGTCGATTTGGGGGGCGATGATGGGAATATGTGTGCCATCGATGGCACCAGCACACTGTGGGTAGCCCTGGCCCTGGTTCGCAAATGCGTCAATTGCCTCCTGAAGACGAGCACCACTCGGCAGGTGAATAAACCGTCTTCAATCAGTCTTCAATGCTCTGGTAACTTGGCGTACCAACACACACACAGTGGAGACACTGATGCCAAAAATGCAACTAATGGATCGATATTCACATGGGGTAGCATACCACCACAAAGCAACGGCAAGTCGAAGCCGAGGTTCCAGAGCCTGTCACCAGTTTGTTGTCCTGCGCCTCAGGTGTGGCTCAATGAGTTCAACAATAAAGCCAAAAGTATCTCGTGACATATGAAAATGATCCCGCCACTCATCTTCATCGAAATGGTTGAGGACATAAGCCCAGAACACGGGCCCGTGTGGTCTCTCTCTTCTCCACATTCTTCTTTCTGTGGTCAGCACATTGTGCCAGAAGAATCGCATGTTTCCGCTTGTGGAGTTTAAGCCTCGACCGCTGTCCTTTCTCAAACTCCTCCCTGCTTCTTTTCAGGTTCTCCTTTACCTTGGCTTCCCTTTGCCTCCAGGTAGCCACCATTGTGCACATCGCGTGGAATAGCAATGTAAATAACTTCGCTTGCGTTTGCAGAACAGCTACCAAAACTAGAGCATTTGTGTCGACCGCCATGTTGTTTGTTTGAAGCTGCCCGGCGCGTATGTTACGCATCACACTAGGCGCCGATGCTTTATGTTCACGTCATGCCCTTCTCGCTAATGGTTCACGCCCCATTTCAACCCGGGAGTGGGGGATGGGGGGATGTCGCCTGAAAGCACAGCGCGGGACGGAAATGTGGCGGTCCTGCTGGCCTGTGTGTGAAAGCAATTTCTGTGGCGAGGCTGCCAGGCTTTGCGGGCTTCCCGAACTACAATTTTGCGTGATCTGTGTGTGAAAGAGCCTTGAGTGTCCAGCTTTTCCCGCGAGTTCTGACAATCACAGTAACTTTGAGGCGCGAAAAATAGAGTGATGCAAAACAAAGGGCACGGGACAGTAACTCAATTTCACCACAGCTAAACAAAAGAGGAGTACAGTAACTCGAGTTACAGTGATTGGCCTTGGTTTCACTAGGGCTTTTTTGAGTTACTGCAAATACGACCCCCTATTTTCTCCAAAAAACAACACATTTGAGACAAGATATTTTTCCACATGACAAAGGATGTCTTTAATGTCACAAAAATGATAATAACTAATTTTTGACAAAAAATAAGTTACTGGCTTTTTCCTTTGTAGGGCAGTATAGCTAACAGAGTGATAAACAAGCTAGTTGCAGGCTCTGTAGAGTGGTCTAATTGCCTCCTGTGCTAGGAGACGTAGACTGAAGAACAAGAGACTTTGATTAGCTTAAATAGCGCAGCTGCTCAATCCAGTCACATGACTGCACTTGAGATTTCTGTCCCAAGTCCGCTATAGATCGTTAGCAGACTATGTTGTGGTCACCACACAGGTCCCCCCATAAATCGCAAGTGCGGCAAACAATACATTGTAGTCAAACATTTCACACAAGCATGCAAACCCAAATAAATCCGAGTTTCTGGGGTGTGAGGCATAGCAGGCCCAGCAGCGTGTGCCAGTCCAGCAGCGTGTGCAGGCCCAACAGCGTGTGCCGTCCAGCAGCGTGTGCACTGCGCAGGCCCAACAGCGTGTGCCAGTCCAGCAGTGTGTGCTGCCCCACCCACCGCACTGGTGTGGGACACTTGCAAGTAGACAGAAAAGTTAGTCTGAAACCATGTCGGCTGTTAAGATGGCATGGCTCGGCGTTGGGCCAGATGTCGTGGTCCCAGGCCGGGTGGCATGGTTTGATACCGGGTTGAAGCTGCAGTGGCGGTCTCCGACGCCGACACCCAGGCAGGAGGTGTCATCGTTGCAGGGGGCAGACAAAAGTCGTCAGACCCACCCCCTCAGTCATGGCAGCCGGTGGAGGCTCTGCGTTGTCAAACCGTGGCATAGAAGCCGGAACCCCGTGCAGAGCACGGCCGTGGTGGCTTCCGAAGCGGGCCAGGTCTGGAAGTCGAGCAGTAGCCCCCCGTGCGTCCCCTCGCAATCGGCAAAAGGGAACGTGAGGCGTAGTCATGACGAACAGCAGCTCCCCGTCAGCCGGGCAGCAAGATGAAAAAATTAGGCAGTAGCTTTGGCTGGTTGCCAAAAACTAGCTCCATGTTGCATGCTCATGGCTCCTACAAACGGCAGGAACCGTCGGGGTCACCAATGTAGGGAATGACAAATGAGGAAGGTAAAAGTTGATCCAGCATGTCGCTGGCATCATTTATTCACAGATCCTTATCTAGAGATACAGCACGTTGTGATAAGCTAGCTAGTAGCTGCAGGCTGTGTAGAGTGGTCTAATTGCCTCCTGTGCTAGGAGACGTAGACTGAAGAACAAGAGACTTTGATTAGCTTAAATAGCCCAGCTGCTCAATCCACCAGAGTCAAATGACTGCACTTGAGGTTTCTGTCCCAAGTCCGCTATAGATCGCTAGCAGACTATGTTGTGGTCACCACAATATATACACATATACAGTATATATATATATATATACAGTGGCGATTTTAGCATGACATTTCACAGCAAAACCACAGCAACATCGCCATTGAGTAAATATACAAACCTTGCATTCACTTTATCCCCAGGCTGAAGCATGACGAAATCTTCTGGTCTGTGTGGCCCTATAAACGCTTTATTTCTAATTTATCTTTCAACGGCAACGTAGGCCTACTAAACCGTACAGACAACAAATAGTCTACTACGTGATTCATTGTAGTAGGCTAAATGAAAACACACTTCACAGTATTTAGCTAGCTAGTGGCAATGTACTGGCCTGATTTAGCCTTGGTGTTTTTATTTTTTTCCTCGTCACATGACGTTTCGCGGCCAGTCCGGCCACACCTGTTGGGTGGAGTTTTTTATTTATTTATTTTTATTTTATTAAGGATCCCCATTAGCTGGTGCCATAGCAACCAGCTAGTCTTCCTGGGGTCCAAACATACAAACAAATTTATAGTACAATTGCAAGTGCAAAATTATTAAATGTCAGTACTCAACACAAATACATAATGAAGTAACAAATAAGATAGCTAAAAATTACATCGAAAAAAAAGAAACAGAACACAAAAACAAATACAGATACTTTACAGTGTTAAATAAACTTTAAGATTCTTTTTAAATGTTAATTTACTGTAAATGCAACACAGGTTTCGAGGCAGGTTATTCCAAAGTGTCAATGATCTAAAAATAAAAGATCTCCTTAAAGCATTGTTTTTCGGAGACGGTAATTCAAGCTGCCCATTGCTGGATCCTCTTGTGTAATGGTCATGCACAGTGTTGGGCCAGACATTTTGAATGTACACTGACAGTGAATGAAAGACATGTTGAATGAACACTGACATTGAATGAAAGACATGTTGGATGAATACTAGCTGTCCTGGAGGAGACACAGTGGGAGACACAACCCCCACAGACAGGCACTGGCCATTTGGGCTAGTTGAATAACACACCTCTGATCAAACTACAGGGGACCGAGCCGACTCTTTTGTTCCCCCGCAGTGAGATAAGATGAGCCAATCGGTGTGGCCCTCAACTACAGCAAAGACACGCCCTGCACATCACATTATATACAGGTTTGAAGCCGAAAATCTTTAGTTCCTACGTGGCCTCCGCTACAGACAGGTCCTCCTCTGAGAAGTTCTAAGTGGCACATCGCTACGACAGGACGTGTGGTTTAACTCGAGACAAACCGCCCTTCCCCCCTCCTCGCAGCTGAGCAGCAAGGCCGCAACCAGGCCTGACGATACCTGCATCAGAGCTAAGCTAGCTTTGGTATCCTGAACCCGATCCGCATCGCCTCGACCAGGCGAGTGCCTTCAACCCGAAGAAGCGAGCTGTGAGGCCCTCCTTTCCTCCACCGAGACGACAGCAGATCCGAGAATCCAACTTGGCCAGTTGAGTTCGACTGCCTGCTCTCATTGCTCCACCCCTTCCTTCCTGCACGGGACAGTGGACGCATGCTAGACGAGCATCCCCCCCCTCCGCGCCGGAGGAACCTTGCGAGACCGACCATAACAAACCACTGCACACGCGTGTGCAGGACTGAGCGTGCACGCCAAGTAAGAGACCTGAATTGATCACTCAAGTCCGGGCTTAGAATTGTTTAGAGTTAGACGATATATATCTATAGATATACATGATTGACTGATATGATACTGTAAATGAATCTGTGACTGTTGTGTCTGACTGTAATTGTGCTCATACCTGCATTACTGAATCCGAGTGTTTAAACGCTAGCTATTTAACTCTTCACCGAGCCGCTGAAGCGGGTCTAAGATAGCCTATGAGCCGAGGGGAACTCATTTCACCAGTTAAACGTCGGTTAAACCTAACCGTGGTGAAGCGAGCACCTTGTGGCCTTTTTCCATCTAAACAGCGTTAGTTCTCCCCCACGGGCACGTGCGTAAGCGCGTGCACGAACCTTTCCCCTATAAAAACACACACATAGCTACTGGTCGGCTGACCTCCATTTTGTGCCGAGCTTACACTCCTGTGCCCTCCATTTTGTGTCGAACACACCCACTCCTGTGTCGTCCATCTTGGGGTCGAACACACACCCCTTTGTCATCCATTTTGTGTCTGGCGTACCACTCCAGGTCCGCCATTTTGGGTAGAGATCGGCATAGTCTCACAGCCACGCACACACTTACACACACACACTCTGCCTCCCCCTAGTGTCCAACCGGTGCCTTACACTTTCCCTGCAGACAAATTATCATAACATCACGCTTTCTCCCCCCCATTGCATCGAAGTGTTTTAGAATATAACTTAGTTATAACTGAAATTCATTGACTGTATTGCCCATACCTCTCTATTATTTTATATATAATAAATAGTGTCAACTTTTAATAGAATTCAACTGTTTCAGAGTGATTTTGTGATAACTGTGGTGAACTGTTGCTTAAAGGCACTGTGTGTGATTTTTTTGTCCACTAGATGTCGCTATTTCAAACCATAACAAAACTTGTTTACCCAAACAATCTCGATCCCACCCATCAGCGCACAGCACTTCCTGGTTCCCCCACCTCCCTCCCTCCCTCCCAAGCAACGGAGATATAAACAACTATTTTGTGCATAGCCTACCTACTGCAGACGTAAGTACATAAAACAAGCACGAATGCATCTCGGCTATGTATTTGGCTTGAGTAATGACAAATTTCACATGATAGTCATAAACCTTTAGGATATTGACAATAGTCCGCTTGGTAAGACTTATTTGTATAATCTGCTAACCGATCAAAATCCATGTAATGGTTACATGGATTTTGAAAAGGTTACATTGTAACCTAACCTTTTGCATAGCCTGCCCTATTGCTAAGTACAGTTAGGCAAAACGTTGTCTAAAACCAGGTTGACATAGCTAAATTAGGATGATTTCAATTCAATGTTGGGGACATCGCTAGCTAACCACAGCTGTCTGTCAACAGTGAGTAGCTTAGCCTGTGTTTTTGTTCGTCTGCTAATACCAAGACATGGCCAAAATGTATTCATAGTGCAACGCTAGTATTTTCTCATTGTTACAGTTGTTCAAACGAATTTCAAACGCTTGAATCACTGCTGTATTTTATAGGCAGGCAAACCAAGCTGTATGCCTGAAGCCAGGCTAGCACCAGTGGGACAAAGAGGAGACAGGGTCGCAGAGAGGAAGGTCGGCTGTAGGACGATAGCAGATCTTGTCGACATCCTGAAGAACCGCATAGCTGATGGAACTGGTCACGTCATCCTGGTGTAGCCCATATTTTAGTTTAGCAAATAAAGTATTTTTTCTGATAAACGAAGTTGTGAAATCAATGTACTGAGAAACATCACATACACTGTCTATTATATAAAGTAGGCTATATATACACAGAAACACAAATACTGGTAGGCACTAGGCTACTGTAGCTAGACACACTCAGCTTTAGGCAAATCTAATGTTACAATGGAGAATAGTGGCCAAGAGACATGGATGAAGTCATATCAACTTTATTGGTGTACAGAAGATTGCAGACAGCAAACATCTAAACATCAAAGATGATAGAACATGTATTATACAGGTTTGCTATAAAAGCACAATTTCTCCATCTCAAATATCATAATGGTGGGTCCACTTGTTTTCTATCTTGTCATCTTCTGGATGACTGGATGACTGGCACCTTGAAAATCAGACAAATGGAAACGTGTTTAGTATTAATTTGAATCATCTATTTTGTAGCTGGTAGATATCAAGGCAGGGTTCCTCCACATTGTCATGAATTAGATACTTTTACCAAACCTTGATTTGTTTGGACGGTGTTACAGCTATTTTCTAATGTAACGTTGCTTAGTTAGATAGAATAGAACAACAAACTGCTAACATTAGCGAAGCTAGCTTTTCTCCATGCCCTTTCTAAGTGTTTACACATTACTATACCGTTCTGCGTCATAGTGACAGCAACTGGACGTAATTATAAACAGAAAATGCATGCGAAATTTGTAATGGGAAGTAACGTTATGTCATGCATGTCAACAGAATGTCTGTGTATAAGTTATACACGAACGACAAGCTAATCAAATCCTGCAGCAGGCTACTAGCAGTGTAAAGTCATTTGAATAGCCGTGAAAAGCAACAGTTAGCCAAGTGATTACAACATTCACAGAACAAATTCACAATATCGATAACAACTTGTACATTTCGCTATCATGCGTAACGTTACTGAAATGGGACATGCAAACGCGATAACGTTACTTACCACTGTGTACAGGAGAACACGCCAGCTCCGAGTCACTTTGCAGGCCAGATATAGCTGCTCGTAGGGCTCTCCATCTAGTGAAAGCCAGACCGGCAAGGTTGACTCTGGTCTGAGATATTTATTTTCGGCGGCGATTTGGCTAAAGTATGAAACCGCATAAGGTGGATCAGGGAATGTAAAAGTCAGGAATGCCCGCATCAGGGTTCCGCCATCTTGGTCTACAAAATTCTGTTTTGGGCTGTGGGCTGGGAGGGGCTCACTAGGTCGGCTTCTCGGGGGAGGGGTTTCTATGTAAACAGATTCGGGATGTTAGAGGGGAAGGACAGAGGGCCATCACAACACAGGGAGGGGGCGTGGCTTAGTTGTAAACACAGAAATAAATCACTATACCTCCTCTATATATACAAGGTATTGGTTTGGGGATATTTAATAGTGCAGAATCTTACACACAGTGCCTTTAAGGATTAGAAACTCCCCCACTTCAGATAAGACTAGGTGATTCAGGTTAGGTCCTGCAACGCAGGTGGTGCCCCTAGGTTAATCCTTATCAAGGATTACATATTTTGATATTTTAATAATTTTATGAAATATTAATAATTTTTGGATTATTAATATTTTATTTTACCTAACTAAATTCACCCAAATAACGAGCACAACAACAGTATTACTAAAGAGTATCTGTTGATGTATAAAAACCTGTAGTTTTACTGCTCATGACTGACTTAAACATCACAAGTGAATTGAAAGACAACCTATTCTCAACTGTAAGCCAGGAGAGGCAGGCATGCATAGTTCATGTCAGGAGTTCACACATTGGCGCAATATCATCTCTGCCCCTTTACCCAATACAAACAGGTGACAGGCTATGTCACGTGGTTGTTTCTATGGCAACGGTGGGTCAGAGCGCCGGCCTGCCCCATATGCAGGAAATGCAGCGCGAGCAGAGCCAAGCACACAGAAACAGACACAACACGCGCTGCTCGAGTGCTATATTGCTTTTATAAAACGGTTTCCAAGTATGATAATATAATAATAATAATAATACTATAAGTCCGACTGGCATGGTATTCTGATAGAGTCAGTTGAAACACTACTGTAAGGCGGGACCGCAAGAACGTGCGGGTGATTTGATTGGATCGTTCTGGAGACTGAAGTTGACATTGGCCAATCCTGGCGCTTGCTGAGAAGCTGAGAGCTTTCTGGAAAGCCCGACAGGCAGCTCGAGCGAAGCGCTGCATTCTCAGCGCTTGCTGAGAAGCTGAGTGCTTTCTGCAAAGCCCGACACCAACTAACGTTACGGGGTTAAATGCGGGGTTAAATGCGGGGTTAACAGCCTTTTTTTTGCAAAGAAGACATTAGCCCACGTCTATTCTTGTACAAAACATAATTTTCTGCGAAGTATTAGTAAAGTTATGAGCGAAGATCGATTCACAAGGATCTGTCGGCTGCAACATGCAAAATACCTGCTGAATAAGTGTCCAAATGTTCATGTAATTCTGGCCAATACTCCACTTCTGTTATAACATTTCAGTCTGGAAGATATAATCTTTATGACTACCTTAAAAGGCTAAATGAATAGCTTAGAAAATGAATAGCACCGGGGGCCCATGGTACTATTAATCCGGCCCTGGATATATGGGAGGAATAGCAGGTAGGCTATCACTGTCCCTGAGTCCTGAGGGTAAATTGAGTAATGCTGCAGAGAAGAGGAGAAGACACTGAATAATGACATCACAACAGTATAATCCTAATGTTAATTTAAAATTTAATATTCCTCTAAATATGGCTAAAAGTCCAAAAAGGGTGGGAGAGAGAATGAGGATTCCAACACAGCAGTGGGAGCAAGTGGTGACATGGAGGTGAGTGAGAAAAGGTGACTGAATAATGACACAACAGTCTAATCTTAATATTAATATTCCTCTAATCTGGCGACAAAGTCGCCAAAAATTTTTGGGCGCCGACCTTCGGTCACCGCCAAATTTTCCGCCGCCCTATGGGCGCCGGCAGCCGTCCCCCCCAATGTTGAGTCGGTGGCAGCACCCTCTACCTAAAAGTACATCCAACGCCCCTGTTCGCAGATGCTTCATCAGGTTCATTCATGAAAATGATTGATCACACACACCTTTGTAGTGGGCCGTGTGATAGAACGGCCCGCCTCTGAACGCATAAATCAATCAGTCAATCAGTTCTAAAAGGAACAGGACAGAGTCTTGAACGGTGCACAATCTCTACCAGTATTAAAGGCATTTAGATTACAAATACATCATATTTTATACATACACATTACTGTAAAAAAAAACAGGTTAAGACAGTGGTTCTCAAATGGGGGTCCGCGGAACCCCAGGGGTCCGTGGCACTTTGCCAGGGGGTCCGCGGAAAAAATAGTTCAACGAAAATAGTTTATGCTTTAAATCTAAAATGGTTCATGGATTACATTCTAATAACAAACCAATCAAATTAAAAGTCAAGCACGTTACCATGGAAACAATTAAGCTTAGCCCAAAATCACAAATCAGAATGAGGGGGTCCCCGGTATATTTTCTATCTTGTAAGGGGTCCTTGGCTGAAAAACATTTGAGAACCTCTGGGTTAAGACACACTAATAATAAAGATTGAAGACTAATGCTTCGAAGTTGTCTTAGATATATAAATTCACACAATGATAAGAGACAAGAGGTCTAAAGTGAGGAGAAAACATCCAGACCAGGGAGTCATCTCCTAGATCAGAAGGCAGTCAAAATACAATACATGTTATGCCATAAAGTAGGCTATAATAGAAAAGTAAAAAGCATTTCAGTATATATGTGTGGACCAATAAATTTATACATATATATTTAAAGAGATATATATGTGGACCATCAAATATATATATATGCATATAGAAAAAATAGATAAATACACAGCACACATTATAAGAAGGAATTTAGTTCTAAGCTCTCATTCAAACCATGAGGCTCCATTGAGTTCAACGTGAAAATCCAATAGGACTCTCTCTGTAACAAGAGTTTTTTCATGCCTCCCTCTCTAGGTGGGAGGGAGACTCTCTCAATGCCAACAAATTTAAGGGTGGCCGCTGAGCCATGGCCTCGATCGCTATAGTGCCTTGCTATGGCGTAATCCATATTGCCATTCCTGATGGCTGCTTTATGTTCTGCTATGCGCAACTTTAAATTGCGTTTAGTCTGACCAACATAAACCATGCCGCAAGGACACTTCAATAAATAAATAACGTGGGTGGTGTTACAATTAATAATACTTTTTATTTTATACTCCTGTCCGGTCTGAGGATGAAAAAAGACCTTTGTGTTAGTGGTTTTGGAACAGTGTGTGCATCTTCCACAGCGAAAATTGCCACATAGACCCTTATCAAGCCAACTGGAGCTGCTCTGCCCTCTATACATAGACCTGACTACAGAGTCCCTTATGTTGTTACCTCTTTTGAAACAAAACATAGGTGGAAGAGTAAAAATATTTTCTAAGAGGGGATCACATTTAAGTATGTTCCAGTGTTTATAAATTATACTTTTAATGGCTTGAGAAGAAATGTTATATTCAGAAACAAAAGTAATTCTATTGGCTTGTGGTTCCTTATTGCAGGAATTGAGAAGGGACTCCCTTTGTACAAGGTTGGTCCTATTTCTGGCTGTACATATGGTAGATTCTCTGTAACCCCTCTGTTTGAAACGAGCGTGCATCTCATCCGACTTTGACTCAAAGTCAATGGGATCACTGCAAATACGCTTAAGTCGTAAAAATTGTCCATATGGGATATTCTCTATCAAATGTTTCGGGTGGTGGCTCCGTGCATGCAACACACTGTTCCTGTCAGTAGGTTTATGAAAAATAGTGGTATTTAAACCCCCTTGGTCATTAACCGAAATACGTAAATCCAAAAAATCTATTTGCTTTTTTATCAAAAACCATTGAAAATTTGAGGGTAGGATGTGTATTATTGATATAATCCCTGAGCTCATAAAGAGGTAACAACATAAGGGACTCTGTAGTCAGGTCTATGTATAGAGCGCCGAGCAGCTCCAGTTGGCTTGATAAGGGTCTATGTGGCAATTTTCGCTGTGGAAGATGCACACACTGTTCCAATACCACTAACACAAAGGTATTTTTTTCATCCTCAGACCGGACAGGAGTATAAAATAAAAAGTATTATTAATTGTAACACCACCCACGTTATTTATTTATTGAAGTGTCCTTGCGGCATGGTTTATGTTGGTCAGACTAAACGCAATTTAAAGTTGCGCATAGCAGAACATAAAGCAGCCATCAGGAATGGCAATATGGATTACGCCATAGCAAGGCACTATAGCGATCGAGGCCATGGCTCAGCGGCCACCCTTAAATTTGTTGGCATTGAGAGAGTCTCCCTCCCACCTAGAGGGGGAGACATGAAAAAACTCTTGTTACAGAGAGAGTCCTATAGAGAGCTCCAGGAACGAGTCCGGAAATCATCGATGCTAACAGCCCTGGTTCTTCACAGTTTTCGCCTATGGGAGTGTTGAATGGGTTTTTGGCGCGATGCTTCTAATAATCTCTCTGGGCAACGCAAGCTTAATCAAACGCGAACCAGTGTTTAGTAACATCATCTTCACACATGAAGACCACTTTTATGAGTTTTGAAGCTTTTATGTGCCGTTAAAAGGGTGGCTAGCTAGCAAACGGCTAAATGAGACTACAATGTCGACGCGGATATTATACGTCATCACGGGTGAACGCGGAAATTCATTCTCTCGCAATCAATGCGTGGACACCTATGCGACACTGTGTGTAGTTCTCGATTAGCATAGCACAAGCTTTTTACCTCTAAATAGCCTTGATTATGACCTCTTGGAAGACATTAACAGAATATCAAGTATACAGTATAGGTGATACACATTATGCAAAATGGAACGTTTTGGTCTTGTGAAAAGTTATTTGCAAAACTTAGATACACAAGTGCCTTGTTGCAGCTGCAGTTGGGAAGAAACAGTTAAAATCCCTAGTTCCATCCAAAAAAATAATTCTATCCAAATAAGTTAACAGTTTGACGGTGCAGTTTATTGAGTGCTCTCCTATTACAATGGGTAGCTATTTCTGTATCGTTCAATTTTTTCTTTTCAATGATTGTTTTTGTCAGAGGTTAAAGGAGAATTTCGTTTTTTTACACCACGGTCCTCATTTCCAGCTTAAAATATGATGTTTTACTCACCGAAATATGTTTGGCTTCATTCGGATGCCCACGGAAGATTTTGAGCTCCGAGTAGTCTCCTCAAACAGGCTATAACGAGAGCCTGCGGCGAGTGCGGGGCATGCTGCACACGCTCTCTAAATTACACCTTTTCTGTCAGATCACGGTTCATTATGGTTGTAAATATAATTATTTAGCTAATAGCTAGAAGCTAAGCTAACAACAACACAACAGTCAACGTTGATCTGCCCCGGATGGGGTTACAGTGCGTATCTTCGGTGTCGGTGGAATGGGTTGTACACGTTCGGTGGGTCCCATATTTTTATAGGAGACGTAAAAGGGTTTGATCCACGTCCCACCGTCAAATTATTATTATTTTTTTTAATAATAATTTAATTATTTTTTACGAGTTAACTCGTCGACGGCAGTCAACCGTTGTTTTGTTTTTTACGAGTTAACTCGTCGACGGCAGTGAACGTGTTAAGTGGCCCTCGGCTTGTCTCTCAAAATATACTATATGTAGCCCTCCACACAGAACTTTATTACACTTTTATTTTGAACCGGAAGTGAAATTCACGGAGGCGTCGTTGCCCCGTCAAACACGAAAGAACAAAAACAAACAGGAGCAACAAAATGTTATGCGCTAAGATATTTTTTTTAAGGTTTGTCTGAGGGAGGAAAATAACTCTGTGATGGTGAGAAGCGTGAGAAGTGATGTCGTTTTGTGCTAGGTTTTGTATGAGCTATGATAACTGAGGAATTAGGACTGATGACTGACAGAGGTTTTGTATGAGCTATTATAACTGAGGAATGAGGACTGATGACTGACAGAGGTTTGGTATGAGCTATGATAACTTAGGAACGAGGACTGATGACTGACAGAGGTTTTGTATGAGCTATGATAACTGAGGAACGAGGACTGATGATTGACAGAGGTTTTGTATGAGCTATGATAACTGATGGAGTTTGGAACGAGGACTGATGACTGACGCTGTATTGTGCGATGACTGACGCGTGAGGAGTGAAACAGTATTGTAGGAAGAATGACAACGTTTTCGTGTGAGGACTGAAGGCGTTTCAGAGCACACCCGATACGGTTTACTATGAGACACAAGAACTAACAACTCTACGACTGAGGAATGATAGCCAATACTCTGAGGGAGGAGGATGCCCTAAAATGGTTGCCGTACTACGGGCCCTCCTGTTGCCATCATGGATTGGATCGCTTTTTGTTTATTTGTTTATTAAAAGGATCCCCTCTAGCTGCCGCCAAGACGACCGCTAGTCTTGCTGGGGTCCAAGCACATTACACATTACATGACAAACGATAGTAAAATGCAAGCAATGGTAAAATGCAATAGTAAAATGTCAATATTAAAATGACAAGCAATAGTAAAATGCAATAAGCACAAAATAAAATCACAGAAGACTGAATAAAAAGCAATACAAATTCAAGACAGACAATAGCATGGTCAGCTAGTCCTCTAGCCCAGTGGTTCTCAAATGGGGGTCCGCGGACCCCCAGGGGTCTGTGGCACTTTGCCAGGGGGTCCGCGAAAAGTTTGCAAGTAAAAAAAATAAAAAATAAAATGCTACATGTTACTTATTCCTTCTCAAACTACTTCCTACATGGTGCTAGTCTATCAAAATATCTTGGCTGTCATTGATTGTGTTGCATAGTGGTTTTCTGTACTGTTGACAAATTGTGATATTGTAAGTCGCTTTGGACAAAACAAAAGTGTCTGCTAAATGACGTAATGTAAATGTAATGTAATTAAAAAAAAAAAATTTTTTTTTTTGCAAAATCTTCATAGGTCAACGAAAATAGTTTATGCTTTAAATCTAAAATGGTTCATGGATTACATTCTAATAACAAACCTATGAAATTAAAAGTCAATCACGTTACCGTGGAAACAATTAAGCTTAGCCCAAAATCACAAATCAGAATGAGGGGGTCCCCGGTATATTTTCTATCTTGTAAGGGGTCCTTGGCTGAAAAACATTTGAGAACCTCTGCTCTAGCCGGCCTATAGCCCAAATATTATAGGATCAGTACAACTATCTGTACTTTCGAAAACACACATTGAGAGTAAAGTCAAAGTGATGTGACCAGCATCAATTTGTGTGTGATAGCGTGTATGAGTGCATGTATATATATATATATACTACATGTTATATATATATATATATATATATATATATAGAGTGGGTTCGGAAAGTATTCAGACCCCCTTAAATGTTTCACTCTTTGTCATATTGCAGCCATTTGCTAAAAGCAATTAATTTCATTTTTTTCCTCGTTCATGCACACACAGCACCCAATATTGTCAGAAAAACACAGACTTGTAGACATTTTTGCAGATTTATTACAAAAAAACACTGAAATATCACATGGCCATAAGTATTCAGACCCTTTGCTCAGTACTGAGTAGAAGCACCTTTTTGAGCCAATACAGCCATGAGTCTTTTTGGGAATGATCCAACAAGTCTTTCACACCTGGATTTGGGGATCTTTTGCCAATCCTCCTTGCAGATCCTCTCCAGTTCTGTCAGGTTGGATGGTGAACGTTGGTGGACAGCCATCTTCAGGTCTCTCCAGAGATGCTCAATTGGATTTAAGTCAGGACTCTGGCTCGGCCATTCAAGAACATTCACAGAGTTGTTCTGAAACCACTCCTTCATTATTTTAGCTGTGTGCTTGGGATCATTGTCTTGTTGGAAGGTGAACCTTCGGCCCATTCTGAGGTCGTGAACACTCTGGAAAAGGTTTTTGTCCAGGATATCAATGTACTTGGCTGCATTCATCTTTCCTTCAATTGCAACCAGTCGTCCTGTCCCTGCAGCTGAAAAACACCCCCACAGCATGATGCTGCCACCACCATGCTTCACTGTAGGGATGGTATTAGGCAGGTGATGAGCAGTGCCAGGTGTTCTCCACACATACCGCTTAGAATTAAGACCAAAAAGTTCGATTTTGGTCTCATCAGACCAGAGAATTTTATTTCTCAGAGTCTGGGAGTCCTTCAGGTGTTTTTTGGCAAACCCGATGCGGGCTTTCATGTGTTTTACACTGAGGAGAGGCTTCCGTCGGGCCACTCTGCCATAAAGCCCCGACTGGTGGAGGGCTGCAGTGATGGTTGTCTTTCTAGAACTTTGTCCCATCTCCCTGCTGCATCTCTGGAGCTCAGCCAGAGTGATCTTTGGGTTCTTCTTTACCTCTCTCACCAAGGCTCTTCTCCCCCGGATGCTCAGTTTGGCCGGACGGCCAGTTCGAGGAAGAGTCCTGGTCGTCCCAAACTTCTTCCATTTAAGGATTATGGAGGCCACTGTGCTCTTAGGAACCTTAAGTGCAACAGAATTTTTTTTGTAGCCTTGGCCAGATCTGTGCCTTGCCACAATTCTGTCTCTCAGCTCTTCAGTCAGTTCCTTCGACCTCATGATTCTCATTTGCTCTGACTTTACACTGTGAGCTGTAAGGTCTTATATTGACAGGTGTGTGCTTTTCCCAATCAAGTCCAATCTATATAATTAAGCACAGTGAAGGTGTAGGCCCATCTCAAGGATGATCAGAAGAATTGGACAGCACCTGAGTTAAATATACAAGTGTCACAGCAAAGGGTCTGAATACTTATGGCCATGTGATATTTCAGTGTTTTTTTGTAATAAATCTGCAAAAATGTCTACAAGTCTGTGTTTTTCTGACAATATTGGGTGCTGTGTGTGCATGAAAGAGGAAAAAAATGAAATTAATTGCTTTTAGCAAATGGCTGCAATATGACAAAGAGTGAAAAATTTAAGGGGGTCTGAATACTTTCCGAACCCACTGTATATATATATATATATACTACTGTATATATATATAGGGCTGTCAGCGTAATCGCGTAATGCGTGCCTCCCATAACGCGTTTTTTTTTAATCGCGTTAATCGCATGCCGCTATTTTGTCCCTTCGTCGCACCCGTACTTGTAGTCAAGCCTTTCGCAACCGTTTCCTGTCTTCTGCCTGTGGAGGCATGGAAGACATAAAGACAGCAATGCGCTTCTAAATGGCTCGTTTTACTTTAAATAACACCCAAATGGCACAGTGGACAAGTCAAGAGCAGTAGTTTGCACCTTGTGTAAAACGGAATTAAAATATCACCGAAGTACATCAAGTTTGAGCTATCACCTAAAAGCTAAGCATACCAGAGCAGCTAGCGGCCAGCTAGCAGCCAGATAGCTAGCGCGAGACTCATTCATCACTCATTCTTCCTTCAGAGTCTCGGATGCGCGGGTCCTCTAACTACTGGAAGGTCGGCTCCAATGGCTTCACGCAATATACACGTTATCAATACACAGTTTCCAATACCGAGCCATTATTCACATGGAATTGCCAAAGTTTTTAGCTCAGATACAGCCTTCTTCAGCTGTGTCATTTTGGGTTTCGACTGCTCCACAGCGCCGCCGCTGGAAGTATCGGTTCTGGAGTGTTTACAATTATTGTGCATTTATTTTCTATTCAAGATGCATTTTGTAGACATTTTGTGACCTCCTGTCTACATTGCACTTCTATTGAATTGAAAATAAATCTAAAATTCAAGATCACGAAGTACATTTATTTGCATTCATTTGATTCCCAATCACGACACACTGGTAAGAATTATTAATATCTAATAAAAAATGCTTTGCAATGCAAAATAATGGCATTTTAAACATGCGATACAAAGATGCGATTAATCGCGATTAACTATAGTTAATCGCACGATTAATCGCGATTAAGAAAATTTATCGTTTGACAGCCCTAGTATATATATATATATATATATATATATATATATATATACACACATTATTTATATATATATATTTAAGCAATATATCACGAGAGCAAGTGTGTTGTGGTGAATATATCCCGCTGATAAGCTGTTATCCCACGAGGCCGCAGGCCGAGTGGGATAACAGCTTATCAGCGGGATATATTCCACAACACACGCTGCTCGAGTGCTATATTGCTTTTATAAAACGGTTTCCAAGTATAATAATATAATAATAATAATACTATAAGTCCGACTGGCATTTTATTCTGATAGAGTCAGTTGAAACACTACTGTAAGGCGGGACCTCTAGCAAGAAGATAGACGTGCGGGTGATTTGATTGGATCGTTCTGGAGACTGAAGTCGACATTGGCAGATCCTGGCGCTTGCTGAGACCTTTTTGCAGAGCCCGACACCAGAGCCGTATGCCGACACCAAGTAACGTTACGTCTTATTTAGAAATGCGGGGTTAAGAGTGAGGGCGCGCGAGAGAGGGGTTAAGACATTAGCCCGCGTCTATTCTTGTACAAAACATCATTTTCTGCGAAGTATTAGTAAAGTTATAAGCGAAGATCGATTCACAAGGATCTGAAAGCTGTCTCCGCCATTTTGTTTTTGAGGTAACCAAAGCCTAGAGAGTTGCGCCATCATGTGTCTGGCTGCAAGCGAGTAGCTTTTTGTTTTGACACTACTGTAAGGCGGGACCTCTAGCAAGAAGATAGACGTGCGGGTGATTTGATTGGATCGTTCTGGAGACTGAAGTTGACATTGGCCAATCCTGGCGCTTGCTGAGAAGCTGAGAGCTTTCTGGAAAGCCCAACTCGAGCGCAGCGCTGCCTTTTAGTAAGAGAGTTGCCATGGCAACCAATAACCCATGGCCATGGGTTATTGAACTCGGTTACTGGAATTATACAATGGCTGTGAACCAATCAGATTGCTTGATTTGAGAGAGCCGTTTTATAAATATATATATATATCACTCCTCGCTTTCCAGCCATACAGTGGCTGCCGCTCCCAAGTGCAGAGGCAAGAGCACCTCCTGTCCTCCCAGCGATTAGCCCTGACCAGTATCAAGATGTAGCCTACAGTTATTGCCTGCTGTCTGGGCCTCCTGTATGGGATGTTTCATTACATAGACTCATATTTGGCCCTAGAGAGTCTCAGGCCAAATAACTTCTCTTCTCCCCTCTCCCTCTCTCTGTCCCCCCCCCCCCCCCCCTCTCTCTCTCGCTGTCTGCCTGCAGCATACACACTATGTAATTGAAAAGTGGGCAAAACATTACAATTTTAGGGTACGGGCATTTATGAAAAACCTTCTCAAATAAAAGTTCCACCATAGGATTAGGAAAGCATAGTACTGTAGTTAACTTTATTCAAATGAAATGAAAATGCAGTCACACTACAGTGTTTATTTTTCCTCATAATAATTTAATAATAATTTGGGTCATAATGAAAATTTAAGTTCAATAATCCAATTTACATTTTGAATTTCATGCACTAGACTGCACATTATCTGACAAATTGAAAATTGAAAGGCCAAGGCTAGTTTTTAAAGGCTTGGCTGACATTGAAAAAAAAAATGCTTTTCAATTTGTGTATTAGTTAAAGCAGCTATCAGGAATTTTCATTTTGTGTTCATTTTAGTGGCCCCTGTGTACAAAAAAAAGCAGTGGTGTTCTCCCAGAACAAAGACTGTTTTTTGTAGTACTGTAATGAACCAAAGAACCCCCTGATTGTTAAAAACAATCTCTCCATGTTCTTTATAAAGGCTTCTGCTGTGGTTTGCAGCTTTACTACCCCTACTTTCTCACAAGTGTTTCCTCCTCGGCGGTCTCCCTGACTTCCATCTGAGGATTTTCGAAGTACCCTAAATTCCGGACTATAAGCCGCACCTTTTTTCCCGTTTTTTGGGCTTTTTTGGCCCCTGCGGCTTATATAACGGTGCGGCTTATCTATGGATTTTTTCAAAAAAAAAAAAAAAAAAACTCTCTTTTTTAGCACTCTTTCTAACTATAAATCCTATATAACTATAATAAGTTTTAATTTCCTCTCTTGCCCTCTTTTCACCACACTGTATGACACTGTATGACACTGTGTGCACTGTAAAAAACAACACAGGTGGTGTTGTGTTATGTTGTTTTGTTGAAATGTTAATAAATGGGAGCTTCCTCAAACAGCCATCTCTTTCCCGACAATCCCCTCTGTGCATGAACCCTTACATATGGTAATTAAACATTAAAACACAATTAAAAAAAAAAAAAAAAAAAAAAACATTAAAACACCCGCGGCTTATAGTCCGGTGCGGCTTATATAAGAAAAAAATAGTCAACTTTGCAGGTGCGGCTTATACACCGCTGCGGCTTATAGTCCGGAATTTACGGTAGACTGCTTTCTAGGGGAAAACTTTGAGCGCCAATTCACAGATTGGTACCCATACCTTTTGGAGTTGGAACGAATCGATAAGGGGTCCCTCCCTGCTTTATCATTTTGAAAAACAAGAGTAAAACCTGTCCTTATCGATAGTTTTACTTTTAGAACGAGCAAAGCTATCAATCGTTCTAAACTCCCTGTTTGAAACACGTCACTCACGGTAGAAAACAAGAGTAGAACCTATCCTTATCGATAGCTTTACTTTTAGAAGGAGTGACGCATCATTCATTCGAATTTCTTTGTTTGAAACCCCTCACGGTACAAAACAAGAGTAAAGAAACCTACTGTATCCTTGTTGATATAGTTTTACTTTTGAGGCGAGCGACGCTAATGCATCAATCGTTCAAATTTTCAATCGTTTCAAATTTGAAACGGCCACAGAGCCGTCATCGCCTCTGCCGTGATCTCAGAGAGAACCCGCTGGCTTGACCTCACCTGCCTTACCGAAAAGGAGAAGAAAATGTAGCCTACCTCAACTACCCCATGTCCCCCCTTGGTTTGTTTGGCCCCGCTCTCTCCTCCATGCGTGCAACCCATGAAGTGAAGGAAAAGGGAGAGGACGTTCTCCAGGCCTGGCTCTCTGTGAGAAAGTGTAAACCAGATCCCCAGCCTGCTCAGCACAATACCTTTGCCCAGGCCGAAGCCGGGAGGCCCACTGATAACCAGTTCCAGGCCCCCCGTCCTACGGTCCCTCGTGCCCAGTGGCCGCCCCACCCAGCACGGGTGACCACTTCCCAGCAGAAGGGCAAGAAGAAACAGAAGAAGTCCAGGTGACCCACCCACGCTTCAAGGTGTGTGCCAGGCCCCACCGGTTTTTTTTATTTTTATTTTTTTTCTGTCTGTGTGAAAGAAAATATATTAAAGTGTACAAAGTTGTCGCATCCCGGCGTCTAGCCAAGGGCGCAGCTCAAAAGATGTGAAAAGAAAACCCCAAAAAGTAATGTCTATAAAGCGGACGACAGGCCAAGGCTTGGCATCTGCTACCTAGTGGAGACAGGACCAAGGCCTATCCTCTGCTGCCCCCTTCAGGCTGCCTCGCACCTGTCGTGGTGAGGAGGTGGGGGCGGGTCCTGTTGGCTCACCTGGTAGCATGCATACAATGGAGGCACGGCCGACGCGGGTTCGAATCTGTCCCGAGGTCCTTTGCCGCATGCCAACCCCTCTCTCTCCCCACCTTTCCTGTCTGCCTACTGTCCTATCTAAATAAAGGCAAAAATGCCCCCAAAAATAATCTTAAGAATATTTCTCTCTTCGTCTGGGTGGTTGCCCAATTTCTTTCCCTCCTTGGAAGAAAAATAGCATTAATATTCTCTCCGATATTACATCCTGTAATAGGCTTTGGGCATTTCAGGACCTTCAGTCTCATTATAATCTTCCTGGTACTTCATTCTTTTTTTTTACCTGCAAATTCATAGTGCTTTGTGTTCATATTGTCTCCCTTGGGGCTGTTGTGTATTGATACTGACAGCCTGGTTTTGTCCCTTTAAGAATAACCGTCACGCCTCTGGTGACGGACATGCGCTATCATTGTAATGTTCAGTCCTGAGTTGAAGTAAAATACAACCACATGGAAATTCTCTGTCTCATGTTTCCTCATTATAAGTTGTTATACTAAAGTAAAATATAGTGAGTATACAACAAAACTGGCAACAAGGTAGTGCGTTCTCACGTTGTGTTTGTTATTTTCAGCCTCTCGCTCTTAACCCGGATGTGAGAGGACACTGGCATGCTTGTTCGCCGCTTCTCCATCTGATATTTGAATTAAACTTTAACCTGGTTTTAACTGGCTTTACTGTCGGACTTTTATCCTGCCTGGACTGCTGGTTTTATCTGTTCTGCCTGAACACTTTCCCCACCTGATCGCTAAGATTTACGCTGGTTAATGTTACTTACCTGCTACGCCGGCTAAGTGTAGCAGCTACACCGGGCTCCCGCTCCAGGCAAAGCCGTCACTAGCTGCCGCCGCTGCTGTCCGACCATCTCCTGACAGTTCGCACTGTTGTGCTTCAATCTGCCTGGCGGCACCACCAGTGCTACTGAAAGCTTCATCTTGGAGAGCCCTTCAGCTTCCTCAAAGCGGTTCTGGCTGGGACTGCCACCTCTACTGTTAGCTGCTAGCTAGCAGCCTCCTCAGCTCGTCCCTCCTGCGGTTAGCCTGCCCTGGCTAAGACCACACCACAGCAGCCCTCTCCCGATCGCTCGCTCCCCAGCCTCAAACCTGGACATCTCTGGATTTGCTCTGTCTCTGCCTGTTGACCACTGAGATCCCTGACAGCATATCATCTGTCCCGGAGCGGTTAGCCCTTGTTGGCTGGGACCGCATTTTCTCAGTTGGTCAGTCATTAGCTAACATCAAGCAGTTAGCGTTAGCACCGTGCTAGCTGCGCTTCCCGGTCCAATATGCTGCAATACTCCACCACAGAGCTTCTCAAGCTCAGCAAACTCATCAATCCACCTCTGTGCATCTCCACCATCAAACACCTTGGACTGTTACGCCGACCCAGATACATCCATAGAGGCTCACGCCGACACTTTGTTTAGTATGGAACCATCAACCTGTGCCCTCGACCCCATCCCCACCTCCCTAGTCAAGGCTTGCCTCCCCACTCTCTCCCCACTCATCACCAACATAATCAACTCCTCCCTGTCCACTGGTCTTGTCCCCACCTCCCTCAAGCTTGCTGCCGTTACCCCCATACTAAAGAAACCCGGTCTCGACCCTGACATCCCCAACAACTTCCGGCCCATATCCAACCTCCCCTTCCTGTCTAAAGTCCTTGAACGAGCCGTCGCCACCCAACTCAAATCCCACCTTGAAAACAATAACCTCTACAAACCCTTTCAATCCGGCTTCCGCACCAAACACAGCACAGAAACAGCACTACTAAAAATCACCAATGACATCCTCCTCTCTGCTGACTCCGGCTCCCTCACCATCCTCATCCTCCTCGACCTCACCGCCGCTTTTGACACCATCAACCATTCCATACTCATCTCACGCCTTCGCTCCCTTGGTATCTCCGGGACCGTCCTCTCCTGGCTCACCTCCTACCTCTCTGACAGACATCACTACATCTCCATAAACCACTGCAAATCCTCCACTGCCCCAGGAGATCACATCACCCCTGTCCTTCACAAACTCCACTGGCTCCCAGTCAAACACTGGATAGACTTCAAAATACTACTCACCACCTACAAAGCCCTCAACAACCTGGCCCCTCCCTACCTCTCCGACCTCCTCCTCCGCCACACCCCTACCCGTCACCTCAGGTCCGCTGACACTAACAGCTTGATAACCCCGAGGACCAAGCTCCGGACCTGGGGCGACAGGGCCTTTTCAGTTGCTGCGCCCTCCCTCTGGAATGCCCTCCCATCCACATCTGCCAGGCAACCACTCTACCATCCTTCAAACAGGCCCTCAAGACCCACCTCTTCAAACTCGCCTTCACCTGCTAAATCATCCTCCCCTCCATCATCACAACTCATCCATCTTTAAATCACATACTCTGTTTTATTGTTATTTCTATGGCTATGTTCTTTTATGTTTTGTAACTATTAAATTATTTTATTGTGTGTAAAGCGACTTTGAGTATTTAGAAAAGCGCTATATACATCTAATGTATATCTAATGTATTATTATTATTATTATTCGGTAAAGTCAGAGTTTAACGAGGTTTAACGAGGTGTACAGTGTTGGGAAGTAACGAGTTACTAGTTACTCGTTACTGTAATAATATTACTTTTCCAAGTAATATTATATTAAGAGTATAGTGTAACAAATTACTAATAGAATATAAGTAATACTATTATCGTTACTTCAAGATAAAACAACTCGTTACATCTTTTGTTGAGTCCATTCTGTGATGCCGCTGCGCTGCAAAACAACACCCAGTCGGCATTCACTGATCACAAGCAGCATGGCTTTTAACGCTTCCAAAACAAGGTGACGTCACCGCAGAGCACATTCAGAGCACCCTCTCTGCCCTGCTGAGCCAAGGAGGAAAATCCGTGGCAGGATATATTCCCATGACTTTGTTTTTGTCGGGAAGAAAGGTGACACAAACATCAAAGTCAAATGTAAACGGTGTAAATAGCTGTCAGCAGTTAAAAGCAACGGTAAACATAAAATTCTTTAGTCTATTTTTAAAAGTAAGTAAGGTTGGGGCAGATCTGAGGTCTTCAGGCAATTTGATCCAGCTAGCAGAAGCATATGGTAAATGCGGCCTTCCCATGATTTGATTTGATCATGTTAATAAGCTGGACCTTGCTGACCTAAGAGTTCTAGACGGTTCGTGTAGGTGGGAGCAATTCAGCTATGTATTTTGGGCCTAGGCCATTAAGTGATTTATAGACTAATAACAGTATTTTAAAATCTATTCCATGACACACTGGCAACCAGTGTAAGGACTTAAGAACTGGAGTGATATGATCAGCTTTCTTAGTCTTCGTTAGAACTCTAGCAGCAGCATTCTGAATGAGCTTTTTTCTGAGTTCTTTTTTGGAGAGACCAGAGAAAAGGCTATTGCAGTAGTCTAACTAGACTAGATGAAGGTGTGAATTAGTTTTTCTAGATCCTGTCTGGACATGTATCCCCTAATTCTTGCTATATTTTTAAGATGATAAAAAGCTGATTTTCTGATTGACTTAATGTGGGAGTTAAAGTTGAGATCGGAATCAATAATAACACCAAGATTTTTGACTTGATCCTTAGGCTTCAGGGATCGAGACTCAAGGCGTGCAGTGATTTTAAGCCTTTGTTCTTTGGGACCAAAGGCGATCACCTCTGTTTTGTCTTTGTTTAGCTGTAGGAAATTCTGGCACATCCAGTTATTTATTTGATCAATGCACTGGCACAATGATTCTATGGGAGAATAGTCAGCTGAGGAAAGAGTTATATACAACTGAGTGTCGTCTGCGTAGTTATGATAGGCTACTTTGTTTTTTTGCATAATTAGGCCTAGAGGGAGCATATAAAGGTTGAAGAGAACGGGCCCCATAATGGATCCTTGAGGCACCCCACAAGTCATGCTAGTTAGGTCAGATGTGTAATTGCCAATGGAGACGAAGTACTTCCTGTCTTGAAGATAGGACCTGAACCACTGGAGGACCGTACCCGATAGCCCAACCCAGTTTTCCAGTCTGTCCAATAAAATTGAGTGGTCAACAGTGTCAAATGCAGCGCTAAGATCCAGTATCACTAGAATCAAATTTTTATGACTTTAGTAAGCGCGGTTTCTGTGCTGTGATGGCGGCGAAAGCCTGATTGGAGTTTATCTAGGAGATCATTTGAGGTTAGGAATCTATTGAGTTGTAGGTAAACAACCTTTTCAATTATGTTGGCTATAAGGGGAGATTAGATATTGGTCTGTAGTTACTGATTACCGATGCATCAAGGCTACGCTTTTTTAGTAGGGGTTTAATAACTGCAGTTTTCAGGGACTCAGGAAAAGTGCTGGTCAAAAGGGACCTATTAACTATTTGCAATAGGTCCGACGACAGACAGTTATAAACGCTTTTAAAAAAGCTTGTTGGAAGGGTATCGAGACAGCACAAAGATGATTTAAGGCCTTGCACAGTTTCCTCTAAGATGTCGTGGTCGATAACGCTGAACTGGGACAAATTTATCGAACTAGGGATCTGCGGGTAGGATGATGTCACAGCATTTCTTGGTGTGGAGCCACTAATAGCCTGCCTGATATTAATAATTTTGTCCGTAAAAAAGGTCGCAAACTCCTTACATTTGACAGTAGAGAGAAATTCAGGTGCTACACAGAGAGGCGGGTTAGTCAGTCTATCAACTGTGGCAAATAGAGTGCGTGCATTGTTCACATTTTTGTTAATGATATCGGAAAAGAACGATTGTCTCGACCTTTTCAGTTCGAGGTTGTAGGAGGGAAGGCTTTCTTTGTAAGAATTTGAAGATTAGTTTTCCGCCATTTACGCTCAGCTTTCCTGCAATCTTTCTTTTTGCATCTAACGGATGCAGAATTTCGCCAGGGTGCTTTAATCTTGCCAGACAGCATTTTTAACCTAACAGGCGCCACGCTATCAATAGCATTCAGAATTGTTGAATTGAAGTTATCGAGAATGTCATTGACAGAAGCTGATGTGGGAGGAGATAAAGAAAATGTCTCCATAAACGCTCCATAAAAGCTGGTGCCTGCATTAATGTCTCGTCTTTTAACGGTTTGTGACCTATTAATGATCTCAGGGGAGATTTCCATTTAAAAAAAGATGCAAAGATGGTCAGACAACGCAACATCAATAGTCAACACAGAAGAGGACTTAAAGCCCCTAGTAATAATTAAATCCAGGGTATGGCCTCGGTTGTGCATGAGTAGGCCCTGAAACATGTTGAGACAGATCAAAAGTGTCAAGTAAGATATTCAGTTCTTTGGCAAAATTATCATTATGATTATCAAGCATCTCTGTAGGAAGCTGTGCTCTGGCAAAGCGATTAGTTTAAATGGAACGGCACATAATAGACCTAGTTCACACATTCGCACCGCAAAGTCTGCATTTTGATGAGAAAAACGCGATGGGCCTTTTTCACAACGGCCATTTGTGTCTAGAAGACAGAGTATACACAGGTGCAACCAACTAACTAATTAGGGCTCCGGCACTGGAATACCTAAATGGACTGGAAGTTGGAAGCCCTAATTGACATCTTGGTGCACCTGTGTTACCTCCTGCCTTTTAAACACAAAATCGCTGCAGTGAAAAAGGCCTATTGCCATTTGTGTGGAATGTAACGGAAAAGTAATATAACGAGTATGTAATGAATTATGTAACCCAGTGACAACAAAGGGTTAACATAATAATGTATTCATTTACTGTTACCGTTTCCCCTAGTCTTGATTCTTATTGGACAAGTAGAAACATGACCAGCCTATTAGAACACACACATGGTTAAGTCCCGCCTCTAGCTAAACATGATTGACAGATCATGACGTGCCTGCGTTTGAGAGACGACAGCCACGCATGCTCACTGCGCAGCAAACACACAGCGAGACCATGCTCAGAGCACAGCAACAATTGTTCGTCTGAATTGAGATTATAGCACCTTGATCTGATTTATAACTTGAAAAGTTAAGCAGTCTGTAAAATCTGCAAGCTGACTAAACATTACAGAAGATAGCCACTTGAAGTAGAAGGAGCCGGGAGCGTGGAAAACCCCATTTTCCCCCTTCCATATCTCGGTAAGCTAGCTGAATGTGCTAACGTGGCTAATGTTGCTAGTAGCATCGGTGCGTTGCCACGGCTCGTGGCCTACAGGTTATTAATTTGTGTGAACATTACGGTCCAGCACCATGTGTTGTTAAACTAGTCGATCCTTACGCCACTGATAGTAGCAATTGAGTACTATTCAATTGTGAGGTGAATGTTAATGTTGTTACTGTGTATTATTTTGATGATGTGAATGTATTTACTGTGGGTAATTTAAGTTATGTTGCTGCTATTTATAATTTCAGAGAGGGCATTGCAATATTCTCAGGGTAATGTGTATAACATGTGCCTGATGCCTACACTACAGTAGTTTACAGTTGGTTGAACTAAAGCTTAATACTGTAGCCAAATGGTTAAGCTACCGTATTCATTTATGTTTAATCTGTACTATGGTATATAATGACTATATGCTGCAATAATTATAAGTACAAGGCTTTTGATATTGATTTGAGAAGTATTGAACTGAAGTTTAATGAAAGGCCTTAACATGTTATCATTGAGTATTATACTGTACAGTGATGCTTAGTGTTACATGGATATTATGCTTTAGTCTTTATGTTGTACAACAAATAGTTAGAAAATCCTTAAAGTCCTGTTTGCATAAAACAGGTCAGGTCTTCTTATGGACAGATGAGAAACACCTTGAAGAAGATTCCATTGATGGCGAGCCTCCCAGTGGATTCCACCTAGAACCAGAATCGACTACTCACCATCTCCAACTCCACCTGGTGGTAGGGTGGTAAAAGTCACCAGGGCGATACACCCAAAGAGTACTCTATCTAGCTATAGCCAGAGACTGTGTCACAGGAACAGTGACCAAAGCAAAATATTGGAACAAGACGAATAACTAAAAGTGATCACAGAACATACGGACATTGACTAAGCGACGGACAGACACATTATTAGATAGAGGGCCCATTTTCTTATTTTAGTTTGTTATTTTTCTTGAATTGTCATTAAGCTGTTGTGAATCATTCTGCCAATTTCTATTTACTAAATCTACATTTTCCAAGTTACCTGGTTGTCTGATATCCATCTATGGTTCCTACAGTCTATGTCTTTGAGCTCATTCCGGACCTAGAGTAGAGTGTAATTTCCAAGAGTGGGTTACATGGGAAAAAACTTGGCGAGCCAGCCTAGGCGCTCTGTGGATAGACTGTGACCATACATGAATGTCACAGATCAACATATTGAATTGTATTTTGGTATTTTTGGTATTTTTCTAGTTGAAAATAGAGGGTTCAGTACTACACCTTTAAAATGGAGATAGTTGAAAGAGAAAATATCAAGGTGCCAAACTCGCTCATAATTAGTGGATTGGCGTTAACCGCTGAAGATGAGGAAATTTTCCATATCCTAAAGCAATATGGGTCAATTAGGAGGATAATTAAGATTGACAGTCTTGAATCTGAATTCCACCAACATGCTATTGTTGAGTTTGATTCAGGTGAAGCAGTACATACACTTGAAGCCAACTTACCATTAGTTAGGCCAAGTACAACAGACCCCTTGATCATTCACCATGTGAAAACCCTGGCTAGTATTTACAGCAGTAAGGCAGGTACAGCAACCACTCATACATTCCTGTCTGAGCTTAAAGCCATAGCCAAATTGAGTGGAAAGCCTTTTGCGGAAGTTTTGCAAGAGGAATTGTCCAGAATAACAGAAACTACTGGACAACGGCCCCGACAGGAAGAAGTTGAAGTAGCTCATGGGCAAACTACTATCCAACCACAGACTGAAAACCTGATAACTCCTCTTCCAACTTCTGGAGCTCAGCCCAATCTCACACAAGCTCAAGTGGAACAATATCCTTACTACAAAGACCCAAAACCGACCACTCAAACTCAGTCTCATACTGAATCTGCAGCTCCACTTGCGTCACCCGCCGTAGGAGAGACCATGCATAGCTTTGCCTTGTCTCCCGATCATCTCAGTACACCTGAAGTACAGCGAGTAGTAGTGGAACACATTGTGAAAAACACAGAAATGGCATCGCAATACCACTCACCTGCTAAACTCAGGTCCTTCTCAGGAAAAGTCCCTTGCCCCCACTATGAAGTCGACTACGACACCTGGAGAACTAGTGTTGATTTCTATATGACTGACCCCACTGTTTCCCATTCACAGTTAGTGAGAAGAATAGTCGACAGCCTCTTACCTCCCGCTGCTAATGTAGTGAAGCCTTTAGGTCCCCAGGCTACTCCACGCACTTACCTGGAGTTGCTTGACTCAGCATATGCAACAGTTGAAGATGGAGATGAGTTGTTCGCTAAATTCCTCAATACTCACCAGAATTCAGGAGAGAAGCCGTCTAGCTATCTTCATAGGCTGCAATCATCCTTGAGTGCAGTTGTGAGAAAAAGAGCTGTAAGTGCTAGTGACGCAGACAAGCAGTTACTCAAACAATTCTGTAGAGGGTGCTGGAACAATACCTTAATTGCAACGCTCCAGCTAGAGCAGAGACAAAATAATCCACCCACCTTCTCAGAGTTTTTGCTGTTATTACGCATGGAAGAGGATAAGCAAGCAGCTAAGGCTAGTCGCATGAAGCAACACTTAGGATTCACAAAGGCAAAAGTGCAGGCTAATACACAAGCTGTATGTGTCAACGAGGTAGACAGTTTTGATGTACAAAGCCAGGATAACAGTATGCCTTTAGCTATGGAGCAGATTAAGAAACAGATGGCCAATCTTCAAACTCAGTTTGCAGCTCTCTCAGTTTCCAAAGGCGATAAAAATGTAAAAACTAAAACGGCCAAGACTCATAAGACAAGGACAAATGAAAACCAGCCTAACCGACGATATCAGTCATCAGTCCAGCCCACACCAGCTAGGCCAAGGCCATGGTATTGTTTTAAATGTGGGGAGGATGGCCATATCGCCACCAGCTGTAGCAATCCTCCAAACCCTACACTGGTAGAAGCTAAGAGGAAAGAGCTGAAAGAAAAACAACAGGCTTGGGATAAGAAAAACCCGTCCGGTGACACTTTAAACTAAGAGCGGCTCCTGTGGAGGGACGAATAGGAACCGATGAACAGAATAGTCCCAACCAAAAGCAAAGCACTAAAACAAAAGCAATGCTAAAAGAACAGAGGGTTGAACCTGCCAGAAAGATTCCAAAAGGGCTAGTTGGACGCAAGAGTACTGCTAATGTCATAGTTAATGGAGTTGAGTGCAACTGTTTGATTGACACAGGCTCACAGGTTACAACTGTTTCCCAGTCCTTTTACAATAATTTCCTGTCAGAGTACACAATTAAGCCTGTTAGCGACATACTTGAGGTTGAGGGAGCAAATGGCCAGCCTGTGCCATATGCTGGATATGTAGAGATAAGCATGAAGTTCCCTAAGGAGTTCATAGCCTCAGAACCTGAAATACAAACCTTAGCCTTGATAGTGCCAGATGTTAGCTCTAATAGCAGTGTACCAGTATTAATTGGAACAAATACTCTTGACCCTCTTTATGAGGAGTACTGTGATGACGATACCCCTAAAGCTACTTCATTCTGTGGTTATGTCCAAGTACTTAAAATCCTGCAGTTGCGAAACCAGCAATACTCCAGTGGAAGACTTGGCTTAGTCACACTTAGAGGCAGTACACCTGACATCATCCCTGCTGGTGAGAAAGTAGTCCTGCAAGGCATTGTTAGTGCTAAAACTGTAGGCAGTGAACAATGGGCACTACTTGAAGAACCATCTATTTCATCCTTACCTGGTGGAATATTCACAGATCGTAGTCTTGTCACTATACCAACCCAGTATCCTTACAAGATCCCTGTAGTATTAAGAAACGAAACAGCCCATGACATAACACTGCCAACTAACTGTGTTATAGCTGAGCTAACAGTAGCTCAAGAAATTGTGCGGGATAGTTATCTCAACAAAACTACTCACCTCGATGAACAATCCCCTCACTCTGACAAGTCAAGGGATACCGCCAGCATTTCTAGTCAACAAGAAGCAGAAGCGAACCCAAAGTTGAAGTTCGACGTTGATGATTCCCCCGTTCCTGAGGAATGGAGAACAAAAATAGCACAGAAACTAAATGACTACTCTGATGTTTTTGCTCATCATGATCTTGACTTCGGTCATGCCACAAAAGTAAAACATCACATCCGATTGAAAGATGAAACGCCTTTCAAACAGCGGCCGCGTCCCATACACCCACAAGACTACGAAGCTGTGCGACGTCATCTCCAAACCCTTCTTGAAGCCGGAGTCATCAGAGAATCTGAGTCCCCCTTCTCGTCACCCATAGTCGTCGTCAAAAAGAAAAACGGTGACATCAGACTTTGTGTCGATTACAGGAAATTGAACCTCCAAACCATCAAGGACGCTTACGCGTTACCTAATTTGGAGGAGTCATTTTCTGCACTTAGCGGGGCTCAATGGTTTTCAGTGATGGATCTGAAATCCGGGTATTATCAGATCGAAATGGAGGAAAGTGACAAACAAAAAACAGCGTTTGTCTGCCCCCTGGGATTCTGGGAATGGAATCGCATGCCACAAGGAATAACTAATGCACCATCCACATTCCAGCGCTTGATGGAGAAGTGCATGGGAGACATCCATCTGCGAGAAGTGCTCGTTTTCCTTGATGACTTAATTGTCTTTTCCAATTCTTTAGAAGAACATGAAACTCGACTGATCAATGTCTTGAATCGACTGAAAGAACATGGCCTCAAACTGTCACCAGAGAAGTGCCGGTTTTTTCAAACCTCAGTGCGTTACTTAGGACACATTGTGTCAAGAAACGGAGTCGAGACCGACCCAGAAAAAGTAAAAGCACTTAAGACCTGGCCGAGACCTGAGACCTTGAAGGAGCTCAAATCTTTTCTTGGGTTCTCTGGTTATTATCGGAGATTTGTACAAGATTATTCTAAGATCGTGAAGCCCTTGAACAAACTCACCACCGGTTATCCGCCGACCCACGGAGGAGGCAAGCTAACCAAAACAGATGGCAAATACTTCCACCCCAAAGAGCCATTCGCTGAGAGATGGACCCCTGCCTGCCAGCAGGCTTTTGGGGAAATCATCAACAAGCTCACATCGTCTCCAGTGTTAGGATTTGCTAATGCTAAGTTACCACAATATGTCATCCATACAGATGCCAGTACTACTGGCCTCGGAGCGGCATTATATCAAGAACAGGATGGACAAATGCGTGTCATTGCCTACGCAAGTAGAGGATTATCACGCAGCGAAGCTAGATACCCAGCGCATAAGCTGGAATTTTTAGCCTTAAAGTGGGCTATCACCGAAAAATTCCACGACTACTTATACGGCAACACCTTCACAGTAGTCACAGATAACAATCCGCTGAGGTATATACTTACCACTGCTAAGCTGGATGCTGCCAGCTATCGCTGGTTAGCCGCGCTGTCCACCTTTACGTTTGACATCACGTACCGAGCGGGCAAGCAGAACCAAGATGCAGATGGTCTGTCGCGGAGGCCTCACGGTGAACTAATCAATGACGATCAGTCTCAAGGCGAAAGTCAAAGAATTCATGAGTTTACCTCTCACCATCTGAATCCAAAGAGCAGTAGTTTCTGTTCCACAGAAACCGTGAAGGCAACATGTCAAAACCACACTGTTGCACATGTGGAGGAATACTTAACTGCTCCTTGTCTAGTAGAATCTCTCGCTATCCATCCAGAGGCCATTCCTGCTGTGTTTAAAGAGGAGGAATTTCAAGATGGTCTTCTTACAGTTCCCAAGTATAGTAAAGACGAACTAGCTAGACTACAAAGAACAGACTCCATCATCAACAGTGTCATCAAGCTGATTGAGTCAGGAGAACCTGCATCTACCAGCCTAAAGTCTGAGCCGCCTGAGTGTCGGCTGATGCTCAGAGAGATGAGTCGTCTCGAAATGAAAGATGGCCTGTTATACCGGAGATGGCAGTGCGACAATAGGCCAGTCTGTCAACTTGTTCTGCCACAAGTCAGCCAGAGAAAGCTGCACCCCTAGTCAATATCCAAACTAGCAGACCCCTTGAACTAGTGTGCATGGATTTTTTGTCTTTAGAGCCGGATAGTCATAACACCAAAGATATCCTGGTTATCACTGACCACTTTACGAAGTATGCTGTCGCTATACCGACAAAAGATCAAAAAGCAAGCACAGTTGCCAAATGTCTATGGGAGCAATTCCTCAGTCATTATGGGTTCCCGGAACGCCTCCATAGCGATCAGGGACGTGACTTTGAGTCGCAAACAATAAAAGAACTCTGTGCTTTAGCCGGCATCCGTAAAGTTAGGACAACTCCATACCATCCCAGAGGAAACCCAGTAGAGCGCTTTAATCGAACATTGCTGGGCATGCTGGGAACTCTGCAGGTTAAAGAAAAGACAAAATGGCGCGAGCACGTAAAGCCTCTCACCCATGCATACAATTGCACGAGAAATGACGTTACTGGATTTTCGCCCTATGAACTTATGTTTGGGCGTCAACCCAGATTGCCCATTGATATTGCATTTGGGCTACCAGTCAAAGACAGCTTATCTACTTCACATTCACAATATGTGAAAGATCTAAAGTCTCACTTGAAGCAGAGCTATCAGCTTGCTACTGAAAATGCAAAGAAAGTGGCCCACAAAAATAAACAAAGGTTTGATGTGTGAGTGAGAGAGTCCACACTTGAAATAGGAGACAGAGTTCTTGTGCGCAATCTCCGCCTTCGCAGCAAGCACAAACTAGCTGATCGATGGGAGTCAACAATTTATATTGTGCAAAAGAGAGCAGGGGACTTACCTGTCTATACAGTGTGTCCTGAAGGTCAGGTTGGGCCCCCACGCACATTACACCGTGACCTACTATTACCTTGTGGGTTTCTCTCTGAACCAGAAGAGGAGACAGTGAAACCAAAACCAGCCCGTAGACCCAAGACAAGGCAGACACCCAATCAGGGTGAGCAGCCCATGTACTCAGAGGATGATAAGGATAACGGGTCATGGTTCCAGCCGATGGAAATTTCTGAGACAAGACTCTCTGAAGTCTCAAACATGCCTAAGACCCAGAGAAAGACACCTGTTGGAAGTGAAATACCTACCGGAGATGAATACTCACCTGAGAACGATCCTACACCTGTGGAAAGAAATCCTGTGCAATCGGAAGCTGAAGAATACTCACCTGTTCTCACTGAGAAAAGCACAGAGAAGACTAGTGACAATACTGAAAATGAAACCATCGACAATGCAATTGAAACTGAAATGGAGACAGAGGAACAAACAGACCAAATGGAAGCACACCTACCTGATATGTCTGTCATTAACACAGGAGAAGGAGACGGAACATCTGAAAGAGAAGAGGAACTACATGAGGCACTTGCAATGGAAACAAGAGGAGAAACATCAAGTTCCCAAGAGACTGTACAAACTGGAGAAACCGAGGAATGTATTCCTTCGACGAGTTTCCCTGGTTCACAGAGCGAATCTCAGAGCGATGACTTCCAATCAGCCACAGCTAGTGGTACAACTCCTGTTGGCGAAACAGACAATGACAACAGGGAGGAAGCTAGTGAACACCCTCGGAGGTCTGAGCGTTCGAGGAGAACACCTGGAAAATTCACATACCCACAACTTGGGAACCCTTTGATTTCTTTTGCCCAAACCATTCTTGAGGGATTTAACAAAGCTTTAGTTGAAACATTTGAACACTTCGTGCCCCCATAGTTAAAAAGAACAGATACAGAAATTCCTTTGTGCCTGTCTCTATCAGAGCGTTGAACGCTGCTGGGGTACAAATGTAATGTCTCCCCATCTGCCGTTGCTGTTATTTTGTTATTTATTTATTTTATCCTTTTATTCTTTTATTCTTTTATCTTTATTTATTCTTAGGGGTACAGTACAGTATATCTGTATTATATACTTTGTCTGCCCTTTGGTCTGGACTGAGGTTTTTTCTTTTGTGCTTTAATACAATGATACATTGTAGCTCTTTCTTGTGATATAAATGTGCTGCTGTGAGCGAACTGCACTTTGCTACTATGCACTTTATATCTCTACTGTGCACTTTAGATCGTTGCTACTGTTGTCATTTGCACTTTAACTATTGTGTTGCACTTTAAACTGCTGCTCTAGACTGTTTTTACAATGTTTTTTTTTTTGTCTTATTTGTTTTTATGTATGTACTTTGTACTACGCTTTCTGCAATCCAATTTGCCCTTTTGGGACACTTAATAAATCTTGAATCTTGAATCTTGAAAGTAATCTTTCTTTTGAAAGGAGAGCATGAAGGGACTCATGTCAGTTAAGAGGGGGAGGGTGTAACCCAGTGACAACAAAGGGTTAACATAATAATGTATTAATTTACTGTTACCGTTTCCCCTAGTCTTGATTCTTATTGGACAAGTAGAAACATGACCAGCCTATTAGAACACACACATGGTTAAGTCCCGCCTCTAGCTAAACATGATTGACAGATCATGACGTGCCTGCGCTTGAGAGACGACAGCCACGCATGCTCACTGCGCAGCAAACACACAGCGAGACCATGCTCAGAGCACAGCAACAATTGTTCGTCTGAATTGAGATTATAGCACCTTGATCTGATTTATAACTTGAAAAGTTAAGCAGTCTGTAAAATCTGCAAGCTGACTAAACATTACAGAAGATAGCCACTTGAAGTAGAAGGAGCCGGGAGCGTGGAAAACCCCATTTTCCCCCTTCCATATCTCGGTAAGCTAGCTGAATGTGCTAACGTGGCTAATGTTGCTAGTAGCATGGGTGCGTTGCCATGGCTCGTGGCCTACAGGTTATTCATTTGTGTGAACATTACGGTCCAGCACCATGTGTTGTTAAACTAGTCGATCCTTACGCCACTGATAGTAGCAATTGAGTACTATTCAATTGTGAGGTGAATGTTAATGTTGTTACTGTGTATTATTTTGATGATGTGAATGTATTTACTGTGGGTAATTTAAGTTATGTTGCTGCTATTTATAATTTCAGAGAGGGCATTGCAATATTCTCAGGGTAATGTGTATAACATGTGCCTGATGCCTACACTACAGTAGTTTACAGTTGGTTGAACTAAAGCTTAATACTACCAAATGGTTAAGCTACCGTATTCATTTATGTTTAATCTGTACTATGGTATATAATGACTATGCTGCAATAATTATAAGTACAAGGATTTTGATATTGATTTGAGAAGTATTGAACTGAAGTTTAATGAAAGGCCTTAACATGTTATCATTGAGTATTATACTGTACAGTGATGCTTAGTGTTACATGGATATTATGCTTTAGTCTTTATGTTGTACAAGAAATAGTTAGAAAATACTTAAAGTCCTGTTTGCATAAAACAGGTCAGGTCTTCTTATGGACAGATGAGAAACACCTTGAAGAAGATTCCATTGATGGCGAGCCTCCCAGTGGATTCCACCTAGAACCAGAATTGACTACTCACCATCTCCAACTCCACCTGGTGGTAGGGTGGTAAAAGTCACCAGGGCGATACACCCAAAGAGTACTCTATCTAGCTATAGCCAGAGACTGTGTCACAGGAACAGTGACCAAAGCAAAATATTGGAACAAGACGAATAACTAAAAGTGATCACAGAACATACGGACATTGACTAAGCGACGGACAGACACATTATTAGATAGAGGGCCCATTTTCTTATTTTAGTTTGTTATTTTTCTTGAATTGTCATTAAGCTGTTGTGAATCATTCTGCCAATTTCTATTTACTAAATCTACATTTTCCAAGTTACCTGGTTGTCTGATATCCATCTATGGTTCCTACAGTCTATGTCTTTGAGCTCATTCCGGACCTAGAGTAGAGTGTAATTTCCAAGAGTGGGTTACATGGGAAAAAACTTTTGGCATGGAGTAATAAGTAATGTAATAATATTACTTTTGAAAATAGTAACGAGTAATATGTAATATATTACTTTTTTAAAGTAACGTGCCAAACACTGGTGTACAGTGCCCACGCAAGCTAGCTGCTGCAGTGAAGAGCAGAGCGGACGTGCAGGCACCAAAGACGGAGGACAGCAGCACGCTGCGGGTGGAGGAGAAATCTCTGCGGTGGGAAAAAAGACTAGATTAACCTGTGAAGGGAAGAATTGCACCAGGACCATAAAATAACAAAGACTGACTGTAGTCAAACGAAACAAGGAAGTAAAAGAAAAAGAAAAAGAAGAGAAATTAAGGAAGCATTCAAAGAAAATGGCTGAAAATGACTGCACTGGTTGGAAATTTAGGACCATTTGAGGAAAATACTGAACAATGGAGTTCATACACAGAGAGGTTTGAGTATTTTGTACTCGCTAACTAAATTAAAGATGATGTCATTGTGCTGTTGAGATAGGCGGCAGATGAAGCACTGATGAAGCACTGTTTACGGCCTAAATGTTACGGCTTAGCTCTGTCACCAAGAGCTGCAGAGCCAATCTGCCCGTTGCGCCATGGGCTTCAGCAAAATGGACATTGCAGCCAAAAAGCAGAAGTATGGAACTCACAAATATAAGGTCTTAGCCATGTGTAATGATTGGTTATAATTAACAAACTAAGCAATACATAAGGATTTATAATTGACATGAATAATAATCATCTGTCATAAATCATATCATATCATGTATCATCTAAATTATACATTTAATCTTTGAGTATTAAATGTATCAGTGTAATCAAGAAATGTGTTGATGGAACAGAGATTATGGGTGATTCCATGGTGAGGAAATGATTAAGGAAAGTATTCAGAAACGATGTTTAAAGGTCAAGCCTTGTGACTAGTAATGAACTATAGGTCACAGGGGATTAAATGATTGAGAGATGTGTTGATTGGGTGTGACGACAATCAATCAATACATAGTACAATCAATAAGCCATCATTACAATCAATTATGATAATTATTATTATTAGTAATAAGCCATTGTTGATGATTGAGCTATTAGTAATCATTAATTATTGAGAGATAAATTGACTGAGTGTGATTAACATGAGTATTGAAACCAAGGTATTAAAAGGTTAAAGATGTTAGTGCTATGTTAAATGTTCATTAATCAAAGTGAATAGAAATCATCTAGTCTTGTGATGACTATTACACAAGAGACACCTCCCCCCCCCATCAGGGTTAGTCATGTGACTTCTGAACGAATACGGGAATTCGTGTCAACCGAATACGGGAATTTCCATCAATTGCGAAATCAAGACAGCGCGATAACCATATATGGATAGAAGCGATGTTGAGCGATGTTGAATGGCCAGCGTCTGAACAGGCCTCTCTGTATAGGGGTCACACAAACATTATAAAAGTAATTGGCTCAAAGATATCGGGGCCAGTCTGCAACGAAGAGGATCCCACACAGAAGAGGATCTTACTCTGGACCCAGCTAAGGGCTGGACTTGTGAGCCGTACATCGGAAGAAGAGCAAGGATCTACTTCAGTAACCCACCGGGCAGAGTTATCAAGAGACTGGACACTTCCCCACACTGAAGTAGTGTATTGGACCTTGTGCATCTACCTGGCTCACCACTGCAGCGGGAAGAGGAGACTGAACTTTACATCGGGAGGACGCACAGGATGGATTCTTTACATCAGGAGGACGCACAGGATGGATTTAAAGTGATGTTTGTGGATTCATAGTTGCTTGAGAGGAGGAGGCAGAAGTGAGCTCAGCGGCCCTGGGAAAGACCATGCACCGAGGCGCTGGGGCACTTCCCCATTCGACACTGGACACGGCTGTTCAGTGAGTCACAGGCTGGAGGAGAAAGGGCCCACTGGGCCTGCTGAAACTCAGTAGGCCTCATCAATCAATCCTCTTTATCCATCACCACTTATTGGGAAAATTCAGGATCTCCAGCTCCGGCCGACCTGGCAGGAGACAGGGCTCAGCCCCTCTCCGATCAGAATGAATTGTACAGATGGTTATACACTTTTTCTCCCAATATTCAATCAGATTTCAACTTGTATCAAATAACCAGAGATGACAATGAATTTCTTATAATAGGATATTTTTATATAATATTAAGTGCAGTTAACACAGAGCAATTTCAAAGTAAAATATGCATACCATTAAATCGGAAGCCTTCCGGTTCAGTTCTTATCTCATTTCTCAACAACACTTAATCAGCTGTCCGTCGAGAACACCAAGATTCAGAAATGACCCCGTTTATTGGTCTCCTTTCGCTTTTATCATTCAGTCAGGCATGGAGATGTGGGTGTGTTTCAGTAGCTCTTCCTCTCTTGAGTGGCGTTGTTCTCCTTCCTGAAGCATGCACCACGTGACATGGCACTTCAGCATCTAGACTAATGCTCTTGATACATTTAAATTCCTATTTTAACTTCTATAATTTGGGTCAGCTAATTTAGCTATTTTCTTCTATTTTAAAAGCTACACACGTTACATATGGTTACTTTAGACTAATTAATTTAATCTACATCCTAGATTGAATCAAATTTCAACTATATTCTGTCTGTAGCTGAACCAGTTTTCAAACAGCTCAGAGTCACTATCCCTGGGTCGAAAACCACTTCTTCTAAGACGTGTAAAAAGAGCAGGGATAGGTTCATTTTTTATCACAACAGAGAAAGCAGCTTCATCCTTATTCAGTCTGGATGAAGCCACTTATTAATTAGCACTTACCATTTATCAACTAATTTGACTATACATTTATTTCTCAGCCTAAAGTTGCTGTAGTAACTATAATAAGCTAATATTTATCTAACTATTATATAGCCCTCTTTGTGTAACCAGTAAGGCAATTTGAAGTTATTCAACACCCAAAACTGCAACTTCAGCAAACATCAGGGGTCATGGCCTCATATTGGTCCCTTAGTAGTCCTGAAAAGAGAAATGTTATCTTCCATCTGCCTCAAGCCATTTTTTGTGGGGGCGTACCGTAAGAGTTATTTCAATATACATTTGTATCAAAAAGCATTTGATTATTCATGTGTATTTTTGAATAAACAGAAAAGATGAATTTATATGATACATGTTAAAAAAGGCAAAAATAGCCCTCTTCTTTTGCTCCACGCAGTCAGACAACAAGCATTTGGCTGGAAACCTCACTCCTCTAAACATATGTTGTTTGTTAAATCAATAGACCTATGGAAGAAAAGATTAATACACACATGCTATCTATTATTTTATCATATCAATTTTAACTTAATTATGTGTCCCTGAAATGTTAATGAACTGTTAAAAATGATCTTTCGGTGACCCTAGACACAAGTAGCTGCAGGTGCGTTATTGTGGGCAGGATGTGTAAAACTCCCCCACGCCTATCTTCCACGCTTTCAACCACTTGGTGGGTAGACGGGTCTGTAAGATGTGTTCTTTACCTGCCGTTAAAAAAAAACCCACATCAAATACATACAAACATGTTAGTTTCGATATGGGGACTGATATACGGCCTGAATGAACTTTTGGCTCCGGTGTGCTTCTCCATAGCTTGCAGGAGACCATGCAACAGAACTTTGCAGAAAACTCCACCCGTGGTGTCAGTGGAGCAGAGGTCACTTGAAACAATACGATCATCAAGATGTGTATTTCAAAAATAACATATTTAAAACATAATGCAATATATAATTGAATTAGCATAATGTATTTCAATATGAAAATACATATTACATAAGAAGATATCAGAAAACTGAGGAACATACTATTGCAGCAATTTAATTTTGACTTTCGACATCCATAATTTTTCACATGAGCATAACTAAGCTTAAAAACATTCAAAATAACATTTTCTCTTCCTGAGATTGGCATCTGTGTCTTATAGTATCACTTTCACTTATGACTGACTTCAACGCTCACACCAAGCAAAGTCTCATCTGGGCCTATGGGGAAAAGAGGAGGCGTGAGTCAGGCTCCCATTCGAAGCCGGATACCTGAATGAGGAAAAGGAACGTGAGAAATTCCATCAACCCCTCTTTATACATCTTCAATAAAGATGTATAACTACTTACTCAAATTCGCGGCAAAACTGATCTTTCCTTTCATTCTGTAACATAGCCTGTACTCCATTAGCAGTGCAATTTGAATCATTTTTAAACGTACCCTTCACTTATTATCGCAACTGTTATACTGACTATCCTGGCCGGCTCGAGGCACCGCCCTCTTTGTGCATAGATGATTGACATAGGCTATCTCCAAACTCCTACTCAGGCATCAAAGCCCATGCCACTTTACTAAACGAACCATGTCTACCAAAAATGTCTCTTCCCACTACAGTGAAACCGGCCGTAAACCCTGGCCTGCAACGGGCAGCCACCACATTCATCGGAAGCTGAAAACACTTTACCACTCCCTTAGACTTCCAATTACGGAAGATACCGTTTCCTTTTCCCGTTTCCCAAGTCATGTACACAGTGTAATCTTCAATCGGGGGCTCTAAATTGTACTCATCCTCCACGTTCCAGCTTACGACGATACCGGGGGGCAATCGGACCAGCGCCACTTCAACAGTAACCCTCGAGGGTCTATTAAAATCGGCCGCTTTAACGCTCGAGCCGTCTGAAAGATAGTGGACAGTGCTGTCTGGACCATTGTGAACAGGGAAAGGAGGACATGACTCCATCTTTTCGGGGCGTCTGTGGTCCACCAATCTAACAGTCTTAGGTAATCTTTCAGTCTCCTGGTTCCCCGATGTCTCCACTTCCTGTGTACAAAAATAGACACAGTCAAATCTCAGCACCAACACAATCCGACTCCATTAGTGTATTTACTCATTTTCCTAAATTGTCATACTATGGTATGCCTCCCCCCTGTCCCATGTAACTAATGTGTGCATGAAAATTTGCTTGGATTATTGAGTTTGCTTATATTTCACCATGAACATTATTACCCAAAACCTATTTAAAATGACATGATAGCTCACTAAATCATAATGTCGCCTATATGTACCCTGCAAATGTTTTGCTCCTAATGCAGTACAGTTCAGTCAGTATATCATGTGTACATGAGGTGCGGTGGACTTTCAAAGTATTATCTCTCCAATTTTCTCCCCACATACAAGTGATCATTCATCACGTTATCCTTTTTCTTTTTCCCCTTTTTTCACCACCCAACAATGCGGGTTTGACCGAACCACGTTCACCAGTTTACAACAAACCTAATCAGCAGTTAACCCTTTGTACATTTTCTCCCTTGGTGCATTTTTGCTGGGTGCCCAAGCCAGCCTGGAGGGGGAAAGAACCAATTTTTAAACATTCAAAACCAGCTTAGAGGAGAACGTCTAGAGCTAGTATATTGTAGCATTTGTATCATCATAACACGCTTTCTGCTGAAGGCACACTTTCGAACGTGGCTTGGAGTAACCTAGGCATGTGTAATTGGCGGTATTGACTTCCAAAGCCAATTTAGGCCGAATATTTACCATCCACCGCTCCTATGCAATGTTAATGTGATCTAAACATTATGTGTTTGTTTACAGGTGTCCATGTGGAGAGCAATTGGGGACAACCGGTGTCACATTTGATTTTATATTATCAGTGTATATTATTATGCAATGTGTATTTGCCACATCTCTAAATTACAGGTTCACTCCATTTTATTTTTTCATAACTTATTATATTTAACCTGTCGGTGTGTTCCTGTTGAGATTCAACCGAGCCACACAGGAAATGCCCACAGGGGACCCACGAAGCACTGACGAGCCCCCAAACATTCACCGATTGATACAACACTCAACTCCATTCAGCCAATAAAATAAACTGTGCCCCCAGCTTGCAGCATATGGTCCCCAGATGAGGACCACCAATGCTGGAGGCAAGGACGACCGGCCTGATCAGTTAATAGCAGCTGATGTTCCCACATGGTGTGGGAACTTCGATCACTGAAAGCCGCGGTCCCCCTTTTTGATCTAGACTAATCAAACCACTATCTATACTCAACAGATCAATAGACACAACAATGCAAGTAATCATTAATAAAACATCACTCATGCAGTATCACTCCTATCTATCTCAAACATCACACTCAATCACAAACATACATACGGTACATACATGCTCATTTATAGCTCTGCAACACATCCATTCCTTTGCTGGAATTAAACATCAGTGTATTGCCGTAATTATATATATTTTTAGCTAAAACCTTCTTACTGGGATAAAATACTTTCTCGGTACCAAAACATCATAACATGGTTTTGGGAGTTTTTTACCTTCAACTCCACAGTATCTTTCATAATAGCAAAAGCTTTTAAGCTTCTCTTCTTGTGCCTAGTGGCTGTGGGTGTCCTATTCCAAAACAGCCTGTCTCCTTTTCAACCAATCCTACCGTGCTGCAAAATCCCTCTGGGTATTAGAGTTGCATTCTCCACCAGCTAGCTACACGTCATTTTGTAGGCTGTTCACATCGCACATCCCCTTTCAGCACGCTCCATACACCCAGTCTCTCCACCTTTCAAGTCGGCTGCACACACACACACAACCACTCCATTCTCCCATCAGCACAGGCATACAGGCACGCACATTCATTTCAAACAACACAATAACAACCACACATGCTCCTTCACACGCTGCAATCCGCAGCAACCCACTCTCAAACAGTCCGTTTCCTTCTCAACCATGCTGCTGCCTCTCTCTCCAGTGCCTGCACAACCCCTCTGGGTCTCTTCCTCTACCCGCAAAACTACACCACGTCATTCTGTAGGCGCTTCCGCCATCAGAAACTCCACACCGCTTGCTACTCTCCCTCTACCCCCTTCACATGCACAAACATACATAGGCTCTCTCTCTTGCTCGGCCCCATACCCTCTTGTACAGACACACACGCACACACAGGCTCTCCTTCTCGCTCGCCCACTCACCCTCTTGTACGCACACACATCCTTGCCAAAGTTGACCCCGCTTATAATCAACATCCGGGTTACGCCAGCCGGAGAATCTAACACCGTTTCTCGATTATATTTAGCGTTCGCTCTTTGATCAACTATCCCAACACGTTAACCCTTATCTACTAATTACATACTATATTTTAACCAATATCTATTCGCTTCGTAAACCCTTGACGCGCTTGTTCACTCAGGCGGAACAAAACTTTACCCAAAACATATTTCCACCCGGACTCCGTCACAATGCTGCTCCCATAGCTCTCACCGTTTCCATTCTTCTAACCGATAGTGCAAAATTTTCACTCCGCTTAAAATGTGCTAATCTCGCTATCTTAACTCTCCCCTTTGATGTGATTATCGCGCTTTTCGCTACTTTACCCGACGGACTTAAAATATAATTTAGTTCGTTATTATTTAACTTGTTGCATAGTTCATGCTAAATGGCTAACTGCTTTAGCATCACACGAGCTGTCTGTTTGCAGGGATATTCGCCATCCTCACAGGTCTCATTATTGCGTATATGGACTGTTCGATATGTCTACGCTTAAACCATCTTTTCAGTATGACCCAAATAGTTACTAATAATGCAATTAGGATAGGGTTTATCACCCCCATCGCCACCAAAAATCTCCAGGACTGGAGCAGAACATCTGTTGTAAGGACCGGTTCAATAACCACTACCCACGTTCCGTTGCTAATCGCTTCTTTTAAAAGGGGAATCTCTATTATGATATGGCAAAAATACTGTCCACTGTGATTGTAACCGACATTTGATAATGTATAATTAGAAGTAATTACACCCGCGTTGTTATACACTTCAGTGGAAAGTCTGTGTTGGCAGTATGGTGAAGTTCCTGCTAGGTTACGACACCAATTCACCCTAACTTTACTCTCGGCTTTAAAACTACATGCCAGAGCCAAGGACGACCCAAAAGGAATTTTCACCTCACCCGATGGATTATCCAGAATAAGCAGATTTGAATCTGACATATATATAATGGTTGCTATCAGCAACAGTCGAATTGAGCATTTCTTCAACATCATTTCCATTTTAGCATATCAGAGTTTTAAACTCGCTCCGGTCTCTGTCAATATCTCAAAGCTCACTGCCAATATTACAGTAGTACTCAATGAACCTATTCTCCACTTTCTATAACCATATCAAAGGTCCCACAAGAGCCACGCTTCCCGCAGCCGCTTCCTTCTGAGAACACTACACCCTCTGTTATATGTCCCTTCAAGAACAACTTACTTTCACTTCTAATGTCTTCCTATAATACAATGAAGCGCCGGGAGAATCAGTAGTCCTATTAATGAAAACTCTATATCCATCCAATTTGAAAGTTCGACTATTTTTTCAGTAAAACCCTCTATTGAATGTGTTTCAAAATAGCCGATTACCGTGGCATTCTCACAATGAATAATACTCCACACATGCCACCCTGTTATTGTGGTTTCTAAAACTCCCCCTATTTTAATAAAAATTATCAAGGCAGGCATATAAAATCACTTCCCCCCCCCGTCAATTGTCAGTTTTACTCTGACAAGGCGTCCCTTGTCAGAATCAAACTGTCACCTTGAGCCCAACTGCTCTCCCTCTCCAAATCCAGGAGTGTGGCTAATTACACAATTTATTTATCCCTCTATGTTATACAGAAAATATTCTCCTATTAACTAAGGATCATTTATTCATCTTTTCCAAATAAAATATATTTTTTTTACTTTTCTTTAACCAGTTTTTTACACAGATCACAGTATTTAAAACTTTCAGAGATACTTTACAATCAGACACAAACACCTGGGCATTACTGCCCTCTATTCCAAACGGACACGCCGGTCCTTCTATCTTTGGCAATGGTCTTGGAATTCTCTCTGGGAGTAGAATCCTCTCACACGCGCTCAGGCTACTGGTCTTAGGAAAAGGATTCCCTCACACGCGCTCAGGATGTGCCGATCCTGTATTTTCAGGCTACTGGTCTTAGGAAAAGGATTCCCTCACACGCGCTCTGCCGGGGCTGGGACTCTAACCCCCCCCGGGCTTAACCGTGTTTTGAAAAGCTCTGTGTTGTAAATTTGGTTTGTTTTATAAATTTGGAACAAGCATTTGGATGGAGTTCAGTCAAATAACATTTTTTAGAGTAGCCAATTTTGCAGAAATTTTATTAAAACGGAATCTGCCTCACCTTCAAATCTCATTCGTGCCCGGGCGTTATTTGACCGTCCCCTGAAAATGCTGTGTCTGGTCTCGTGTTGAAATCACGTCTAGGAGGATCACCTTTGCAGTGTCTCTGGAATCACGTCGGATACGTCACCATTTATTGGGAAAATTCAGGATCTCCAGCTCCGGCCGACCTGGCAGGAGACAGGGCTCAGCCCCTCTCCGATCAGAATGAATTGTACAGATGGTTATACACTTTTTCTCCCAATATTCAATCAGATTTCAACTTGTATCAAATAACCAGAGATGACAATGAATTTCTTATAATAGGATATTTTTATATAATATTAAGTGCAGTTAACACAGAGCAATTTCAAAGTAAAATATGCATACCATTAAATCGGAAGCCTTCCGGTTCAGTTCTTATCTCATTTCTCAACAACACTTAATCAGCTGTCCGTCGAGAACACCAAGATTCAGAAATGACCCCGTTTATTGGTCTCCTTTCGCTTTTATCATTCAGTCAGGCATGGAGATGTGGGTGTGTTTCAGTAGCTCTTCCTCTCTTGAGTGGCGTTGTTCTCCTTCCTGAAGCATGCACCACGTGACATGGCACTTCAGCATCTAGACTAATGCTCTTGATACATTTAAATTCCTATTTTAACTTCTATAATTTGGGTCAGCTAATTTAGCTATTTTCTTCTATTTTAAAAGCTACACACGTTACATATGGTTACTTTAGACTAATTAATTTAATCTACATCCTAGATTGAATCAAATTTCAACTATATTCTGTCTGTAGCTGAACCAGTTTTCAAACAGCTCAGAGTCACTATCCCTGGGTCGAAAACCACTTCTTCTAAGACGTGTAAAAAGAGCAGGGATAGGTTCATTTTTTATCACAACAGAGAAAGCAGCTTCATCCTTATTCAGTCTGGATGAAGCCACTTATTAATTAGCACTTACCATTTATCAACTAATTTGACTATACATTTATTTCTCAGCCTAAAGTTGCTGTAGTAACTATAATAAGCTAATATTTATCTAACTATTATATAGCCCTCTTTGTGTAACCAGTAAGGCAATTTGAAGTTATTCAACACCCAAAACTGCAACTTCAGCAAACATCAGGGGTCATGGCCTCATATTGGTCCCTTAGTAGTCCTGAAAAGAGAAATGTTATCTTCCATCTGCCTCAAGCCATTTTTTGTGGGGGCGTACCGTAAGAGTTATTTCAATATACATTTGTATCAAAAAGCATTTGATTATTCATGTGTATTTTTGAATAAACAGAAAAGATGAATTTATATGATACATGTTAAAAAAGGCAAAAATAGCCCTCTTCTTTTGCTCCACGCAGTCAGACAACAAGCATTTGGCTGGAAACCTCACTCCTCTAAACATATGTTGTTTGTTAAATCAATAGACCTATGGAAGAAAAGATTAATACACACATGCTATCTATTATTTTATCATATCAATTTTAACTTAATTATGTGTCCCTGAAATGTTAATGAACTGTTAAAAATGATCTTTCGGTGACCCTAGACACAAGTAGCTGCAGGTGCGTTATTGTGGGCAGGATGTGTAAAACTCCCCCACGCCTATCTTCCACGCTTTCAACCACTTGGTGGGTAGACGGGTCTGTAAGATGTGTTCTTTACCTGCCGTTAAAAAAACCCCCACATCAAATACATACAAACATGTTAGTTTCGATATGGGGACTGATATACGGCCTGAATGAACTTTTGGCTCCGGTGTGCTTCTCCATAGCTTGCAGGAGACCATGCAACAGAACTTTGCAGAAAACTCCACCCGTGGTGTCAGTGGAGCAGAGGTCACTTGAAACAATACGATCATCAAGATGTGTATTTCAAAAATAACATATTTAAAACATAATGCAATATATAATTGAATTAGCATAATGTATTTCAATATGAAAATACATATTACATAAGAAGATATCAGAAAACTGAGGAACATACTATTGCAGCAATTTAATTTTGACTTTCGACATCCATAATTTTTCACATGAGCATAACTAAGCTTAAAAACATTCAAAATAACATTTTCTCTTCCTGAGATTGGCATCTGTGTCTTATAGTATCACTTTCACTTATGACTGACTTCAACGCTCACACCAAGCAAAGTCTCATCTGGGCCTATGGGGAAAAGAGGAGGCGTGAGTCAGGCTCCCATTCGAAGCCGGATACCTGAATGAGGAAAAGGAACGTGAGAAATTCCATCACACTCCAAAAGGACGCGGCACCTCCGTGCTCAGCCATACCGCTCAACGTTGATGGTGAAGAGGAAGTTTCTTGACGAAGAAACAACCTCAGTCCATTCCCACCACAGTAAATTGGATGAGTATACCCCAATTAGTGAGGAGGCTTATTTGCAACCATAATATGTAATTGTATTATCATGAATTGTATTATTAATCAATGCTATAATTCTGCAAGTAGTTGTATAGGGCCCCTACCTATTATGAGTGAGTGAAAAGCTCATTTTTTAGGTGGGTGTGTTTAGGGCACCTACGTCATCAAAGGGGCGTGGCTTCTTTTTTGTGAAAAGTCCATTTTTCAGTAGTTCCTCAAAAAGGGCACTTCTGCATTTTAACCTGTTTTTAAACCATTATGTGCAAAATGCTTTATTTCAGTAGTTCCTCAAAAGGGCACCTCTGTATTTTAACCTGTGTTTAAAGCCATTTTGAGCAAAAGGCTTTAATTCGCTACTCTCCAAAAGGGCACTTCTGCATTTTCCCCTCATAGCAGCAGCCCCCAGCAGTAGCGTTTTTTTTTTTTTGCAATTTAATTATCACCCCCTATCAGCAGAGCGTTGCAACATGATGTTTTTGAACACGGGCAAAAGTTTTAACCATAGACAAATGTAATTAGGCCATTTAGCAAATAGTTGTTAAATGGATCAAATACCGTATCACGGTATACCACATCACGCTTTTTGGTCTCGGCCAAATAGATTTGGCCCATTTTAGGAACTGAAACTAGTATTTTGTTAACAGCGGCGACCATTTTCACTGTCTACAGATTCCTCTGCTTGCTCATGTATTTCTCTGACTCACCCATAGAGACCCAGGCTTCCCCTGCCAGCCCATCCCACCCCATCCCCCACGTTTTATCACTTCCGTTTTAAATAAACTTGTTTGTTTTTTGACCGTCAGGTGGGGCGTTCCCGACAGCACGTAACGCCCCTTGAAAGCTACGAATAGCGGCGAGATCAGGGGGGCGTTCCCGGCAGCACGTAACGGCCCTTGAAAGCTACGAATAGCGGCGAGATCAGGTGGGCGTTCCCGGCAGCACGTAACGCCCCTTGAAAGCTATGATTAGCTACTGCTGAAAACGATGTAAGAATGAAGAGTGAGCGCACAGTTTTTTCCTCCCATGCCCCCTTATATCCTTTGCCTGCCTGTCAAGGACACAGACCTAATATTTTGTATTTTATATTTTTTTTTGTCCACCATTCAAATATTCCATAATTGCATGTTGTGCATGCAAATATTCCATAATTGCATGCTGTGCATGCTATCTTATACCAATGTATACAGCAAATTGATGCATTGATAAAAGTTAGGCATAGCAAAGCATTCTGGGTATTCCCAAGGCTATTCTGTAGATTCCCTATGCGCAACACACACACGCACACACACACACACACACACACACACACACACACAGCCAGCCCCCAAACACAGCCACAAACATAGCGCGCGTTAGATTGTGGGCTATGTGTGGGCAGTTTCTCCATCTCAGATTCTTCCCCATGTTTTTCCCACTCCGGATCCAATTGTGACATCACCACGATAATTTTGATATTGTCTGATTGGCGGAATGAATTAAATATGATCAATACAGATTGAGGTGGATTGAATAGCTACAGACATTGAATAGCTACAGACTGTTTTCCAATTGAATTGAAAAACGATTGAATACAGACTATGGTGTATGACTATGCCGTTTGCCCGTCTCTCAACGAGAGCAGAGTTTCCCAGCATGCACTAGTGTGTTTCAACACTGTGTTTTTGGAGATTACTTATGTGCTACGTTAGTTATGTTATATGGCAGTAAAATGCCACTGAATGACCAAATTGATATAACTTGATTTTTGATTTAACACCAGCGTTAGTTTGTTGTTTATGCGTATGCAATAACGGATGCGTTATTATATTTACTGGCTATGGTTATTTCGAACCCCACATAGGTTACGCCAACCTATGTGCCCTATCAGAGTTTGTTACGTTGCACCAGTCTTCCTCCCCGTGACGAGTTGGATACAATAAACAAAACAACATGATAGCATCAGCTGCATCACTATACGTGTGAGCGTAAGTATTAATGGTTTGCAACTTGTTTGTGTTGTACAGCATTTGGTTCAAACATATGGCGACATTGAATCAGTGTTAGCTTAGCGCTAGCTAGCTAGCATACACTACGATCTGTGAATAGAATTGGCCTGGTCTTGGTCGATATGACCAAAAATTGATATAACGTTACAGTAGCATGGACCCATCTCGTTATGACAACCCAGACCCCGGATAGCCGTGACCTACGGGTATTATTTCAAAATATGGAATATGGAACGTGAAGAAACATCTTAGCAACCCAACAAACCCATTGTTTTTATTTTTCGTATTTTTATATGATTATTTTAATAGTTACTAACTATTAATAGTAACTAACTAGTCCTCCACACAGAATTGGTTAATTTACTGTGAGACTTTATGTTTTGTAGACAAGCACCAAGTATACATATATATATATATATATATATATAATAATAATAATAATGGTATATAATAATAATAATCTTTGTAATACAATTGTTATAAAATTAAAATGTATATCACACTTATAATATGCCAACAATAATAGCACCAGTCTAAATAACATAACTTAATTCAACTTTGTCTCTCCTCACCTCTCATCCCATCCCCTCTCCTCTCCTCTCCTCTCCTCTCCTCTCCTCTCCTCTCCTCTCCTCTCCTCTCCTCTCCTCTCCTCTCCTCTTCTCTCCCCTCCTCTCCTCTCCTCTCCTCTCCTCTCCTCTCCTCTCCTCTCCTCTTCTCTTCTCTCCTCTCCTCTCCTCTTCTCTCCTCTCCTCTCCTCACCTCTCCCCTCTTCCCTCTCTTCTCCTCTCCTTACAAGCCTATAGATGAGGGATTTCAGACAATGTGTCCATTGTTACAATATTGTCAACAAAAATAGTACCAGTCTAAATAACATAACTTAATTCAACTTTTGCCTCTCCTCTCTTCTTGCTTAACATACACAAATAGTGTAGTAGCCGTACCGTACCGCACTGCAGCTGCTACCATTACGTATGTCTAATGTTTAATTGTATGTCTAATAAGATACATGCTATTTGCACCTGTATGTCAAATACATCGAATTTAAAATGTTTAAGCACGTCTAATGTATGCACATGACATGTGCACCTATGTGCAGTGAATATGCTACTGTCTCAAGGATTCAAGGATTCAAGGATTCAAGATTTATTAAGTGTCCCAAAAGGGCAAATTGGATTGCAGGAAGCGTAGTACGAAGTACATACATAAAAACAAATAAGACAAAAAGAACATTGTAAAAGCAGTCTAGAGCAGCAGTTTAAAGTGCAACACAATAGTTAAAGTGCAAATGACACAATAGTTAAAGTGCAAATGACAACAGTAGCAACGATCTAAAGTGCACAGTAGAGATATAAAGTGCATAGTAGCAAAGTGCAGTTCACTCACAGCAGCACATTTATATCACAAGAAAGAGCTACAATGTATCATTGTATTAAAGCACAAGAGAAAAAAAAAAAGAAAAAACCTCAGTCCAGACCAAAGGGCAGACAAAGTATATAATACAGATATACTGTATTGTACCCCTAAGAATAAATAAAGATAAAAGAATAAAAGAATAAAAGGATAAAATAAATAAATAACAGCAACGGCAGATGGGGAGACATTACATTTGTACCCCAGCAGCGTTCAACGCTCTGATAGAGACAGGCACAAAGGAATTTCTGTACCTGTTCTTTTTAACTATGGGGGCACGAAGGCGGAGCCCGGAAGGAAGCAGCTCATATTCGAACCTCAGAGGGTGGGCATCATCTGATCGGATGGACTCAGCTTTCTTCAGCACCTGTTTATTACAGATCTGGTCCAGGCTTCTGAACTGGGTTCCGGCTATTTTTGAAGCCACCTTCACTATTCTCCCCAGGGAGTTCTTGTCTTTAGTACAAAGATTACCATACCAGCAGATTATGGAAAATGATATGACAGACTCCACAAAAGCACTATAGAACATTTTCATCAAAGTTTTATCAACCTGAAATTTGGCCAGCTTCCTAAGGCAGTAAAGGCGCTGCTGACCTTTCTTACACAGCATGTCGGTATTCAGATCAAACTTCAGCTTGCTGTCAATTACCGTACCCAGATATTTGTAGTCTGTCACTATATCGACAGGCTGACCGTTGACAAAACTGCTCTGGGGAACAGGGGGGGAACGTCGAAAATCAATACAAACCTCTTTCGTTTTGGAAACGTTGAGTTCCAAGGAAGCGTTTTCGCACCAAGAAACGAAGTCGTCAATGACTTGGCCGTGTCCTACATCATCATCGCCAAGCAGACTGACGATGACAGAATCGTCAGCGTACTTGACGATGAATCTGTTGGCGAAACGGCTGCGACAGTCGTTGGTGTATAGAATATATAAGAAAGCAGATAAAACACAGCCTTGGGGCGAGCCAGTAGAGGACAATAAGATACTGTCTCAGACTTGTCTTATCACTATACTGCCTTATTGCTTATTGTTTTTGCACTCACGCCTTGCTATATTTGTACTATGTTGTAAACGGAGTCCACAGCTCCCCTCTCCCCATCCTCTCTCCTCTCCTCTCCTCTCCTCACCTCTCCTTGTCTCCTCTCCAGGAGGGTGATTGAGGTGAAATTTGGATCCAGATGTTAACTGCATACATAATGTTATGTCTCGAAAGACAAGAGCTATGTAGCCTACTTTAAATCAGATCACTCCGGTGCACAAACATACATTGGTTGTCTAATAAAGTTTTACAAATCAATTAATTTGGTTGTCAACCACCGTTAAACGAAACTTAGTAGTAGTTGTAAACTAAGTAGTTGTATCGATAAAGACTCTAATCGTTAAGCAGTCTCGAAAGTGGGGTCAATATCAATCTAGAATCTAGATTGATTTGATTCACTAATTTGGCGTTCTCTCATGCAAAATATCCAACATCCAATATCCAGAAGTAGTGATTACTACACAGAAGTAACTTTAGTTCCACCATTTGCTATTTGCTTCAAACATAATTTGGATCAGTTGTAACTTTGACCATTTCTAACAATTTCTAGACAGTGAATTTACACAAGCACTTGAGTGAAATTCATGTGAATTCAATGTGAACATGCATGAGCTGTGATTGAATGAACGCAGATTGTCAGATTTGTATACCAAACCCTTATCCTGGTGCCTGCAAGGGTCGTCTGTACCACTAATGTCAGCCACTATGTGTTACAATATTGGGCTGGTTTCATAGACCTGGCCCAAAAGTACATGCATCACGTATGCTGCATATATCCATATATGCCTCTACCGTATGGGTTAGTCATAATAGTCAAACATGGTTTTTCATGTTCTGACTTGCTGAAATGTGTGCTGCATATATACATGTTAGTTACACATAATAGTCAAACAGGGGTTTTCATGTTCTGATGTGCTGAAATGTTTTACACGTCACGTAAAACAGTTTTTAAAACAGTTAATTAGCCTACACAATGTGTAATTTCAGGTTATTGTAAGTTATTGCATAGTTGCAATCTTTCATACTTGCATACTTACAAGTGGGTTGTTTTTAATGGCATGTGATTTGCGGTTCTAATTACCCAATGTGTAATTTCAGGTGATTGTAAGTGTGTCATACATACCTACAAGCCTTCATATCAGTTGGCTGTGTCAATGATTTTCTGTACCTCTTGGTGCGTCATCATTGTCTTTGTCAGGCTTAGAAGCAATGTCTAAACAGTAAACAGTTTATGACAAGTGGTGTCAGCATGTTATGCTACACAAGACGTGTTATGGTACATAAATAATATGTAGCGTGTAATAATCTGTAGAACTCTGTCAGAGTTCTACTCTGTCATTATTTTTACATTTGACTTTGAGAACTATGATGAACTGTTAGTCAGTACTCTGTACTGATGTACAAAAGTAACAAGATTGAGTTTGTGAAATCTTCAACCGGAATAAAAAACTGGATATAATATAACTGAATCAGTTAGGCCAAACTATTATCAGTCAGGTCGGTAATGACCGGGGGAAATTATATGAGTATTGTCCATTGTGTGTATGATACAACTTTGTTTATCATTCTGCCCCCTCACACTATACAGTCTGTATTTAACTCAACACACTGTACCTGCCCCTTGACCTCGGAGGGGAAGAAAGGATATTGTCAAGGATAGTATCATAAGCTGATAGCAAGGTGTGATGATCACAAGCATTGTCCTAAATATTGTGGTAAATGAAATTGGTAAATTGGTTAAGCAAAGCAAGTAATGCTTTTGCAATGTAGATTTAGCTATATATTAACTATAAAGTATAGATGATTGTTTTGTCCCAGCTTATCAAAACAAATGTACAGCATGTTAAAGTATAGATGATTGTTTTGCCCACCTTATCAAAACAAATGTACAGCATGTTAAAGTTTTAAATAAAGTCAAGTCAAGTCAAGTCAAATCCAACAGGTCTTAATGTCAATTAATTTAGCTTTAATGTCAATTAATTTAGCTTTAATGTGTTTTTGAAACACACACACACCCACACATTGACCCCTCTCATATACGTAACTGTCTATAACTGTACATATATTCCTTTCACACACTTTTCAAAATAGACACTCTTTCATATTGTGATTCATAGTGATTCTTGTTTGTTTTATGTGATCCCGGTTTTTAAGCAAACCGGATCCAGTTTCCTTGTATGTGTACATCCTGTACAAGGTACATACTACATTATTATTATTATTTTTTTTTTTTTTATTTAGCCTTTATTTATACAGGGAAGCACTTGAGAGCGAGCTCTCATTTCCAAGAGTGCCCTGTTACAAAAGAACATATACAGAAGTTACAGACAGACAAGATTACAATATTCACACTCAAAAACACGAGCATTCCTCCTGAAGAGTGCTCTGTGAGAGCGCTTTGAAGGCTTCAAAGGAGACAAAGTGGTCCAATTTCAATGTGTTCTGAAGACTGTTCCATTTGTCTGGGGCATAATAAGAAAAGGCAGTCTTACCTTGCTCCGACCTCACACGCGGAGTAAACAGTCTGATGTGAGAACGTGTGACATTGGACTCAATGATTCACAGATGTATCAAACAAATGTATGTTTTACTGATACAAATGACCAAATTACCACAAATTCAACATGTAATGCCATTTTCTCAATAATTTTGGTCAAAACATTTGGTGTGACCCAGATCAGTCCTTGTAACGAGGACCTTGTTATCACTGGTGTATAGCCAGACTTGGCACATTGGATGTGACCCAGATCAGACATTGTAATGAGGACCTTGTTATCACTGGCGTATAGCCAGACTTGGCACATTTGGGGTGCCTCAGGTCAGTCCTTGTAATGAGGACTATATTTTTTGATCAAAAATATTACAGACAATATATATATATATATATATATATATATATATATATATATATATATATATATATATATATATATATATATAGTAAATATAATTGTATAATATATTCAAAGTATTGTTAGTTGTTAATTATTATTCAAAACCTGAAAATACTGTAAATACTGTAAATAAAATAAACTAATACTAAAACTTGCTAAGTTGTACTGTGTGTTAATTTAATGTGTTTTGAAAACACACAACCACACATAAAATCTCAAGTGAGATTTTTGAGAGAAAGAAAAAAGAAAGCTGCGCCCCCTTTCTACCGGAAACCCTGTCCCTAGGGGCGGGACCCCGCAACTCTGGGGTGTTTCAGACAATGTTAAACGTTCCAGCATTACTTGCTCTGCTTTTTGTTTGAAGAAGCAGCGCCCTGGATCACCCTACTTTAGTAGCTAGAATAGTTATTTCCTTTGTAGTTCTTTGTGTTGCCCCAGGTACAGACATACACCAAAAATACACTCTGGACTTAGCCATGGGACGCCAATTTAGAGAGGAGGTGGCGGCCTTGAAGGATTTGGATGATAACGAGTTCAAAAAATTCAAGTGTTGCATGTTACAGCCAAACTTTCTGGATGACATTCGAACCATCCCAAAGAACCGGTTGGAGAATGCTGGCGTCCTGGAGACAATAGATCACATACGACAAACCTACGGCGACAGATACACCCCGGGCATAACCGTACATGTTTTACGGATGATCAAAAGGGGCGATTTAGCCGAACGTTTAACAGGACCCAATTTTTAAAAAGCCACACCCTCCATCTTACTTTTTGTTCACATTTGTTCACATTTGTTCTCTAACAAATTCCGGTCAGCGCCATTTTTGATGATCTCCTCCCATATCCCTACACCACGCCCTCCCCTAGACCTAGCTCCTCCTCCTCCTCATCACAACATAAGGATAAAAGAGACGGGTTCAAAAGAGACTCATACCATTTTACACAATAAAAAAGACAGATATCATCATGGAGACCCCGTCACCGTCACCATTGTCCTTCATTACAACTCACAGCGACTCTGATTCGGGGGATGAAGAAGAAGAGTTGCACCGTCTGATGTACGGATGGTCCCCGTCGTCGTCACCATTGTTCTTCCTCACCCCACCTACCTCAACTCCTTCCTCACATCCTTCCTCAACGAAAGACCTTCCTTCTCCTCTGATCTCACCCCTGACTCTGGATCAACCAGATGGACTGCTCAGTTTTACTTTTCTAAACATTATAAAAGCCTGCAGCAGCACTCTGCTCGGTGAAGTGATATTGCGAATGCAGAAGGCGGCGTGTAACGGATGTCTTACTAACCCTCCTTGTCTGTACCCGGCTAAGAATGGCTATGTCTCCGTCGAATTCAAAGAATTCTTCAAAGAATTGTGGAACGAACACTTTCTTCCAGGGGTCATACGTGTTTTGGAATCTCAAGGCATCGATGTCACCCCTTCAAGAGTGCTGGATGCTTCGGAAGCTTTTCTGCATTAACTGAGGGAAATATAAATACAAATTCCTTGTATGTAACTTGTATAGTGTGACAATAAAAAATAAAATAGATTGTCATCATAATCTGTTTTTTCCATATTAATAATGTTGTACAAATGTCTGTTGAAATAATGAATAACATTATTACACAATATAATCCTAATGTTAATTTAAAATTAAATATTCCTCTAAATATCTAGATATTGCTCCTCTAATATATAAGTTGCAGACTCTCATTGTTCAACATTGTACATACACAGCCTCCATTTACCCTTGGGAACTGGTCACGGGTTAGGGTTGGGGTTTGAGTCAGGGTTTGAGTCAGGGTCAGGGTCAGGGATTTCCAGAGGTTTGGGGTATCGACGGCAAAACAACGCAGAAAAAGAGTTATTTCTTTTTATTATCTTTATTGTTTATTTGAACAGGGACCGTATACAATAAAAATATATTGCATATAAAAATATTACCACCCCAGGTGCAAACCTACGTCACCAAATAGCCTACATCATGGGCATAATCGTACAGTTACGCTGAGCTTCTCCTCCTTGCTCATCGGTCGCTGTCGCCACAGAGCCTGCATCAGCTCTTTTCTTTTTCTTTTTTTTTTCGCTCGTAATAGAATTGGTAGTGCCGGTCCTGGGAAAAGTCGACAGAACACCCCAACTCCCAAAGGGATATTGAACACTCTCCTCGCTCCTCCCTCAGATAACACCCGGTATGGTTCACTTGGTCGGTGAACCGGCCATCCCGATTCAATGCCTCTCGAAGCTTTTCTCCCTTTAGCGCATACACTTGCAGAGTCAGCTTTCCCCGCAGGGACATCGTCCTCAACACCTTGCTGTTTAGCATTTGGCGCCCCTTGTCTTTCCACGTTACATTCACAAAGAATGTGACGTAACTATCCAACGGCTCGTCGGGGTACAACAGCTTGTCAGAATGCTTTGGTATGTCATCGAACTTAATCAGCTTGATGGTGAGCGTTTCGTCAACATTGACTACACCACAAGGAGCATGTGGCGCTAGCATGCTTCCATCCTCTCTGGTAATCAGAGGATACAACCCGAGGGATTGGCGCCGACTCTCAGCTGCTGTATCGATTTCTCGATGGTACAGGGTTTTCCGCACGAATGTCCCCACCTAATGACGCTATTCTGCTTCCTAACGTAGAAGCTATGCATGTGTCTACATACGTTACATCCGTGTCCTTCCATGCATGCCATGCTTAGTAACGTGCAGAAATCGTATAGGGGCATGGCTATTTATTCACAGTCAAACTCCTCCCCCTTCAGCCAACGGGCCTCTTCTGTCAACGCGCCCCTCCCCATTTCGAGTAAAATTGACGACAAACCTGGGATAATAAGAACAGTAAGAATAAGAACACCGCAAGGCATCAGGTACCAAGTAATAGTTGAGTAAATTATCATATGTTATCTTATGTTAGTAGTTGAGCAAATTATCATATGTTATCTTATGTTAGTAGACACACGTCACTATATAGCTACCATACATCTAACGTCCATAACATGGTGGACCATTTAACGTATTCAGATTTAACTCTGTATTCAGACCATTGGATTCAGCCAGAAACCAGAGTACGTTATAGCGTTATAAATATAGCCACGCTATAAACAGCTAACCAGCGCCGGGGTTAAATCAAAAATCAAGTTAAATCAATTTGATCATTCAGTGCCGTTTTACTGCAATGCAAAGTAAGTAGCGTTAGTCGCTACATTAGCCAAAGTATCGGCAGTATCTGACTACCCATAATGCATTACGGCGATAAGGGAGACAGGGCAAATTCGGAAACTACCCCGGCAGCCGCTAGGGGGAGCATTTCATTCAATTTAATTCATTCCGCCAATCAAACGAAATCAAACAATATCCGGAAGTGAGCTTAATTTTGCTGTGTCAAAGTCAATGAGCTCCTTTTGGTCCATTAATATATACGTCAATGGACTCCACCAAGCATGGTTAGGGTTTAGGGTTTAGGTTTTAGGGTTTAGGGTTAGGGTGAGACAGGGATTTTCAGAGGTTTGATTGTGGGACAGTGTGGGTAAATGCAATTACAATTACACAAACTGCTCGAGAAGAGTTGTTTTCCACGCAAAGTGTACTTTTAAAGTTAAAGTTTTATAGAGACCAGCACAAAATAGCTTGTTTATAATAATAATAAACTTTTATTTGTATAGCACCTTTCATACATAAAATGCAGCTCAAAGCGCTTTACACATGAAGAATAAACAAAGGTAAATCAGTGAAAATCAGTAAAACAGTGAAATTTATGTGATGTAAAGTTATGTGACCTCTCTTCTTGGTTTTAGTTAAACTAATTGAACTAATTGGACTAATTGTAGCCTGTCAGTATTACTACTATTACAGTAGTCAGGGTGTTATGAAGAGTTTGATAAGTTGCTTTGATAAGTACTTAGTTTACCACATGCTATTTGGATAGCCAATTCAGTACCACGTTTCGCCTCTAGATGTCAGACATAATCACATAGCTGGGAAATGTTTATATACTTTAAACTTTAAACTTTTTTTTCTTTTCTTTCTTTTCTTTCTCAAAAATCTCACTTGAGATTTTATGTGTGGTTGTGTGTTTTCAAAACACATTAAATTAACACACAGTACAAGTTCCAAGTTTTAGGTTTAGTTTAGTTTATTTACAGTATTTACAGTATTTTCAGGTTTTGAATAATAATTAACAATTAACAATTAACAATACTTTGAATATATTATACAATTATATTTACTATATATATATATATATATATATATATATATATATATATATATATATATTGTCTGTAATATTTTTGATCAAAAAATATAGTCCTCATTACAAGGACTGACCTGAGGCACCCCAAATGTGCCAAGTCTGGCTATACGCCAGTGATAACAAGGTCCTCATTACAATGTCTGATCTGGGTCACATCCAATGTGCCAAGTCTGGCTATACACCAGTGATAACAAGGTCCTCGTTACAAGGACTGATCTGGGTCACACCAAATGTTTTGACCAAAATTATTGAGAAAATGGCATTACATGTTGAATTTGTGGTAATTTGGTCATTTGTATCAGTAAAACATACATTTGTTTGATACATCTGTGAATCATTGAGTCCAATGTAGTATGTACCTTGTACAGGATGTACCTTGTACAGGATGTACACATACAAGGAAACTGGATCCGGTTTGCTTAAAAACCGGGATCACATAAAACAAACAAGAATCACTATGAATCACAATATGAAAGAGTGTCTATTTTGAAAAGTGTGTGAAAGGAATATATGTACAGTTATAGACAGTTACGTATATGAGAGGGGTCAATGTGTGGGTGTGTGTGTGTTTCAAAAACACATTAAAGCTAAATTAATTGACATTAAAGCTAAATTAATTGACATTAAGACCTGTTGGATTTGACTTGACTTGACTTGACTTTATTTAAAACTTTAACATGCTGTACATTTGTTTTGATAAGGTGGGCAAAACAATCATCTATACTTTAACATGCTGTACATTTGTTTTGATAAGGTGGGCAAAACAATCATCTATACTTTAACATGCTGTACATTTGTTTTGATAAGGTGGGCAAAACAATCATCTATACTTTAACTCATTCACCGCCAGTTTAGGACTGCCAATATTTAGCACAGGCCAAAGATTTTCATAATTGTTGGTCATCTTTCAAGACCCACAGTAAATGATCTATTAGCACCAGAGTGATTTGCAATACCTCAAAATGAAGATGTACGTCTCTGGGTTCACCAGGAAAAAAAAAGTGAGCTTTTAGCATGTTCTGTACTCTACTTATAGCCATTTATATACACCCTGTTTTCACCCAAAAGGTCTCTCTGAGAAAAGAAATTGCAGAAAATGGCATTTATGTACAGCACACAATCTCAGGCAGAACTCGCTCTCAATTCTTTTATTTTGAACTGTATTGACATCAGACATGTAAATATTATTCATTATGACACAAATGACAAAAAAAAAAATATATATATATATATATATATATATGAAGTGCTTTTTTTACATTCAACAATACAGTTTGCTCAGTGTGAGTGAGTGTGCAGACAGACAGACAGACAGACACACACAGACACAGACACAGACACAGACACAGACACACACACACACACACACACACACACACACACACACACAGAGAGAGAGAGAGAGAGAGTTCTGTCCACAGCTGCTGCTAGATCGCACCTCCTTCCCCCCACCTCCTTCCCCCTCCTTCTCCATCAGCGTTTTGCCTCCTCTGCTCGTTTTCCTCCTCTCGTTCGGGCTGGGACGAATGCTGCGACACGACTATATACAGTCCATGGACACGACACAGGGACGGGTCCGGCTTGGCTTTGGGACCAGGCGCTGCTGGAACCGGATCGATCATGTTCGTCACGGGTTTGACTAGGCAGTCCAGTCTTCCTCGCCAGGAAAGTGGCTGTGCTGCTCTGCTGCTTGACTCTGTGTGAAAGCCATTTCTGTGGCGAGGCTGCAGCTGTTCTCCTCCACACAGTTGTGACTCCGTCTCGTCTCTTTCGGGCTGGCACATAGGAACGGGGTCCAGGGACCAGGATCGATCATGTTGGTCACGGGTTTGACTACCGCGGTTTCGATGACCGCTGCCCTGCAGCAAGTCGATCAGCTCTGCAGCGCGGCGAGGGGGCATTTCAATGGCGTTTCTCCTCTGCAACAAGGAAGCGCGTTTCTCCTCCTTTCCACCTTCTTCCTAATTTCAAACAACAGCTGCGGTATGTGTTTGATAACGTGCTGTCGGCTTGACTTTGAGGTTAGGGACCTGAAACTATGTCACAGGCTGGGTAAGTGTTTCAACTATGCGCTGCACTCATAAAAACAAAAACACGTCAAACACGTCATTGGCGGGGAGGGCTATTTCTGATAACACGTCAAAGACGTCTTTGGCGGTGAATGAGTTAATATGTATAGTTAATAACCCCTAATAATAATAATAATATAATAATATAATAATTAGAATAATAGTAGATAATAATTAGAATAATAATAATTAGAATAATAATAATAGAATAATAATATAAATAATAAGTTAATATAACCAAATCTCAGAAAATACATATAACTAATAGTTATGAATATCATCTTACAAACTTCATTGCAAAAGCATTACTTGCTTTGCTTAACCAATTTACCAATTTCATTTACCACAATATTTATGACAATGCTTGTGATCATCACACCTTGCTATCAGGTCCGTTGACAGAAGAGCCCCTCCGAGGTCAAGGGGCAGGTACAGTGTGTTGAGTTAAATACAGACTGTATAGTGTGTGGCACAGAATGATAAACAAAGTTGTATCATACACACAATGGACAATACTCATATAATTTCCCCCGGTCATTACCGACCTGACTGATAATAGTTTGGCCTAACTGATTCAGTTATATTATATCCAGTTTTTTTATTCCGGTTGAAGATTTCACAACCTCAATCTTGTTACTTTTGTACATCAGTACAGAGTACTGACTAACAGTTCATCATAGTTCTCAAAGTCAAATGTAAAAATAATGACAGAGTAGAACTCTGACAGAGTTCTACAGATTATTACACGCTACATATTATTTATGTACCATAACACGTCTTGTGTAGTAGCATACTGTTTACTGTTTAGACATTGCTTCTAAGCCTGACAAAGACAATGATGACGCACCAAGAGGTACAGAAAATCATTGACACAGCCAACTGATATGAAGGCTTGTATGTATGTATGACACACTTACAATCACCTGAAATTACACATTGGTTAATTAGTACCGCAAATCACATGCCATTAAAAACAACCCACTTGTAAGTATGCAAGTATGAAAGATTGCAACTATGCAATAACTTACAATAACCTGAAATTACACATTGTGTAGGCCAATTAACTGTTTTAAAAACTGTTTTACGTGACGTGTAAAACATTTCAGCACGTCAGAACATGAAAACCCCTGTTTGACTATTATGTGTAACTAACATGTATATATGTAGCACACATTTCAGCAAGTCAGAACATGAAAAACCATGTTTGACTATTATGACTAACCCATACGGTAGAGGCATATATGGATATATGCAGCATACGTGATGCATGTACTTTTGGGCCAGGTCTATGAAACCAGCCCAATATTGTAACACATAGTGGCTGACATTAGTGGTACAGACGACCCTTGCAGGCACCAGGATAAGGGTTTGGTATACAAATCTGACAATCTGCGTTCATTCAATCACAGCTCATGCATGTTCACATTGAATTCACATGAATTTCACTCAAGTGCTTGTGTAAATTCACTGTCTAGAAATTGTTAGAAATGGTCAAAGTTACAACTGATCCAAATTATGTTTGAAGCAAAGAGCAAATGGTGGAACTAAAGTTACTTCTGTGTAGTAATCACTACTTCTGGATATTGGATGTTGGATATTTTGCATAAGAGAACGCCAAATTAGTGAATCAAATCAATCTAGATTCTAGATTGATATTGACCCCACTTTCGAGACTGCTTAACGATTAGAGTCTTTATCGATACAACTACTTAGTTTACAACTACTAAGTTTCATTTAACGGTGGTTGACAACCAAATTAATTGATTTGTAAAACTTTATTAGACAACCAATGTATGTTTGTGCACCGGAGTGATCTGATTTAAAGTAGGCTACATAGCTCTTGTCTTTCGAGACATAACATTATGTATGCAGTTAACATCTGGATCCAAATTTCACCTCAATCACCCTCCTGGAGAGGAGACAAGGAGAGGTGAGGAGAGGAGAGGAGAGAGGATGGGGAGAGGGGAGCTGTGGACTCCGTTTACAACATAATACAAATATAGCAAGGCGTGAGTGCAAAAACAATAAGCAATATGGCAATAAGCACCAATAAGCAACAATAAGCAATAAGGCAGTATAGTGATAAGACAAGTCTGAGACAGTGGCATATTCACTGCACATAGATGCACATGTCATGTGCATACATTAGACGTGCTTAAACATTTTAAATTCGACGTATTTGACATACAGGTGCAAATAGCATGTATCTTATTAGACATACAATTAAACATTAGACATACGTAATGGTAGCAGCTGCAGTGCGGTACGGTACGGCTACTACACTATTTGTGTATGTTAAGCAAGAAGAGAGGAGAGGCAAAGTTGAATTAAGTTATGTTATTTAGACTGGTACTATTATTGTTGGCATATTATAAGTGTGAATTTTATAGCAATTGTATTACAAAGATTATTATTATTATATACCATTATTATTATTATATACCATTATTATATATACTTGGTGCTTGTCTACAAAACATAAAGTCTCACAGTAAATTAGCCAATTCTGTGAGGGGGACTAGTTAGTTACTATTAATAGTTAGTAACTATTAAAATAATCATATAAAATACGAAAAATAAAAACAATGGGTTTGTTGGGTTGCTAAGATGTTTGTTCACGTTCCATATTCCATATTTTGAAATAATACCCGTAGGTCACGGATATCCAGGGTCTGGGTTGTCATAACGAGAGGGGTCCATGCTACTGTAACGTTATATCAATTTTTGGTCATATCGACCAAGACCAGGCCAATTCTATTCACAGATCGTAGTGTATGCTAGCTAGCTAGCGCTAAGCTAACACTGATTCAATGTCGCCATATGTTTGAACCAAATGCTGTACAACACAAACAAGTTGCAAACCATTAATACTTACGCTCACACGTATAGTGATGCAGCTGATGCTATCATGTTTTGTTTATTGTATCCAACTCGTCACGGGGAGGAAGACTAGTGCAACGTAACGAACTCTGATAGGACACATAGGTTGGCGTAACCTATGTGGGGTTCGAAATAACCATAGCCAGTAAATATAATAATGCATCCGTTATTGCATACGCATAAACAACAAACTAACGCTGGTGTTAAATCAAAAATCAAGATAAATCAATTTGGTCATTCAGTGGCATTTTACTGCCATATAACATAACTAACGTAGCACATAAGTAATCTCCAAAAACACAGTGTTGAAACACACTAGTGCATGCTGGGAAACTCTGGTCTGGTTGAGAGACGGGCAAACGGCATAGTCATACACCATAGTCTGTATTCAATCGTTTTTCAATTCAATTGGAAAACAGTCTGTAGCTATTCAATGTCTGTAGCTATTCACTCCACCTCAATCTGTATTAATCAAATTTAATTCATTCCGCCAATCAGACAATATCAAAATTATCGTGGTGATGTCATAATTGGATCTGGAGTGGGAAAAACATGGGGAAGAATCTGAGATGGAGAAACTGCCCACACATAGCCCACAATCTAACGCGCGCTATGTTTGTGGCTGTGAATATGTCTGTGGGTGGGTGTGTGTGTGGCTGGCTGTGAATATGTCTGTGTGTGTGTGTGTGTGTGTGCGTGTGTGTGTTGCGCGTAGGGAATCTACAGAATAGCCTTGGGAATACCCAGAATGCTTTGCTATGCCTAACAGCAATACATTAGTATAAGATAGCCTGCACAACATGCAATTATGGAATATTTGCATGCACAACATGCAATTATGGAATATTTGAATGGTGGACAAAAAATATATAAAATACAAAATATTAGGTCTGTGTCCTTGACACAGACAGCAAAGGATATAAGGGGGCATGGGAGGAAAAAACTGTGTGTTCACTCGCAGCTAATCATAGCTTTCAAGGGGCGTTACGTGCTGCCGGGAACGCCCACCTGATCTCGCCGCTATTCGTAGCTTTCAAGGGGCGTTACGTGCTGCCGGGGGCGCCCACCTGATCTCGCCGCTATTCGTAGCTTTCAAGGGGTGTTACGTGCTGCCGGGAACGCCCACCTGACGGTCAGAAAACAAACAAGTTTATTTAAAACGGAAGTGATAAAACGTGGGGGATGGGGTGGGATGGGCTGGCAGGGGAAGCCGGGGTCTCTATGGGTGAGTCAGAGATTGATTGAGATTGTGAAAATGGTCGCCGCTGTTAACAAAATACTAGTTTCAGTTCCTAAAATGGGCCAAATGTATTTGGCCGAGATAAAAAATCAGTCGTGACCCCTATGCGTGATGTGGTATACCGTGATGCGGTATTTGATCCATTTAACAACTATTTGCTAAATGGCCTAATTACATTTGTCTATGGTTAAAACTTTTGCCCGTGTTCAAAAAACATCATGTTGCAACGCTCTGCTGATAGCGGGTGATAATTAAATTGCGAAAAAAAACGCTACTGCTGGGAGCTGCTGCTATGAGGGGAAAATGCAGAAGTGCCCTTTTGGAGAGTAGCGAATTAAAGCCTTTTTTGCTCAAAATGGCTTTAAACACAGGTTAAAATACAGAGGTGCCCTTTTGAGGAACTACTGAAATAAAGCATTTTGGACATAATGGTTTAAAAACAGGTTAAAATGCAGAAGTGCCCTTTTTGAGGAACTACTGAAAAATTGACTTTTCACAAAAAAAGAAGCCACGCCCCTTTGATGACGTAGGTGCCCTAAACACGCCCACCTAAAAAATGAGCTTTTCACTCACTCGTAAAAGGTAGGGGCCCTATACAACTACTTCTGCACCCTGCTAAACGCTATAAATAAAATGAATCAATTGGATTTAAAGTATTGAAGTGGACAATGAATTATGTGTATTCTCCCTTGATGATCAGATGGCTAAAGGTGCATGTAACATACTAAAGTTCTTAATGGTTATCTTATTATTAATTAATACACAGGACAAGATGTTACTATCCCTTGTGCCAAAATCCGAGGAAAAACACATTTAGAAGCCCAATCCAGAATAAAACAAGCTAACAGGCTAACAAACTAATAAACAAGACACAAATCACCAGTTACCTACCCTAGCCAACAGCAGTATGAAGCATGTCATTGGGGTTTTCAAGTGGGCACCTTCCTTCACCGACGTTTCGTTAAGTTAGGCCCACGACACATCAAGAAGGCTTAACGCTGTAATCCAGCGTCCTGGAAACACCCCCCTCCATGCTACCACCGCACAACTGCATATTACCTCACTATCTAAGCCTAGCTATCCAGGTCGGTTCGGTATGACATTCCTGACTACACCACCACTGTCAATGATTCAGCCCTGTTGATGCGGACCGTTAATCATGACCAACAACAAACAATCCCTAACTACACCACCACTGTCAATGATTCAGCCCTGTTGATGCGGACCGTTAATCATGACCAACAACAAACAATCCCTAACTACACCACCACCGTCAATGATTCAGCCCTGTTGATGCGGACCGTTAATCATGACCAACAACAAACAATCAATCTGACCTTAGCGAGCTCCCCAGCTAGCATGTTTCCTCCTTATGCACAGCCATTCACTTGCTCGTTCTGCTGCCTGAGACATATTGCTAACCGCAAGTTTCAGGCTCCGTCCCCGAATGCCCAACTCAGTTAGTAAGGCAATAACGGACTTTGCCACAAAACCACGGCAGCCCACCTCTACAGGCCGCACTCGAGCCCTCCAACCTCGCTGCTCTGCCTCTGCTGCCATTTCAGCATACCTAGCTTTCTTGCGCTCATAAGCCTCCTCAACTCGATCTTCCCACGGGACTGTGAGTTCGATAAAATACACTCTCTTCTCTACCTCAGACCACAGTAACAAGTCCGGACGTAGCCGGGTGCTAACTATATATGCTGGGATGACTAGCTGTTCATTCAAGTCAACTCTCATTTCACCTACACTTAGCTGCCCTAACTTGTGCCTGACCTTAATTGGTCTAATCTTTTCTCCCTCACGTACAAATTTGATCTGTCTAGTCTCTTTGCTAGCAACTAGAGAATTTACTTCTAGCCGCTTTTCCTCAACTGCAGCTGCCAAACATTTCAACACCTGGTTGTGACGCCAGGTGTATCGCCCCTGGGAGAGACTGACCTTACACCCTGACAGTATATGCCTCAATGTACATACACTAGAACACAACGGGCAGGCACCATCCTCGCCCAACCACTGATTTAAGTTCTGGGGAGGTGGCAGCACATCATAAGTAGCCCCTAGAATAAATCTAATTCTGCTGGCCTCCATGCTCCACAACTCTCTCCACTTCAACTTTCTCTTCTCTACACTCTCCCAGTTCACCCACTGTCCTTGCTTTGCCTGCGACACTGCCTTAGTACATCTTACTGCCTCCTCTTGCCTATGTACTTCTTCAACTACAGTAGTAGTGTAGGGTTAGCACCCCCTGAAAATAAAAATAATAATATTTTTTAGAACTTCCTCAAAAGGGATACTTCCGCTTTTTTGAAAAGGGGAAGTGATTTCTATTTGGGTAAAAATCAATTTCTCAGTACTTCTGCAAAGTGTACTTCTCCATTTTTTTTGTCTTGTGCTTAAAGTCATTTTGCGCAAAAAATGCTATATTCCACTTGTTCTCCAAAGGGTACTTCTGTTTTTAAATCACTTTTCTTTTTGAAAAAGTGATTATTTCAAAAAAGCCCTCCAAAGGCTACTTCCCCATTTTACCCCATAACACAGCTCACGACAAATACCACCGTTTTTTTTTTTTGATCTCGGGGGAAATACATTTGAGCAATCATTATGCAAACCCAGCTGGATCATTTTACATAGTGGGCAATATCTCTTTTGCTCGCTGTTGTTATGGACGCGACTTGTGAAACACCAACGACTTCCGCAGCACGCACCACGTCTCTTCGTGACAAGAGACGTGCAGCACGCAGCACGTCTCTTGTCACGAAGAGGCTTGCTGCGTGCTGAACGCCTCTATGACGCAACTCCACGACAGGAAGCACCTCCCTTTATAAGGACGAGAGCGATCAGCTGAGTACAATCACAAAGCCATAGCTGTTAGTTTCTTTGAGAGAGGCAGTGAAGGCAGAACGCAGCAGCAGCAGCATTTTTGATCCAACTAACAACAATTTTTTGGTCTCGGCCAAATACATTTGGCCCATTTTAGGAGCTACTAAACTAATATGTCTATAACTAATTGTCCCTCCCATCCCATCTCACCCCCAACACCAAGACAGATATCTCTGCTTGCTCACTGTCTGTTGATGTTTTCTCTGACTCAACCGGCCCCCAGGTTCCCCTTTCCACCCCCTCCCCCACGTGACGTTGTCTATTACCACGGCCGGTGTTCTGTCGATTTCACAATCTCTGACTCACCCAGGCTTCCCCTGCCAGCCCATCCTACCCATCCCCCACATGACATTGTCTATTACCACGGCCGGTGTTCTGTCGATTTCGCAATCACTTCTGTTTTAAATAAACTTGTTTGCTTTTGACCGTCAGGTGGGCGTTCCCTGCAACACGTAACACCCCTTGAAAGCTACGAATAGCGGCGAGATCAGGTGGGCGTTCCCGGCAGCACGTAACGCCCCCTTGAAAGCTATGAATAGCGGCGAGATCAGGTGGGCGTTCCCGGCAGCACGTAACGCCCCCCTTGAAAGCTATGAATAGCTGCTTGCTCACGTATTTCTCTGACTCACCCATAGAGCCCCCACAGTTTTTTCCTCCCATGCCCCGCTTATATGTATGTACAATACAATGTACAATGTATCCACCATTCAAATATTCCATAATTGCATATTGTGCATGCAAATATTCCATAATTGCATGTTGTACAGGCTATCTTAGCTAGTATAGCCTACTAATGTATAGCAAAGCATTCTGGGTATTCCCAAGGCTATTCTGTAGATTCCCTACGCGCAACACACACACACACACACACACACACACACACACATATTCACAGCCAGCCACAAACACACGCACCCACAAATTCACAGGTAAACATGACACACTGAAACATTCCAGTCAACTTCATCATTCATGTGTGATATTATGTATTTTCCCATGTTTTTCCCACTCCGGATCCAATTGTGACATCACCATGATGATTTTTGATAGGCTATAAGCCTATTAAGCTTTGAACTAAATATGATCAATACAGATTGAGGTTTCAATTTCAGGTTTGAATTGAAAACGATTGAATACAGACTATGGTGTATGACTATGCCGTTTGCCCTGTCTCCCTTATCGCCGTAATGCATTATGGGTAGTCAGATACTACCGGTACTTTGGCTAATGTATCAGCTAACGCTACTTACTTTGCATTACAGTAAAACGCCACTGAATGACCAAATTGATGCATTGATAAAAGTTAGTTTGTTGTTTATGCGTATGCAATAACGGATGCGTTATTATATTTACTGGAATACATACACACGCCAGTCTATGTGCCCTATCAGAGTTTGTTACGTTATTGTACAGCATTTGGTTCAAACACAGCTGCATCACTATACGTGTGAGCGTAAGTATTAATGGTTTACAACTTGTTTGTGTTGTACAGCATTTGGTTCAAACATATGGCGACATTGAATCAGTGTTAGCTTAGCGCTAGCTAGCTAGCATACACTACGATCTGTAGAATTGGCCTGGTCTTGGTCGATATGACCAAAAATTGATATAACGTTTCAGTAGCATGGACCCCTCTCGTTTTTTATTACAGTTGAAGATTTCACAAATCTCAACCACTCTCAATCTTGGTACAACCCAGACCCCGGATATCCGTGACCTACGGGTATTATTTCAAAATATGGAATATGGAACGTGAACAAACATCTTAGTTTTATTTTTCCTATTTTTATATGATTATTTTAATAGTTACTAACTATATTATTATATAACTAACTAGTCCTCCACACAGAATTGGTTAATTTACTGTGAGACTTTATGTTTTGTAGACAAGCACCAAGTATATATAATAATGGTATATAATAATAATCTTTGTAATACAATTGTTATAAAATTAAAACGTATAACACACTTACAATATGTTTGTTGTATGTATTACAACTTAATTCAACTTGGTCTCCCCCCACATCTCCTCTTCTCTCCTCTCCACACCTCACCCCCTCCTATCTCCTCTCCTCTCCTCCCCTCTCATCAACTCACCTCTACTCCTCCCCCTCCCCCTCTTCTCCTTTCCTCCCCTCTCCTCTCCTCTCCTCCCCTCTCATCTCCTCCCCTCTTCCCTCTCTTCTCCTTACAAGCCTATAGATGAGGGATTTCAGACAATGTGTCCATTGTAACAATATGTTTGTTGTATGTATTACAACTTAATTCAACACATTCCAAACATTAACACACATCAAACACAACAACTCTTTTCTTACTACACTTTCCAAACATTAACACACATCAAACACAACCACTCTTTCTTACTACACTTTCCAAACATTAACACACATCAAACACAACCACTCTTTCTTACTACACTTTCCAAACATTAACATACATCAAACACAACCACTCTTTCTTACTACACTTTCCAAACATTAACACACATCAAACACAACCACTCTTTCTTACTACACTTTCCAAATGTTAACACACATCAAACACAACCACTCTTTCTTACTACACTTTCCAAACATTAACATACATCAAACACAACCACTCTTTCTTACTACACTTTCCAAACATTAACACACATCAAACACAACCACTCTTTCTTACTACACTTTCCAAAACATTAGGCGTTTCTAAGATGTGGGGTCAATATCAATCTAGAATCTAGATTGATTTGATTCACTAATTTGGCGTTCTCTCATGCAAAATATCCAACATCCAATATCCAGAAGTTGTGATTACTACACAGAAGTAACTTTAGTTCCACCATTTGTTATTTGCTTCAAACATAATTTGGATCAGTTGTAACTCTGACCATTTCTAACAATTTCTAGACAGTGAATTTACACAAGCACTTGAGTGAAATTCATAGTACCTATAGGGACTGTGATTGAATGAACGCAGATTGTCAGATTTGTTTACCAAACCCTTATCCTGGTGCCTGCAAGGGTCGTCTGTACCACTAATGTCAGCCACTATGTGTAAATGTGTTACAATATTGGGCTGGTGTCATAGACCTGGCCCAAAAGTACATGCATCACATATATGTGTGCTGCATATATACATATATGCCTCTACCGTATGGGTTTATCATAATAGTCAAACATGTTTTTTCATGTTCTGACTTGGTGAAATGTGTGTTGCATATATACATGTTAGTTTACACATAATAGCCAAACATGGTTTTTCATGTTCTGATGTGCTGAAATGTTTTACACGTCACGTAAAACAGTTTTTAAAACAGTTAATTGGCCTACACAATGTGTAATTTCAGGTTATTGTAAGTTATTGCATAGTTGCAATCTTTCATACTTGTATACTTACAAGTGGGTTGTTTTTTTAATGGCATGTGATTTGCGGTTCTAATTAACCAATGTGTATTTTCAGGTTATTGTAAGTTATTGCATAGTTGCAATCTTTCATACTTACATACTTACAAGTGGGTTGTTTTTTAATGGCATGTGATTTGCGGTTCTAATTACCCAATGTGTAAGGTGATTGTCAATTGTCAATTGTAAATTGTCAATTGTGTAAGGTGATTGTGATGTCAGGTGATTGTAAGTGTGTCATACATACCTACAAGCCTTCATATCAGTTGGTTGTGTCAATGATTTTCTGTATCTCTTGATGCGTCAGCATTGTCTTTGTCAGGCTTAGAAGCAATGTCTAAACAGTAAACAGTTTATGACAAGTGGTGGCAGCATGCTATGCTACTACACAAGACGTGTTATGGTACATAAATAATATGTAGCGTGTAATAATCTGAAGAACTCTGTCAGAGTTCTACTCTGTCATTATTTTTACATTTGACTTTGAGAACTATGATGAACTACTGTTAGTCTCTGTACTGATGTACAAAAGTAACAAGATTGAGGTTGTGAAATCTTCAACCGGAATAAAAAACTGGATATAATATAACTGAATCAGTTAGGCCAAACTATTATCAGTCAGGTCGGTAATGACCGGGGGAAATTATATGATTATTGTCCATTGTGTGTATGATACAACTTTGTTTATCATTCTGCCTCTCACACTATACAGTCTGTATTTAACTCAACACACTGTACCTGCCCCTGACCTCGGAGGGGCTCTTCTGTCAACGGGCCTGAGGCAAGGTGTGGTGATCACAAGCATTGGCATAAATATTGTGACAATGAAATTGGTAAATTGGTTAAGCAAAGCAAGTAATGCTTTTGCAATGAAGTTTGTAAGATGTATTTTACAAGATATTTTTCTGAGATTTGGTTATATTAACTTATTATTTATATTATTATTCTATTATTATTATTCTAATTATTATCTACTATTATTCTAATTATTATCTACTATTATTCTAATTATTATATTATTATATTATTATTATTATTATTAGGGGTTATTATGTATATTAACTATACATATTAAAGTATAGATGATTGTTTTGCCCACCTTATTTGGTTGCCTTATCAAAACAAATGTATAGCATGTTAAAGTTTTAAATAAAGTCAAGTCAAGTCAAATCCAACAGGTCTTAATGTCAATTAATTTAGCTTTAACGTGTTTTGTGAAACACACACACACACACACCCACACATTGACCCCTCTCATATACGTAACTGCCTATAACTGTACATATATTCCTTTCACACACACTTTTCAAAATAGACACTCTTTCATATTGTGATTCATAGTGATTCTTGTTTGTTTTATGTGATCCCGGTTTTTAAGCAAACCGGATCCAGTTTCCTTGTATGTGTACATCCTGTACAAGGTACATCCTGTACAAGGTACATACTACATTGGACTCAATGATCCACAGATGTATCAAACAAATGTATGTTTTACTGATACAAATGACCAAATTACCACAAATTCAACATGTAATGCCATTTTCTCAATAATTTTGGTCAAAACATTTGGTGTGACCCAGATCAGTCCTTGTAACGAGGACCTTCACTGGTGTATAGCCAGACTTGGCACATTTGGTGTGACCCAGATCAGACATTGTAATGAGGACCTTGTTATCACTGGTGTATACCCAGACTTGGCACATTGGATGTGGCCCAAGATCAGTCCTTGTAATGACTTGATCAAAAATATTACAGACAATATATATATATATATATATATATATATATAGTAAATATAATTGTATAATATATTCAAAGTATTGTTAATTGTTAATTATTATTATTCAAAAAACCTGAAAATACTGTAAATACTGTAAATAAACTAAACTAAAACATGCTAAGTTGTACTGTGTGTTAATTTAATGTGTTTTTGAAACACATACCCACACATAAAATCTCAAGTGAGATTTTTGAGAAAGAAAAAAGAGAAAAGAAAAAAAAGTTTAAAGTATATAAACCCCTCCTAGATATGTGATTATGCCTGACACATAGAGGCGAAACATGGTACTGAATTGGCTATCCAAATAGCCCGTGGTAAACTAAGTACTTATCAAAGCAACTTATCAAACTCTTCATAACATCCTGACTACTGTAATAGTAGTAATACTGACAGGCTACAATTAGTTCAATTAGTTCAATTAGTTTAACTAAAACCAAGAAGAGAGGTCACATAACTTTACATCACATACATTTCACTGTTTTTTCCTGATTTTCACTGATTTACCTTTGTTTATTCTTCATGTGTAAAGCGCTTTGGGCTGCATTTTATGTATGAAAGGTGCTATACAAATAAAAGTTTATTATTATTATTATTATTATTATTATTATAAACAAGCTATTTTATGCTGGTCTCTATAAAACTTTAACTTTAAAAGTACACTTTGCGTGGAAAACAACTCTTCTCGAACAGTTTGTGTAATTGTAATTGCATTTACCCACACTGTCCCACAATCAAACCTCTGAAAAATCCTGTCCCACCCTAAACCCTAAACCCTAAAACCTAACCATGCTTGGTGGAGTCCATTGACGTATATATTAATGGACCAAAAGGAGCTCATTGACTTTAACACAGCAAAATTAAGCTCACTTCCGGATATTGTTTCATTTCGCTTGATGGGTTGAATGAATTAAATTGAATGAAATGCGGCCCCCAGCGGGTGCTGGGGGAGTTTCCGAATTTGCCCTGTCTCCCTTATCGCCGTAATGCATTATGGGTAGTCAGATACTACCGGTACTTTGCCTAATGTAGCGGCTAACGCTACTTACTTTGCATTACAGCATTGCATTACATTGATTTAACTTGATTTTTGATCTAACCCGGCGCTGGGTAGTTGTTTATAATGTGGTTATATTTATAACGCTATAACGTACTCTGGTTTTCTGGGGCTGAATCCAATGGTCTGAATACAGAGTTAAATCTGAATACGTTAAATGGTCCACCATGTTATGGACGTTAGATGTATGGCAGCTATATAGTGACGTGTGTCTACTAACATAAGATAACATATGATAATTTGCTCGAGTATTACTTGGTACCTGATGCCTTGCGGTGTTCTTACTGTTCTTACTGTTCTTATTATCCGATGTTTGTCGTCAATTTTACTCGAAATGGGGGAGGGCCCGTTGACAGAAGAGGCCCGTTGGCTGATGGGGAGGAGTTTGACTGTGAATAAGTAGCCGTGCCCCTATACGATTTCTGCACGCTACTAAGCATGGCATGCATGGAAGGACACAGATGTAACTATGAAAAACGCCACATGCATAGCTTCTACGTTAGGAAGCAGAATAACGTCACTAGGTGGTCACGTTCGTGTGGAAAACCCTGTACCATCGAGAAATCGATACAGCAGCTGAGAGTCGGCGCCAATCCCTCTGGGTTGTATCCTCTGATTACCAGAGAGGATGGAAGCATGCTAGCGCCACATGCTCCTTGTGGCATAGTCAATGTTGGCGAAACGCTCACCCTCAAGCTGATTAAGTTCGATGACATACCAAAGCATTCTGAGAAGCTGTTGTACCCCGACGAGCCGCTGGATCGCTACGGCACATTCTTTGTGAATGTAACGTGGAAAGACAAGGGTCGCCAAATGCTAAACAGCAAGGTGTTGAGGAAGATGTCCCAGCGGGAAAAGCTGACTCTGCAAGTGTATGCGCTAAAGGGAGAAGAGCTTCAAGAGGCATTGAATCGGGATGGTCGGTTCACCGACCAGGTGAACCATAGCGGGTGTTATCTGGTGAAGGAGGAACGAGGAGACGGTACATGTTACATGGGATGTTTTGTCGACTTTTACCAGGGCCACCACTTCCGATTCCATTACGAGCGGAAAAAAAGAAAAAGAAAAGAGCTGACGCAGGCTGACGCAGCCTCTGTGGCGACAGCGACCGATGAGCAAGGAGAAGAAGCTCAACGTAACTGTACGATTATGCCCATGGTGTATTTGAAGACGTAGGTTTGCACCTGTGGTGGCAATATTTTTATATGCAATATATTTTTATTGTATACGGTCCCTGTTCAAATAAACAATAAAGATAATAAAAAGAAATAACTCTTTTTCTGCATTGTTTTGCCGTCGATACCCCAAACCTCTGGAAATCCCTGACCCTGATCCTGACTCTAACCCTAACCCATGACCAGTTCCCATGGGTAAATGGAGGCTGTGTACGTACAATGGTGAACAATGAGAGTCTGCAACTTATATATTAGAGGAGCAATATTTAGATATTTAGAGGAATATTTAATTTTAAATTAACATTAGGATTATATTGTGTAATAATGTTATTCATTATTTCATTACAACAGACATTTGTACAACATTAATATTATTAAGAAAAAAACCAGATTATGATGAGAATCAATTTTATTTTTTATTGGCACAATATACAAGTTACATACAAGGAATTTGTATTTATATTTCCCTCAGTTCATACAGAAAAGCTTCCGAAGCATCCTGCACTCTTGAAGGGGTAGCATGCTGGTGCAGGCTTTTATAATGTTCAGAAAAGTAAAACTGAGCAGTCCATCTGGCTGGTCCAGAGTCAGGGGCGAGTTCGGAGGAGAAGGAAGGTCTTCCGGTGAGTTAGGTGGGGTGGGGAAGAACATTGGTGACGACGACGGGGAACATCCGTACATCAGACGGTTCAACTCTTCAAGGTCTACCTGTGAGGAAGGAGGTGAGGTAGGTGGGGTAATGAAGAACAAGGGTGATGACGACGCGGAACATCCGTACATCAGACGGTTCAACTCTTCTTCCTCCGATTCAGAGTGGCTGTGAGTTGTAATGAAGGACAATGGTGACGGCGACGGGGTCTCCATGATGATATCTGTCTTTTTTATTGTGTAAAATGGTATGAGTCTCTTTTGAACCCGTCTCTTTTATCCTTATGTTGTGATGAGGAGGAGGAGCTAGGTCTAGGGGAGGGCGTAGCGTAGGGATATGGGAGGAGATCATCAAAAATGGCGCTGACCGGAATTTGTTAGAGAACAAATGTGAACAAATGTGAAGAAAAAGTAAGATGGAGGGCGTGGCTTTTTAAAAATTGGGTCCTGTTAAACGTTCGGCTAAATCGCCCCTCCCGATCTTCCGTAAAATGTGTGCGGTTATGTCCATGGCGTATTTCTCGCCGTAGGTTTGTTGTATTTGATCTATTGTGGCCAGGATGGCTGCCTTCTTCAAACATCTTCTAGGGATGGTTTGAATTATGTCGATATCATCAGGTAACGTTGCGATAGCAGCTGCCTCATCACAGTCCTCAGGATTCCTTTCTGTATTGCCATCTACAGCTACAGCTGCAGTAGCAGGGCAGGGAGGCCTACGAAAACACTGAATGAGTGTCGTTTGAGTCGTTTGCTTTCGCTTCATTGTGTACCTATCAAATACGGCATCTCCTCCCCTGAGCAACTGTTTTGGTTGGCAGCAAGCAACGTCACAGTTACGTCACGCTCGTCATGTTCGAGTCGGCTCGACGGAAGCCGCTAGGGTTCAAAAGTCCGCACTTTGTAACACCGAGCGCACAGGGTGAATTTTTCTTTTCTCTTTTTTCTTTCTCAAAATCTCACTTGAGATTTTATATGTGGTTGTGTGTTTCAAAAACACATTAAATTAACACACAGTACAAGTTCCAAGTTTTAGTTTTAGTTTAGTTTATTTACAGTATTTACAGTATTTTCAGGTTTTTTGAATAATAATAATTAACAATTAACAATACTTTGAATATATTATACAATTATATTTACTATATATATATATATATATATATATATATATTGTCTGTAATATTTTTGATCAAGTCATTACAAGGACTGATCTTGGGCCACATCCAATGTGCCAAGTCTGGGTATACACCAGTGATAACAAGGTCCTCATTACAATGTCTGATCTGGGTCACACCAAATGTGCCAAGTCTGGCTATACACCAGTGAAGGTCCTCGTTACAAGGACTGATCTGGGTCACACCAAATGTTTTGACCAAAATTATTGAGAAAATGGCATTACATGTTGAATTTGTGGTAATTTGGTCATTTGTATCAGTAAAACATACATTTGTTTGATACATCTGTGGATCATTGAGTCCAATGTAGTATGTACCTTGTACAGGATGTACCTTGTACAGGATGTACACATACAAGGAAACTGGATCCGGTTTGCTTAAAAACCGGGATCACATAAAACAAACAAGAATCACTATGAATCACAATATGAAAGAGTGTCTATTTTGAAAAGTGTGTGTGAAAGGAATATATGTACAGTTATAGGCAGTTACGTATATGAGAGGGGTCAATGTGTGGGTGTGTGTGTGTGTGTGTTTCACAAAACACGTTAAAGCTAAATTAATTGACATTAAGACCTGTTGGATTTGACTTGACTTGACTTTATTTAAAACTTTAACATGCTATACATTTGTTTTGATAAGGCAACCAAATAAGGTGGGCAAAACAATCATCTATACTTTAATATGTATAGTTAATATACATAATAACCCCTAATAATAATAATAATAATATAATAATATAATAATTAGAATAATAGTAGATAATAATTAGAATAATAGTAGATAATAATTAGAATAATAATAATAGAATAATAATATAAATAATAAGTTAATATAACCAAATCTCAGAAAAATATCTTGTAAAATACATCTTACAAACTTCATTGCAAAAGCATTACTTGCTTTGCTTAACCAATTTACCAATTTCATTGTCACAATATTTATGCCAATGCTTGTGATCACCACACCTTGCCTCAGGCCCGTTGACAGAAGAGCCCCTCCGAGGTCAGGGGCAGGTACAGTGTGTTGAGTTAAATACAGACTGTATAGTGTGAGAGGCAGAATGATAAACAAAGTTGTATCATACACACAATGGACAATAATCATATAATTTCCCCCGGTCATTACCGACCTGACTGATAATAGTTTGGCCTAACTGATTCAGTTATATTATATCCAGTTTTTTATTCCGGTTGAAGATTTCACAACCTCAATCTTGTTACTTTTGTACATCAGTACAGAGACTAACAGTAGTTCATCATAGTTCTCAAAGTCAAATGTAAAAATAATGACAGAGTAGAACTCTGACAGAGTTCTTCAGATTATTACACGCTACATATTATTTATGTACCATAACACGTCTTGTGTAGTAGCATAGCATGCTGCCACCACTTGTCATAAACTGTTTACTGTTTAGACATTGCTTCTAAGCCTGACAAAGACAATGCTGACGCATCAAGAGATACAGAAAATCATTGACACAACCAACTGATATGAAGGCTTGTAGGTATGTATGACACACTTACAATCACCTGACATCACAATCACCTTACACAATTGACAATTTACAATTGACAATTGACAATCACCTTACACATTGGGTAATTAGAACCGCAAATCACATGCCATTAAAAAACAACCCACTTGTAAGTATGTAAGTATGAAAGATTGCAACTATGCAATAACTTACAATAACCTGAAAATACACATTGGTTAATTAGAACCGCAAATCACATGCCATTAAAAAAACAACCCACTTGTAAGTATACAAGTATGAAAGATTGCAACTATGCAATAACTTACAATAACCTGAAATTACACATTGTGTAGGCCAATTAACTGTTTTAAAAACTGTTTTACGTGACGTGTAAAACATTTCAGCACATCAGAACATGAAAAACCATGTTTGGCTATTATGTGTAAACTAACATGTATATATGCAACACACATTTCACCAAGTCAGAACATGAAAAAACATGTTTGACTATTATGATAAACCCATACGGTAGAGGCATATATGTATATATGCAGCACACATATATGTGATGCATGTACTTTTGGGCCAGGTCTATGACACCAGCCCAATATTGTAACACATTTACACATAGTGGCTGACATTAGTGGTACAGACGACCCTTGCAGGCACCAGGATAAGGGTTTGGTAAACAAATCTGACAATCTGCGTTCATTCAATCACAGTCCCTATAGGTACTATGAATTTCACTCAAGTGCTTGTGTAAATTCACTGTCTAGAAATTGTTAGAAATGGTCAGAGTTACAACTGATCCAAATTATGTTTGAAGCAAATAACAAATGGTGGAACTAAAGTTACTTCTGTGTAGTAATCACAACTTCTGGATATTGGATGTTGGATATTTTGCATGAGAGAACGCCAAATTAGTGAATCAAATCAATCTAGATTCTAGATTGATATTGACCCCACATCTTAGAAACGCCTAATGTTTTGGAAAGTGTAGTAAGAAAGAGTGGTTGTGTTTGATGTGTGTTAATGTTTGGAAAGTGTAGTAAGAAAGAGTGGTTGTGTTTGATGTATGTTAATGTTTGGAAAGTGTAGTAAGAAAGAGTGGTTGTGTTTGATGTGTGTTAACATTTGGAAAGTGTAGTAAGAAAGAGTGGTTGTGTTTGATGTGTGTTAATGTTTGGAAAGTGTAGTAAGAAAGAGTGGTTGTGTTTGATGTATGTTAATGTTTGGAAAGTGTAGTAAGAAAGAGTGGTTGTGTTTGATGTGTGTTAATGTTTGGAAAGTGTAGTAAGAAAGAGTGGTTGTGTTTGATGTGTGTTAATGTTTGGAAAGTGTAGTAAGAAAAGAGTTGTTGTGTTTGATGTGTGTTAATGTTTGGAATGTGTTGAATTAAGTTGTAATACATACAACAAACATATTGTTACAATGGACACATTGTCTGAAATCCCTCATCTATAGGCTTGTAAGGAGAAGAGAGGGAAGAGGGGAGGAGATGAGAGGGGAGGAGAGGAGAGGAGAGGGGAGGAAAGGAGGGGAGGGGGAGGAGTAGAGGTGAGTTGATGAGAGGGGAGGAGAGGAGAGGAGATAGGAGGGGGTGAGGTGTGGAGAGGAGAGAAGAGGAGATGTGGGGGGAGACCAAGTTGAATTAAGTTGTAATACATACAACAAACATATTGTAAGTGTGTTATACGTTTTAATTTTATAACAATTGTATTACAAAGATTATTATTATATACCATTATTATATATACTTGGTGCTTGTCTACAAAACATAAAGTCTCACAGTAAATTAACCAATTCTGTGTGGAGGACTAGTTAGTTATATAATAATATAGTTAGTAACTATTAAAATAATCATATAAAAATAGGAAAAATAAAACTAAGATGTTTGTTCACGTTCCATATTCCATATTTTGAAATAATACCCGTAGGTCACGGATATCCGGGGTCTGGGTTGTACCAAGATTGAGAGTGGTTGAGATTTGTGAAATCTTCAACTGTAATAAAAAACGAGAGGGGTCCATGCTACTGAAACGTTATATCAATTTTTGGTCATATCGACCAAGACCAGGCCAATTCTACAGATCGTAGTGTATGCTAGCTAGCTAGCGCTAAGCTAACACTGATTCAATGTCGCCATATGTTTGAACCAAATGCTGTACAACACAAACAAGTTGTAAACCATTAATACTTACGCTCACACGTATAGTGATGCAGCTGTGTTTGAACCAAATGCTGTACAATAACGTAACAAACTCTGATAGGGCACATAGACTGGCGTGTGTATGTATTCCAGTAAATATAATAACGCATCCGTTATTGCATACGCATAAACAACAAACTAACTTTTATCAATGCATCAATTTGGTCATTCAGTGGCGTTTTACTGTAATGCAAAGTAAGTAGCGTTAGCTGATACATTAGCCAAAGTACCGGTAGTATCTGACTACCCATAATGCATTACGGCGATAAGGGAGACAGGGCAAACGGCATAGTCATACACCATAGTCTGTATTCAATCGTTTTCAATTCAAACCTGAAATTGAAACCTCAATCTGTATTGATCATATTTAGTTCAAAGCTTAATAGGCTTATAGCCTATCAAAAATCATCATGGTGATGTCACAATTGGATCCGGAGTGGGAAAAACATGGGAAAATACATAATATCACACATGAATGATGAAGTTGACTGGAATGTTTCAGTGTGTCATGTTTACCTGTGAATTTGTGGGTGCGTGTGTTTGTGGCTGGCTGTGAATATGTGTGTGAGTGGGTGGGTGGGTGGGTGTGTGTGTGTGTGTGTGTGTGTGTGTGTGTGTGTGTGTGTGTGTGTGTGTGTGTTGCGCGTAGGGAATCTACAGAATAGCCTTGGGAATACCCAGAATGCTTTGCTATACATTAGTAGGCTATACTAGCTAAGATAGCCTGTACAACATGCAATTATGGAATATTTGCATGCACAATATGCAATTATGGAATATTTGAATGGTGGATACATTGTACATTGTATTGTACATACATATAAGCGGGGCATGGGAGGAAAAAACTGTGGGGGCTCTATGGGTGAGTCAGAGAAATACGTGAGCAAGCAGCTATTCATAGCTTTCAAGGGGGGCGTTACGTGCTGCCGGGAACGCCCACCTGATCTCGCCGCTATTCATAGCTTTCAAGGGGGCGTTACGTGCTGCCGGGAACGCCCACCTGATCTCGCCGCTATTCGTAGCTTTCAAGGGGTGTTACGTGTTGCAGGGAACGCCCACCTGACGGTCAAAAACAAACAAGTTTATTTAAAACAGAAGTGATTGCGAAATCGACAGAACACCGGCCGTGGTAATAGACAATGTCATGTGGGGGATGGGTAGGATGGGCTGGCAGGGGAAGCCTGGGTGAGTCAGAGATTGTGAAATCGACAGAACACCGGCCGTGGTAATAGACAACGTCACGTGGGGGAGGGGGTGGAAAGGGGAACCTGGGGGCCGGTTGAGTCAGAGAAAACATCAACAGACAGTGAGCAAGCAGAGATATCTGTCTTGGTGTTGGGGGTGAGATGGGATGGGAGGGACAATTAGTTATAGACATATTAGTTTAGTAGCTCCTAAAATGGGCCAAATGTATTTGGCCGAGACCAAAAAATTGTTGTTAGTTGGATCAAAAATGCTGCTGCTGCTGCGTTCTGCCTTCACTGCCTCTCTCAAAGAAACTAACAGCTATGGCTTTGTGATTGTACTCAGCTGATCGCTCTCGTCCTTATAAAGGGAGGTGCTTCCTGTCGTGGAGTTGCGTCATAGAGGCGTTCAGCACGCAGCAAGCCTCTTCGTGACAAGAGACGTGCTGCGTGCTGCACGTCTCTTGTCACGAAGAGACGTGGTGCGTGCTGCGGAAGTCGTTGGTGTTTCACAAGTCGCGTCCATAACAACAGCGAGCAAAAGAGATATTGCCCACTATGTAAAATGATCCAGCTGGGTTTGCATAATGATTGCTCAAATGTATTTCCCCCGAGATCAAAAAAAAAACGGTGGTATTTGTCGTGAGCTGTGTTATGGGGTAAAATGGGGAAGTAGCCTTTGGAGGGCTTTTTTGAAATAATCACTTTTTCAAAAAGAAAAGTGATTTAAAAAACAGAAGTACCCTTTGGAGAACAAGTGGAATATAGCATTTTTTGCGCAAAATGACTTTAAGCACAAGACAAAAAAATGGAGAAGTACACTTTGCAGAAGTACTGAGAAATTGATTTTTACCCAAATAGAAATCACTTCCCCTTTTCAAAAAAGCGGAAGTATCCCTTTTGAGGAAGTTCTAAAAAATATTATTATTTTTATTTTCAGGGGGTGCTAACCCTACACTACTACTAACTACCATCTTCCTCTTTTCTATTACTGATGCCTTGTTCCACACAGGTTTCCCTATGCACAACCCTAAGCCTCCACGCCCATGCTGCACCTGACCTATGATATCCCTGTGTCTAAGAGCTGACTGTGCTTGCTGTACTGCCTCCTTTGGGTTCCACTTCCTCCCTGTTTTAACTGTGGGCGCTACACTCCTAACCACTGGATCCTTTGACTGAGTCAGAGTCATTTCCAGTCTAACCTTAGCACACTTGAACTCCTCTGTCAGGCTAGATAATGGCAATTCCAATATGCCTTTCCCATATAAGGCTACACTGCTTAGGCAGCGTGGGACTCCGAGCCATTTTCTAATGAATGAGTTAATCATCCTTTCTAGCTTTTCTACCTTTGAAAGGGGAACCTCATACACTGTCAGTGGCCACATCAACCGAGGCAACAATCCAAACTGCAAACACCACAACTTTAACTTTCCTGGGAGCCCTGACTTGTCTATACTTGAAATACCTTGAATCATTTCCTGCCTCACCTCCTCAAACTGTCCCTTATCACTGAGACTTGCATCATACCATCTTCCCAAACTCTTGACTGGTTTCTCTAACACTGTAGGCACCACCTCATCATTTATAACAAACTTCTTACCTACTACCCTCCCTTTAATGATTGAAATACTCCTGGACTTACTTGGCTTCACTTTCATTCTAGCCCACTGCAGATTACTATTTAACTTATCCAACAATCTGCTAGTACATGGAGCGGTTGACGTCATAGTCATCATGTCATCCATGTATGCCCTAATTGGAGGGAGCCACAGCCCTCCCTGCAGCCTTTCTCCACCCACTACCCATTTTGAAGCCCTAATAATGATCTCCATTGCCATGGTAAAAGCTAATGGGGAAATTGTACACGCTGCCATAATGCCTATCTCCAGCTGCTGCCAAGCTGTAGTGTACTCTGCTGTGGTAAAGCAGAGTTGAATATCTAAGAAGTAGGCTTTAACTAAGCTCTTTATACTACCTGGCACTCTAAAGAAATCAAAGGCCTCCCATAACAGACTATGTGGCACTGACCCGAAAGCATTAGCCAGGTCCAAGAATACTACATGCAGGTCTCTCTTCTCACGCCTAGCTGACTGGATTTGGTGCCAGATCATGCTGGTGTCCTCTAAGCACCCAGAGAAGCCGGGAATTCCAGCCTTTTGCACCGAAGTATCTATTAGCCTATTCTTTTCTAGATAACTAGACAGCCTCTGTGCCACAACACTAAAGAAAACCTTCCCTTCAACATTAAGTAGACTGATAGGTCTAAACTGACTTATCTCTAACGAGTCCCTTTCTTTAGGAATGAAGATTCCCCCTGCTCTACGCCACGCCTTAGGAATAACCTGCTTCTTCCAGACTACCTTCATCAGTTTCCATAGAAACTGCAACACATCTGGAGCACTCTTATACAGCCGGTAGGGGACTCCATTAGGACCCGGGGCTGAAGAGGCCCTTGCACGTCTCACTACTTCTTGAACTTCTTTCCACCTTGGTGGGCTATCATCACACTGGCTCTCTATTTCACCAATAGGTGGAATATCAGCTGGGACTGTCATCTCTCTAAACCTTTCCCTATCTTTGTGAACCTCCTCCAAATATTCCTCAAGCTTCTGCTTAGGTACCATAAGGCTACCATTCTTTTCCTTACTAAACAATGACTTCACAAATCTAAATGGATCCTTATAGAATGCTATTCTAGCTCTCTCTTTCTTTTTCCTATTTTTCCTAATGCTCTCTGCTCTTCTTAAAACTGCCAACCGATCCCTCACATCTGACTGCAAGCAATCAATGCCTTCCTTCTCAACCTCTGTAGCTTTTCTCCACTGCCTCTTAAGCTGTCTTCTCTCCTGGATAAGTCTATCTATCTCTTGTTGGCGCCTAGATTTAACTACCTCACCCTCTAGTTTCTTCCTTTTCTCAAAGACGCCAAACCTTTCCTTACCATAATCATAAATACAATCTCCCATTTTCTCCAACTTACTCTCAGCAGTTCCTTTAAGCTTCTCTAACATCCTAACCAAATCACTATTGATATCTTCCCACTTCCTACTTTCCGCTGCACCTGGCCACTTAACTCTAGGCTTCTGACCGCTAATCTTCTCCCTTTTTGGCTGGCTGGCCTCTCTGCTTTCCTCGGTGCTAGGACCTGCCTCAACATCAGGGGTGCTGATGTCCTGCGAGCTGTGGGTTACTTCCTGTCGCTGGACTTCACCCGACTGACTTGATAAACTTCTTAAGAAATAATTATCAATGCGGGGTCCCTGTGTTCCCTCTACCAAGCACCTCTTCCTGCCTTGATGGATTCTAAGGCCCCTCAAAGTTGTTACCTTCTGCCAGCCACACAAGCAAACCTGACGCTTCTTTCCATCTACATCTGAACTAGTGGCTTCCACTGACATGTTTTCCCTACTCATAGTCAAGTCCGTTCCAGAGTCAATAACCGTGTCAACCATAGGTGAGTCATCTTCCGCCCCCGCTCTCGCAGACTCTAGGGGTGTTTTTTCATAATTCTGTTTCGTAGCAAGTTTGGGTGTAACCAATGGCATATTGGCCTTGGCTACTGCCACAATGAGCAGCTAACCCATTGCAGCCCCGATGGGGTCTAATCCCTCCTGTCAGCTGTCTTTCCATGCTGTCACTAGGTCTTTCCCTAGTTGTCAGCTGCACTATTCACAACAGTCACTAGCCTAAGCTAGCTTTAGTATTAATTAATACACAGGACAAGATGTTACTATCCCTTGTGCCAAAATCCGAGGAAAAACACATTTAGAAGCCCAATCCAGAATAAAACAAGCTAACAGGCTAACAAACTAATAAACAAGACACAAATCACCGGTTACCTACCCTAGCCAACAGCAGTATGCCCATATGACTTTACCTAGTCATTAAATATTACCTAGCCTATAACAAGTGCATAAGATTCATTGGGAACGAGCTGCCATAACGGACTTGACTGATCTAGTTATGCCCGGCTCCAGGCTATTCAGTCGAGGCTGCTAGTCAGTGGAAGAGGGGCAAGAAGTCCGGATTAATATATATGTAATTATATATATAAGGCAGTTAGAGCTAGGCTAATCGTTCCCGCCTTACAGCTTAATCAAAGTAGCAGAAGCTAGTTGGGGTTATACACAACTTAGCTGCACTTTCTAACCCTTATAACGGAGAGCTGTAAACCAATTAGTGATCGGTCTTCACTGGATTGAGAACAATTGGCATAGAATCGCGACATGGCGCCCAACGTGGGGCCCTGAGAGCCCCTGAGAGACCCCCAGGACCCCCCAAACTGACCTACAGAGAGGCGTGCGGCAGGGGAAGAGACCAGTCCGAGCGCCAACAGCCCGGGGCTCTGAGAAGTGTCAGAGCGGCCGGTTCCGCAAATACTGCAACACAAGCAGGCGGAAAAAGGAGAAGTAGTTAGGCGGGGACCTCCAAGGGGCCCCGCGACTGCACTGAACAGCCAACCTAGTCTGGAACTCATCCTTGATTCAGAAGCGCTCTGAGCAGGATTGTGCGACAGGCGACTCGAGACGACAAAGACAAAGAGGAGATGGAAGGAACCCCATCTCCCCTGACCCTGAGGGAGGGGGAAGGACCCCCCCCCCCTCAGAACCTGGAGCAATGAGCGAAGCCGGAGGGATGGGGAGAGCACCCTCACCCCCGGCCCAGGTGACCAGAGATGACAAAGATGCCAGGACAAAGGAGGACGAGTTACAGCCCCCATCTCAGATGCAAGGGGGGAAAAAGAAAAAGCAGGAAAGCCCAGAAGAAGAGCCGCTATGGGAGCAGCAAGACGACACGGGAGAGGTGGGAGCACACCCGCCACCCCCAGGCCCGCTGCCAGCACAGGTGGCATCACGGCCAGATGGGGAAGAGGAGGAGATGTTAACGCTGCGCGTCCGTAGGAGGAAACGGTTTGAGTGGCTGAAGAAATGCAACGACGGCTGGGAGAAGAGCCCAGCTAAAAACCCTGCAAAGAAACTTCACAGAGGCCCTCTCCAATACCTCCCCAAGAAAGAGTACAAGAAACTGCCCGTTGAACAGAGAGATGCCCTCAGGCTTGCCAGAGAGCATGCCGCGGGCTTGAAGAAGTGACGACATCCAAGGCACGGGTCACTCTGGACAAAACCTGCGGGGAGAGGGACAAAAATACACCTATGAGATGAGAAAATTTACATCTACCCCCCGGTAGGCACCAGAGCAGAGGTGTCAGTGACCCGTGAAAGCCTCAGGAAAATAGGACACCTGAAGAAAAGAAGAAATCTCCCAAAGTGCCTTAAAAGACTTTGAAACAATAAACACAGAATAAATAAGAATAATCAAGAAGAAACAAAATAAACACAGACAGTCATTTCTCTCCAGGCTGTGAAAAGAATTTGTGTGCATTTGACGGAGAAAGGGGAAGTGACACCAGCAGCGCTGCAGAGCATTGGGAAAGCTAGGAAGAGGAAGTGAAACTCCAGCCTGGCTCACTACAACATCGGAGCGAGGTCCACTTTGGGCCGCCAACGAAGCAGAGGTGTCCTCAACACAGAGATGTGAGTACATGTGCCATGCTCCATTCATCGCACACACTGCGGCTGCTAAACGAGGAAATGGCCAGCCATCCCCTCAGACTACCTCCAAGCAGGGAGGCCCGCTGCTTCTGTCTAGAACAGCTTCCTCGCCTTCGCCCGAGACACTGTAAGCGCCAAGGGCCCACCGGTGGCAGCGGTGAGCCCCTGCCATAAGGATGCTTCCCTGTTTCCTAAAAAGACGCCTGCAAAGATCAATTGGCAAATATTGAAGAAAATAGAAGATCTTAGGTTTGATTTCTTCCCTGGAGGGAAAAATGCCAAAACAAAGCAAGTGACTTTCTTCAAAGAAGAGGAAGTGCGGGGAGGCCGCTGGCCAGGGCCTGAAAAGGAATGTAATGCGGTAAAAATAGACATTGCTCTTAACTTGTCAGCTGAAGCACACTCCACTGCAGAAAATCAACACCCAAGTCGGCCTCATAAAAAGCACACAGATATTTCTGGGTCATCTGCAACTCAGGAAACTCATAAGTCCTGTACAAGACTCATCTAAAGGAGCTGACACTAAAGCAGCTGCATTATGAACTGTTGAAGGAGCCAAGGGAAACTGGCACTATGACGAAGTAGGCCGCTTCGTCCAAGAGAGAATAATGTCTTTGTAGGGATCGAGGTGGGACAACGCACCCAGCAAGCTGGGTGGTCCCAGAGGGTCCGTGGAGGGGGTGTGATTGGTGGTGGGCTACACAAACGGAAGCGCTCAGCCATGCAGTCATCCGCCCCACACGGAACAGGGAATGGAGAGTCAACAACGCTGGATTGCCTAGGATCAAATACGTCGAGTAGATGGTGGTGCTTGAACCGCAGGGCCTTGAATAAAAGCCATCGGGCCGACAGGCCCTCTCCCTTCAAAGGGGCCATTCTATAAGGTGCTCGAGCCGGAGGGTCTTGAATAAAAGCCATCGCGCCGACAGGCCCTCTATCTCCAAAGAGACCCTTTTACAGACGTCGAGCCGGGAGGCCGAGAAAGAGGAAAAGACTGAAAAAGAATGGCATCCAGAAAGTGAACGATTTCGAGGAACGAAAAATGGAAGAAAGTGTGTGTTGACTCAAACCGATTCCAAGCTAGAAGAAAACCAGGAACCACAAATGGCTAGTAACGCACCTAGCCTCCCACCCTATGTCAGACTAGCCACTGTCTATGGGGTGGTTGTCATGCTGAGAAACACCTCAGGTCTGTGGGCAGGAACAGGACTGAGAAAATTGGAGTATGCTAAAAAAGGATTCCTGTCAGAGAAGAGAGAAGTTGTGAAACACCTCCGACATCCAGCGTATGGCGATCGCTCTGGATGCGCTACAGACTGGGTGCGGATGACAGATAATGATGAAATGACCGCAGAGATGCTGGACTAAAGATAGTTCCAGCTATTCTGCACCATCACGGTGCAGAGCCAGGGACCCTAACTCACAAAGGGTCCACTAGAGAACGACCAGGTACTTCCAGCAGGACGGCTGGGAAGTACGACCAGAGACTCTGTTTGTCACAGGGGACTGCAACAGCATAGCGGGAGGCCTACAAAGAACAACATCCATCACCAGAAGAACCTTCAGAAATGTACACTGTTCCAGGCACACCTAGACCTGCTCAGGTGCCTACCGCAGGCATCACTTCTCCCAGACCAGAAGTCATACTGTCCTCACCAAAAGACAATGTGACTGACGTACCACCAGGTCGTACATACCCCCTAAGAGAGAGACTGTACTGATAACAGTCTATAGATGGCGCTGGTTAACAGTTCTGCTGTATGCTACGCACACTGATGACGTATTAAAGATGCGCACTTGAAACATGGCAGACTGTTGTCCGCTCGAGTCATTACATGGTACCAGGAAAAATCAGAACAAAAAATGAATAATATACGTCCGCCTGACGAGTTGAAGTTAACGGGCAATGTCCATGAGAACTGGAAAACCTTCAGGCAGAGTTTTGAGTTTTATCTGTTGGCGATCGGTCTGGATGACGAAGAAGCAGCCGACGACCGTCGGAAGATAGCTCTGTTGCTAACAGTAGCTGGCCGTGCAGCGCTGGATGTGTACAACACCTTCGTCTTTTCCGCAGCTGAAAAGGACAAGTTTCCAGCGGTACTGAGCAAATTTGAAGCCTACTGCACACCAAGAAAGAACGAAACATACGAACGGTATGTGTTTAGGAACAGACTGCAAAAAGAGAATGAGTCAATAGAGCTGTATGTGACAGACCTGCGTCTCAAGAGTCAATCCTGCAACTTTGGCACACTGTGCGATTCTATGATAAGAGACCAGATAGTCATAGGAGTGCAGGACAAGAGAGTAAGGCTACTTTTACTAAAAGAAAATGAACTTACTTTGGAAAAGGCTGTGAGGATTTGCCAAGCGTCTGAAAGCACGAAGCTACAGCTAAAGTTCTTTGATAATGACGGTGAAACAGCCGCTGTCGATGCCGTGCAAAAGCACAAAAAGAGAGATGACAAACGACAGGCATATAAACCCAAAGGGAGACAATATGGAGATGGCAAAGACTGTGAGAGATGTGGGAGTAAACACGCTCCAAACAAATGTCCTGCATATGGCAAAGAATGTCGGAAGTGGGAAAAATCACTTTGCCAGGTCCTGTTTCACAAAGAAAAAGGTGCATGCTGTAGGGAAGCCAGAAGAAGCAAGCGACACTGAAGAGGATGAACCACTGTATGTGGAGACAGTGGCATTGACTGATAGGGACAGAAATAAGGATGAATGGATAGCACACTTAAGTGTCGAGGATGTGACAGTCCCAATGAAGATTGACACTGGTGCACAAGTGAATATCCTGCCGATTAAATATTTCAAGAAAATGAGCATAAAGCCAAAAATAAAACCTAAGAAAATGAACCTAAGGGCGTTCAACAATCAGCCAATCCCAACAAAGGGGGTGTTCAGAGCCACTCTTAAAGGAGAGGGGCGTTCTTTTAGCGCACTATTTGTCCTAGTAGAGGAGGATAGACAGCCTATATTAGGTCTAAGAGCAAGCGAAAAGCTAGGGCTTATTAAAAGAGTCCATGTCATAGACAGTGTCTTAGTGACCCCTAGGGGCGCTACTGAGAAGAAAATGGACACGGGTACAGGATTCACTACTGAGATAGTGAAAAAGTACAAGGATGTGTTCCAGGGAGTAGGCCGTTTAAAAAATCGGTATAAAATACAGTTAAAAGACAATGCTGAGCCTGTAATACACGCAGCAAGAAGAGTGCCGGTGGCACTGAAAGATAGGCTGAGAAAAGAGCTACAGACCCTGATAGACAAAGGGATAGTGAAAAGAGTGGAAGAACCTACAGATTGGGTTAATTCCCTAGTCATAGTTGAGAAAAAGAACGGAGACTTACGACTATATAGACCCCAGAGATCTGAACAAATGGATCAAAAGAGAACATTTCAAACTGCCAGTAAAGTCAGACATCACAAGTGCTATGGCAGGAGCTCGATTCTTTTCCAAACTGGATGCGTCGTCTGGATTCTACCAGATTGAGCTGGAAGAGGAGAGTGCAAAGCTGTGCACATTCAACACGCCTTTTGGAAGGCACTGCTTTCTCCGCATGCCTTTTGGGATAGCCTCAGCTCCCGAGGTGTTTCACCGGACAGTACAGCATCTGTTTGATGGCATGGAGGGCGTGGGAGTTTTTCTAGATGATGTGGTCGTTTGGGGAGCTACAAAACCAGAGCATGATGAGAGACTCAAACAGGTGATGGCAAGAGCACAGAAATCTGGGCTAAAGCTAAATAAACAGAAGTGTCAGTTCGGGGTGGGTGACATAACATACCTGGGCGACAAGCTATCTGGAGCTGGGATACAGCCTGACCCAGAAAAGGTTAGGGCGATAAAAGAGATGCCATCACCCAACGACAAAACTGAGCTGCAGCGTGCGCTGGGCTTAGTCACCTACGTGGGACGATTCATTCCCAATCTGTCGGCTAACACGAAAGCGTTGCGCAGCTTGCTAGAGAGTGGAACTGAATGGCAGTGGGAGCATGAACATGTGAAAGAGTGGGAAATGCTCAAGAACAGTCTGATCAATGATCCAGTGTTGAAGTTTTATGATCCAGCGCTTCCAGCAAAAGTATCAACAGACGCTTCGAAAGATGGCCTGGGAGCGGTTCTGCTTCAACTACACGACTCAACATGGTTCCCAGTAGCTTACGCATCTCGGACAATGACTGCAGCGGAGCATAACTACGCTCAAATTGAAAAAGAGGCAGTCTTTGGATGTGAAAAGTTCCATGAATACATCTATGGAAGAGAGGTGGTGTTAGAAACTGATCACAAACCACTAATTGCAATCTCAACGAAAGCTCTCGGAGATGCGCCGCCGCGCATTCAGCGCTTGATGCTTCGTTTACAGAAGTACAGCCTGACGTTTGAGTTCACACCAGGAAAGCATCTGGTAATGGCAGACGCTCTGAGCAGAGCATCCTTGAGCAACACAGGTCCAAGCAGTACTGAACACGATGTACAGATACATGTGGACTGCATAATGAAGCACATGCCTGTGTCTAAGGAAAAATGGAGACAGATTGCAGAAGCAACGGCAAATGACCGCGAGCTGCAGATCGTGATGGAGAAAATACACCAAACAGGAGATCAAAAGCTGACACATCCTTATCAGAGCTTCAAAGAGGAGCTGTCAGTGGTCAGCGGAGTTCTTCTGAAAGGAAAAAGAATTGTCATACCTTTCTCCATGCGTTCACAAATGGCAAAACTCACACACGAGGGACATTTAGGTGTCGAAAAATGCAAAAGACGTGCAAGAGCTGTGATGTTTTGGCCACACATGAACAGAGACATTGAGTAACTTGTGCAGCGCTGTGAGACATGTCAGCGGCACAGGTACCAACAACCAAAGGAGCCTCTCATGGCTCACGGCAAACCTGTGGAGCCATGGAGAAAAGTGGGAACAGATTTGTTTCAGCTGGCAGGGAGAAACTACCTTGTCATCATGGACTACCAGTCAAACTTCCCGGAGTATGCCTTGCTGTCTGATACAACAGCCAAACAGGTGATAAAACACACCAAAGTCATCTTTGCAAGACACAGAATTCCTGTGACTGTTGTGAGTGATAATGGTCTGCAGTTCAGTAGCCAGGAGTACAGGGACTTTGCAGAGACATACGGCTTTGAGCACGTGACATCAAGCCCGCTGTTTCCTCAGTCAAACGGCTTGGCTGAAAAGGGAGTACAGATCGTAAAACGTCTGATGAAGAAAGCTGCGGAGACAGGAGGAGATCCTTATTTGGCTTTGCTAAATTACAGAGCGTCACCTCTCGAATGTGGGAAGTCTCCAGCTGAGCTTCTCATGAATAGAAAGCTGAGAACACGACTGCCCTCAGCAGAACACATGCTTGAGAAGAGGACAGAACACTCTGTAAAGCAAACCAGACAAAGTCAAGCCTACAACAGGACCATCAGACCATTGTGCCCGCTAGGGCAAGACGACGTGGTACGCGTCAGATGTGATGGACAATGGGGACCTGTTGCCAAGGTCATCAAGGAGACAACACCGAGATCCTATGAAGTGCTCACAGAGTATGGCAACACACTGCGAAGGAATCGACGTCATCTACTGAAGGTGCCGCCCACTGGTCGTGAGGAAGCCGAGATCAACAACACTGATGGACTGAGAGTGCAAACGAGTGCACAGCACAATCCACCCAGTCCCACAGCTGTCACTGGAGGTGGCACAAACAGCTCATCTTCCCCAGAGACAGTGCGAGAGCGGCCACGTAGGTAGCTTCTGCCAAGGTTTTTTTTGAGGATTCTGGCTCATCTTTCAAGAGCCGAGGATTATTTTCTGCTAGGAGTTTGTGAACACAAAATATCTCAAAAGAACTAATAGAATGTGTGCTTTCTCTGTCTAAAAGAGTTAGTTTTTATCATGTTCTGTTATGTAGGCATTAGCAGTTGAATACAGCATGGTTTCAGAGATTTTCAGAGAGTTTTGAGATAAATGGATTTTTAGAACCACCTCACGTGCCTGTGATTATGGGTGCACTTGGGCAAGTGTGTATACTGTATTTTGTTTGTGTGTGTGTGTGTGTGTGTGTGTGTGTGTGTGTGTGTGTGTGTGTGTGTGTGTGCGTGCGTGCGTGCGTGTGTGCGTGCGTGATTCGATAGAACCGGCAGAACAGTCACTTTAACCATTTATTTTTGGCATCAGTGAGACATCAGACATCTAAACAATATAGTTCTGAACAGTAATTTCCTCCATAACAGCACCCCCACCCCCCTCTCCTTCAAACTCCTCCCTCCGTGGGTGTGTCTCTGGTGGCTTTGCAGCGTTTGTCACAGGCGAGTCGCTGCTGCCTGTCTGTGCTGCCTGGCTGCTGGCGGCCGCTCGTCGGGCGAGTCTGGATGGGGCTCGTTCGTTTCTGGGTTTTCGGTTGTGTGGTGGGATGAAGCTGCGTGCGATTCTGGGCTTTCTGCTGGTGTTTCAAAGTGTGTTGCACACAGAGTCTATTTTTGGAATCGCCCACCGTTGTGCACCAGCGCGAAAGCGTTTTCGCCAAACCATTTTCATGAGAATGGCTTCCTCACGCTTTTTCCTGGTGTTTTTGCTCGGCTTCCTCTAGTCTGGAGAGCACTGTCGCCACTTAGTGGGTCAGTAAAATAGGTTATACACATTCAATAGCTCCCATATATTTATAGGAGATGTAAAAGGGTTTGATCCACGTCCCACGCCAATTTTTTTTTTTTTTTTTTTGACGAGATAACTCGTCCACGGCAGTCAACCGTTGGATTTTTTTGACGAGTTAACTCGTCGACGGCAGTGAACGTGTTAAGTAAAAAAAAAAAAAGAAAAAGAAACAATGTTCATTATTATGTTTGTTCACTTACTGCTGCAATGACATTGATAATTACTATTACAGTAAGATGCAGTGATACCTTACACTAGTAAGAGTAAAGAGTATTATGTTATTTCAAATGTTGCACTGTTTACAACAGTCTTTGTTAGAACACAGGAACCAGTTTATATAAGAAAAGAAAATAATCTTTAATAGCACTTGTTATAGTGTTACAGTTGCCTATAATTGTTGTGGTATATTGCTACTTAAAAAAAAGGGAGATGTACTGATAACAGTCTATAGATGGCGCTGGTTAACAGTTCTGCTGTATGCTACGCACACTGATGACGTATTAAAGATGCACACTTGAAACATGGCAGTCTGTTGTCCGTTCGAGTCATTACAGAGACGACCTCCTGATAGACTGTTATTGTAGTCTAGAGACTAACCCTCAACATTGGGGCAGAATAATCCCCAGGGTTCAGTCTGGTTATAGAGGTAGTCTAACCCTCTCTCCCTAGTTCAGGCAAAAGTTCCATAGCCGAAATGAGTTAGATAAAAGTTAATTATATAAAGAAGAATTTGGAAAATAAAGGCTGTGACATAATAGAAAAAATGTATTTGAAGCAAAGAGTTTTGAGTTAAAATATTAGTGGACAGTGAACTGTTTATTATTTTGTTAAAGTAACCTCAAAAGTAAGGGGGGAGGGATATGTTGTGTATTGATACTGACAGCCTGGTTTTGTCCCTTTAAGAATAACTGTCACGCCCTCTGGTGACGGACATGCGCTATCATTGTAATGTTCAGTCCTGAGTTGAAGTAAAATACAACCACATGGAAATTCTCCCTGTCTCATGTTTCCTCATTATAAGTTGTTATACTAAAGTAAAATATAGTGAGTATACAACAGGGGCGAAGAACTGAAAAGCCATCCCATACACAAAATCTGTACATCCAAGACCACTAAGGGCTTGGTTTCTAGTTTTTATACCTTTATCACCAACGCTGCAGAAAAAAACATTGCAAGTCGATGTTAGCTGGAGTACAGATCTTTGTGGATTAATATCATTTTATCTTCCAGGAACCCCAATCACCAAGTGATTCATTAGAACTACGCCCATAGACTACACTGTACCCCTTGTAAATTATTTCAGATGAAACTATCTCAAAGCCCTAATTGTACATTATGGCCCCTGGTACCTTTATACACACGGTCTGAGAATGCTCGACCATTTCTTTATTTTGGAGAGAAGTTGCCAGGAAGATGTCCATAGTGTTGGGAGTCACTGTTCCTTGTTCTCCTGTTTTGTTGATGAATGTTGTTACTGGGTTGAATTTATCCTTGGGGGTCCTGCGGGGAGGAGAGTTATTTTCTGAGTGAATCTGTTTGTGTATGTGTATGTATTAAAAAACCAATAGGTTCAAGTATACATACTACTGCATGCGCTGGGATGCGTCATCAGTGATGTTAACTGGGGTCGTGGGGTGTTTCGGGTCTGTCAACATCATACACCCTCGCCCAGTAGACCCAGCACTAAACTCTATTGCAGCGGATTGGGCATGATCAACCCTTCCGCGGGCAACGTTGTAGACAGAGTAGGAAGGCTGATCCGTGAGCGGCTGCTTCTGGGACACGGGTCGGGGTCGTAATCGGCCTCGGCTGGGTCTACTGGCCGAGGGTGTATGATGTTGACAGACCCGAAACACCCCACGACCCCAGTTAACATCACTGATGACGCGTCCCAGCGCTTGCAGTAGTATGTATACTTGAACCGAAACCCCTGGCTCCCCCTGGCCAGTGAGACTTGGGAATAGACTAGGTGACAACCAAGTATAGTTTGGTGACAAGCTGGAGAGACAGTTGACGGTCGGAGAGACGGCATCCGGTACGGGATGGGTTTTAGCACCCCAGCCTGGCTCTCTCGTGAGGGAGAAATCCACAAATGCTACGGATCAGCCTCCTGAAAATCTGCGTAAACATCGGCGCGGCCTGGGGTCCTTCAGGCTAGAGCGAGGTGCTCGTCGCAGGTGTATGACGTGCAGCGCACAGGCCTCCTTGAGGCATCCTCCCTGCCCATGGTACGGCATGGTAGGATTGCCTTTTGCCACAGGAGGTTCTGGTGAGACGAAGGAGGTGCCCGGCCTGGAATCACCCCACAGGGCCTTAGACCTCCATGCACCGAAGGTCTCACAATACTGCGGTGTAGCACTAAACTCTATTGCAGCGGATTGGGCGTGATCAACCCTTCCGCGGGCAACGTTGCAGACAGAGTAGGAAGGCTGATCCGTGAGCGGCTGCTTCTGGGACGCGGGTCGGGGTCGTAATCGGCCTCGGCTGGGTCTACTGGGCGAGGGTGTATGATGTTGACAGACCCGAAACACCCCACGACCCCAGTCAACATCACTGATGACGCGTCCCAGCGCATGCAGTAGTATGTATACTTGAACCTATTGGTTTTTGTAGATGTTTGTGATTTATGTTTTGTTTTGTGTGTTTTTTATGTTGGGAAAATGTAAATCAATAAAAAATGTATCACAAAAAAACCACTCACTGATGACATCACTCATGGGTGACATCATCATTGAGTGCTCAAGTGACATCACGGAGGCTGGAGACCACTGTGTTCAAGACCAGGGGGGCTCTAACTCCCAGGGTGGGTCTAACTCCCACAGGTCCACTAGTAATTTATAATTATTTGTGATTGTTTTCTGTTTTGCTCCAGCTTCTGATGTGATCACTGCGCTGCATACTGCACTGTCAAATTCCTCATTTGTATTCTGATCACTCACTATGGCTATTAAAATGAATCTTGAATCTTAAAAAAAAATCTAATTTGTTGAAACCGGTAAATTATCTCAGTGCAATAAGATGATTTCATCGTCCTAACAAGCTTGATAAGTCTGGATACAAGATCAAATAAACTTAACCTTGCACTGCAGTGTACAAGCCATAAAGACATGAAAAACTTTACCAACAGCTCTATCTACAACAACTCAACTCAGGTTTCTTTGTTTTTGTTTTGTCTCATGCCCAAAACAAAGACTGACTCAACTCGAGTGGCCACGCATCAGAAGAGGCAAAGTGCTGCTCATTAACGTAAAGTTTTTAATTGCCGGCTCAGACTCACTCTCCTTGTTTATTTATGTCCCTTTTGAAAGAGTTGAAAAGTGACTTCTTGACTTATCTCCACCCACCCTGGGTCCATCTCTCCTCCTCCCGACTGCTCTCGGGGGTTTGGGGGGGGGGGGGCAGGGGTGCGGATAATTTCCCACCCCTGTGCCAATGTGGTGGGCGCTGACAGGAACATAGCAGCCCGCCTAGCTGACAGACAACAAGCTGTGGCTCACCTCGCTGCAATTTATGAAGGCAGATGTACAAGGCACGTTATTAGCTCCCCATGCGACGCTCCCCTGATTTACAGTTTAAGGGAGCAAGTATAATAAATAGAACGCGTAAACAAATCAAACTGCCGACAAGTTTGTCTGTCTGCGGTGTGGAATAGCTCACCGCGAGCGGAGGGGCAAAATACATAGCGGCCAATTAGCGGATGCCGCGTGATCGGTAATGCCGCGGGGGAGGCGCTCGGCATTCTGGGTGGGGAGAGTGCATCACCCCTGCTACCTCTCATTAAAGGAGACACATCTCACAAGTTTTCAATGGCCGGAGCTATTAGCCGGAGCTAACAAATAGGTGACTATCATGCAGGACATGGGCCGAGACGACTTCGTCTTAATCAGGGCCTCTCTTATCCTTAATGAGCCTAAGTGACCCCCTCTCTCTTTCTCTAAGGATTTTATTCTGCACTCATTCCCTCCTCTCTCTCCTCCCTTTTGCCATCCCCCTCCTCCCCCCACCTGCGGGTGCCTGTGGTTTATGATGATGGAGCTCTGAGGCTAATATACATTTGAATGCTCTGTAATGGGAGGGGATGGAGGCCGGGATGGGAGGAGAAACAGTGGGCGGATTAGAAGGCCTCTCTCTGAATGTCTCGGCTTTAAAACATTAATGAGGGGGCTGAGCACACCACCATAAATTTGACTTTTCATGTTTAATTACTGCCGTATACAGTTTAGTGAGGATAAATCACACAATTATTATGCTCCTCACCCATGGCTGGTGTTGTTTCTCCTTTCTTTCTCGAGCTGTTTTTTGTTGTTGTTGTTGTTTTTGTTGTTGTTGTTAATTCATAAGCCGATGTCTTTCCTTAATAGTGCCGTCTGTAGAGAGGCAATAAACCCTAATGTCTCATCATCACAAAGAGAGTGACTCCCTCTGTGAGATAGAGAGAGGGGGAACAGAGAGAGCGACTGCTTCTGTGAGATAGAGGGGGAACAGAGAGAGTGACTCCCTCTGTGAGATACAGGGGACCAGAGCAACTCTTTCTGTGAGATAGATAGAGGGGGAACAGAGTGACTCCTTCCTTGAGATAGAGAGATGGGGAACAGAGAGAGCGACTCCCACTGTGAGATAGAGAGAGGAAGAACAGAGAGAGCGAAAATCTCTGTGAGATAGAGGGGGAACAGAGAGAGCGATTCCCTCTGTGAAATAGAGAGAGGGGGAACAGAGAGACTCCCTCTGTGAGATAGAGGGGGAACAGAGAGAGTGACTCCCTCTGTGAGATAGAGAGAGGGGGGAAAGAGAGAGTGACCCTCTCTGTGAGACAGAGAGAGGGGGGAAAGAGAGAGTGACCCTCTCTGTGAGACAGAGAGTGTAAGGCTGTGCGTGTGTGTGGACCCAAATGCAGAGACACGGAGACAAAAGCAGGTTCAATGTCTTTACTTGACTTGACCAAAAGTAAAACAACAAAGGTTTGCCAGTAATGGCTGCAGACTTACACTGACTTAAACGGGGCTGCGAAGCCAAATAAACTAAACTAACACAGGGAGAAATGTCCAATGAACAGATCAGGAAGTCCGACAGGAAAAGTCACAAGGAGTTGAATAATCCAACAGGCACAGGAGGATCTCAGAGCAGGTCAGGACCACAGCAGCACACGATAATAATCAGCGACTGGGTCTGAAATGACACGTGTTTAAACAGACAGTTGACCAGGTGCAGAAAATCACAGAATCAGTGGGGTTATTGAATTATTGTCTTTGCCTTCCTATTGGCTCTGGCACTGCTCTGTCTCCCGCCATCGTTCCTGAGGCGGTAAGGCAGATCAGCACCTCGGACAGCGACGGGACAACTTCCGCGTGCCCGGGTTGCTCGTCCTCCAGCCCTTTCAGCACCACGGCCAGCTCCGCTCCTGTGACCCCTTCCAGTGCCGCTAGGCCCTGCCTCTGCGTGCATGTCAGAGAGAGGGGGGAAAGAGAGAGTGGCTCCCTCTGTGAGATAGAGAGGGGAACAGAGAGAGTGACTCCCTCTGTGAGACAGAGAGAGGGGGGAAAGAGAGAGTGACTCCCTCTGTGAGACAGAGAGAGGGGAACAGAGAGAGTGACTCCCTCTGTGAGACAGAGAGAGGGGAACAGAGAGAGTGACTCCCTCTGTGAGACAGAGAGAGATGGAACAGAGTGACTCCCTCTGTGAGACAGAGAGAGGGGGAACAGAGAGAGCGACTCCATCTGTGAGACAGAGAGAGGGGGGAAAGAGAGAGTGGCTCCCTCTGTGAGATAGAGAGAGGGGGGAAAGAGAGAGTGACTCCCTCTGTGAGATAGAGGGGAACAGAGAGAGCAACTCCATCTGTGAAATAGAGGGGCAACAGAGCGACTACCTCTTCACTTTAAGCTGCTTTACTGGGCTATCCTTGGATCATTTTCTTCTTCGATTTACATAATGTGTACTTTTTCTAAACTATTAATGTAAATTTGTAATGTTTTTATTTATTTTTGATCCAAAATAAACCAAACCAAACTCTGAGATAGAGAGAGGAGGAACAGAGTGACTCCCACT
>NC_139624.1:116660492-116862992 GCF_964638095.1 Poromitra crassiceps
TCACACCCACGCAAAGCAGGCTGAACCAAAGTAATGTGTGTGTGTATCTATCTTGACTTCCGCGCCATTTCAGCACGACGGACAGCGCCGCATTGGCCCTGCATGAAACTCATCTGTTTATCTCTCCATCTGATTTCAGCACCAGGGACAGCGCCGCACGTCTCAGACTTGTGTTGAAATCGGATGGAGAGATACTCTGAGATGCAAAGCAACAGAAAAATAAACCTGTTAAATTACCTTTACTGTTCCTCAGTAGAGTTGTAGCCTCCTCTTGGTTTTGTTGTTGAACTTCCTGAGCAAACGATCCTTCCAGTCCTGTTCCCGAAAACGTTTTGTAAGGTCCGCTTCAAACGCCAGTTGGATTAGTTGAGCTTTTCTCTGGTGTAGCATGCTTCGTCTGTGCTGACTGAAGACGTTGGTTAGAGTTGAAAATGTGTTCTCACATGTCGCTGAGGATGCCCCGAAAGTCACTGCATGTTTCAGTGCTGTCAGCACGCTTGGCATGGCAGTGAGAGGCCCAGAGTAGCGCTGCAGGATGGCAGTAGGTGTCCATTTGTCCTCAGGAGAGCGGGCCATTTCAGACTGTAAGAACTGTAGAGCTACCTCAAATTCAGATTCCACTAAAACTGTGTTGGTGAGCTCCAGCAGTGGTTTCACCTTCTGTGCATCCAAAAATTGAGGACTGTCTGGGTCAAGGGCACACATTGCCTCAACCAGGTGGCTGTTCCTTTCACTAAATCTGGCGTCCATCTCCCCAGTGATGCTGTCCAGGGTGCTGAAGAAAAGCCGCTTGCACTCTCTCTCATTTCCTCTTTCTTGCTGCTGCTGGCCTACAGTGCTGTCCACGACGTACTGCTGCAGGTGTGCAGGGACTTGGCGCATTCTCTTAGGTGGCAGAGGAGCTGCTGTTTCTGATGCGTCAGGCGGGCCGGCGGTGGCACGCTGTGCCCAAAGGGCTTGGAACTCCTCATCACTCCTGAGTTTCCCCACGCAAACCAAAGCGCTTTTCACAAGCTTCACTCCAGTGTAGAGGTCTGTGTTTTTATCCTGCAACGTTTTGTTTGGAGGATCCAGGAGGGCGAGGATTCTGTGGACCATAATGGCAGTAAACTTGAAGTTGCTGTCATTGATCGCTTTTAGGAGCCCTGTTGCCTCTATTTTCAGTTCAGTTATGTGACGGTGGCCACTGCTGTCAATCTCCGTGAGGAACTGCACAATAGCTTCATAACTCTTGACAATGACTGAAACGGTAGCCAGGTGACCTGTCCACCTTTGGTCCAGCAGCCTTTTCAGACGTTCTCCCGTGTACACGGCGGCCACAGTTGGCTTTTTCAGAAACCGGTAAAGCATGTCACACAGGTCGAAAAAGGCTTGTAGTGCATTCTCACATGACATGGTGTGGATAACTACCAGATGGAGTTGATGGTTGAAACAATGCACATACGGGACTTCTCGTTTAACTTGATCCTGTAATATTTTCTGTACACCCCCTTTTTTACCCGACATCACGCTTGCACCATCATAGCATTGGCTGAGGATCTTGTCTGGGCTCAGGCCTGCTTTTCTCAGCTCAGAAAGGACCAGGTTTGTCAGACTTAATGCATCACAGTGCTTTGTAGTGGCCATTATCAGCAGCCTTTCACGGGTCTCATTATCCTTGTTTAGAAAACGGAGCACAATTGAGACATTCTCACAACCAGTTGGATCCTTTGTCCCATCCACTTTCAATGTGTACCAGCTATCCCCTATTTCTTCAACTATTTCACTGGTCACTATTTCACTCATGAGCTCTATTATTTCGTTCTGGATCTCGTGTGATGTATAGGTGGCATTTTTTGGGATGGTGCTAAATACTTTGGCTAGGGCGCTGTCTTTCCTCAGCGTGTATTCCATCATAGACAAAAACAAGCCACTCCCCCCCTCCTCTCTTGACGCCAAAGCGTCCAATGTCCCCCTCAGCGGTTGCTGGTTTGACGCAAGGAACTCAATTATATCCACAATGGCACTCAGATATAAGCGATTCCTTGCCAGTTGCCCCTCGTTGACAAGTGTGGAGACCTCAGCTCCTGCAGCACTACGAGCACAGTATTCCTTCCAGAGAGCAGTGCATTTAATATGTTCCTTGCTGGCTACGTGTCTTGCAAAACCTTTGGTGCTTTCTGTTGCAGCTTTCCAGTTAGAGTAGCCAGTTTCAGTGAAGGCTCTGTCGGCATTAGCACTAGACCCAATCCTAAACTTCCGACATGGATAGCAAAACGCTGCATCAGCAACAACTGAATACTCCAGCCACTCTCTTCCGTGAAACCAATGTTTAAAAAATGTGCGTTTTTGGGTAGTAAATGACCTAGTAGGATAGGAATCTAGGTGCACTTGGGCTGGCTGTTCTGCCCCAAGATCGTCAGGAGCAGCGGGGACGGGGAGGAGTTGTGGTGGCCTTCTGACCTGGCTTGGCCCGGCGGCGGCCCCGCCAGGAGCAGCGGAAGCAGCTGCAGTAGGAGGCTGAGCCTGAGCCCCGAGCCCGGGGTCGGGGAGTTGTTGTTGTGGTGCCCTGACCTGGCTTGGCCCGGCGCCGGCCGCCGGTGCTGCTGCTGGCGGGCGCGGCGCATCTTCGGCTGTGACAATGCCACTGGTGCTGCTACTGGTGCCGCTGTCATGATCGGCCTCGGATGTCTCCGTGTTTTTTTTCTTTTTAAGCCACGTTCTGATGTCCATCCTGTGCTTTTTGGTTGAGCTGAAAATGAAAGTTCAATTGGCGCCCAGCCCAGCTCTCGGCATGATAGATGGCGGGCATGCTCTGTCTCTGTGTCTGTCTGTCTCTGTGGGCGTGTGGTGTGTGTGTGACTACAACATGATGCAGTGAGGGTCAAATTTAATAAATAGCTACATCTCTGACACCTGCTTGACTTGTGACAACCAAAGCACAGCAAATAGCGATTCCCTGCCAATTTTGAAACAACACAGAGCTATGCTTATAGGGGGGTAGCCTACACATTAACTTAAACTGATCAAATTGAAAGTGAGGGGGCTGGAAATTGAACTGAGGGTGCTAAGCCCCCTGGAGCCCCCTCGTGGCGCCGGGCCCGGAGAGGGGGAACAGAGAGACATTGATTCCCTCTGTGAGATAGAGAGGGGGAACAGAGCGACTCCCTCTGTGAGACAGAGAGGGGGAACGACATTGACTCCCTCTGTCAGAGAGAGGGGGAACAGAGAGACATTGAGTCCATCTGTGAGATAGAGAGAGATGGAACAGAGTGACTCCCTCTGCGAGATAGAGAGGGGGAACAGAGAGAGTGACTCCCTCTGTGAGACAGAGAGAGGGGAACAGAGAGACTTGACTCCCTCTAGAGAGAAGGGAACAGAGAGACATTGACTCCCTCTGTGAGACGGAGAGAGAGGGAACAGAGTGACTCCCTCTGTGAGACAGAGAGAGGGGAACAGACAGACATTGACTCCCTCTGTGAGATAAAGAGAGGGGAACTGTTAAGAACCTTGGTGTGACCCTAGATAACCAGCTATCCAACTCAGCCTTTATTGCAGCAACCACCCGCTCCTGTAGGTTCTCCCTATATAACATTAGAAAAATCCGTCGGTTTCTCACTAGGGAGGCGGCTCAACTCCTGGTCCAGGCACTTGTCCTCTCCCGCCTAGACTACTGTAATGTTCTGTTGGCGGGGCTACCTGCCTCGACCATCCAACCCCTCCAGCTCATCCAAAACGCAGCTGCCCGTCTGGTGTTCAACCTACCTAAATTCTCCCATGTCACTCCCCTTTTCCGCAACCTCCACTGGTTCCCCATCTTGGCCCATATTAAATTTAAGACTCTGGTACTGGCCTACCGGGCAGTTCACCGGTCACCCCCGCTTTATTTGCAATCTCTGGTCAGCTTCCAAACATCCCATCGTTCCCTCCGCTCCTCCACCTGCACAGCTCGCCTCGCTCCTCCATCGCTGCATGGCCCCGGCGGTCGCTTGTTCCGTTCGCAACTTTTTTCCTCACTGGCTCCTCAATGGTGGAATGAGCTTCCCCCCTCGGTTATGCTGGCTGAATCGCTACCAATTTTTCGCCGGGGATTGAAAACTCACGTTTTTGGGCTACACCTGGGCCCCTCCGGTAACGACATCATTTCTTAATGCAACATGCTGCTAGTTCTGCCCCTGAATCATTTTGTGATCTTATCTTTTATAAAAAGTTTGTAATGTGCTATGTGATGGACTTTTAACTCTCATTGATTGTTTGTGATCTATGCTTCTGTTTTTCATTGTTTTTATGTTCCTGTGCCAAGTTGAAATGTTGAAATGTGATGTAAGTCGCTTTGGATGAAAGCGTCTGCTAAATGCAATAAAGTAAAGTAAAGTAAGGAACAGAAAGACATTGACTCACACAAGTTGGGTTTCCATCCAACTGTTTTTATGAGAAATTTAAAATTGTGCATTAAAATCCTGAGTGGAAACACCAGAAAATGTGATAAAACCTCCAAATATCACAAAAATGTTCACGCTTGAGGGAGGCGGAAAAGTAGGGTGTATCGATAAAAAGAAATGCGATAAATGCAATGGAAACAGCAGAGTCAGACAGCAGTGCGCTCTCCACCACCAAGCTTTCCATCATGATTTCCTCCACATCAGACTGAATATCAGGCTAGGATGTTTTCTCTTTACCTCACATTTATTCAGAGAACGGGGTTAATTTCCCTCGTTTGAGGGTTTGACTGGCGTCTGGTCATGTTTTAATCACGTCAATTAATTGAACCTCCTCTTCACCATTCCTGATTTTACACATTCTTTTGCCGACTTTATGGTAAGATTTGGATCAGATTTGATCTTAGACCCACCACTATTTCATTTTGCATCAGCGGACTGCAGCAGCATTAAATTACTCATACAGTATTTCCAGACCTAATGTCAATGATGTGCATTGTAAACATTACACAAGGTGACACTATACTGTACATCTGCTTAGTCAGTGAATAATACTTCTTCTATGAAATGTGTTGTGGAAATAAAGTTGGCTTTCCTTGAATGCAATTCATGCAACACTTCGCTGCTCAGAAAGTCTTCAGATGCACTCCGCGGTGTAGCCCGTTTTGATATTAAGCTGAGTCCGCCCACCAAGGCCAGTTACAGCATGCTCCGGTAGCAATTAATGAGTGCACCTATCCTCCCTGCTCAACGGACTAGCAGAGGGAGGGAGGGAGGGAGGATTACCCTTGTTTGTGTGGTGGGGAGCGGCAGGTAGTGAAATTTGGGCACAACATTCAAATGAACGGCTCTCAAGTAGGACTCGGTTCCCTTCGTTCATAGCAAAGAGCCGTTCGATCATTCGCGAACGTCACATCACTAGAACAGAGAGAGCGACTCCATCTGTGAGTTAGAGAGAGGGGGAACAGAGTGACTCCCTCTGTGAGACAGAGAGAGGGGAACAGAGAGACATTGACTCCCTCTGTGAGATAGATAGAGGGGGAACAGAGAGACATTGACTCCCTCTGTGATATAAGCCACTTTCACACAGAGATCGCGCAATATTGCCATTCAGAAGGCCCGCAACGCCGGCAGCCTTGCCACAGAAATTGTTTTCACACAGAGCCAAACAGCCCCACCATATTTCCGCCCCGGGGTGTGCTTTCAGGTTACATCCACCCTCCCGGATTGAAATGAGGCGAGGGGAGGCATTTCCAACCAGCTCCTCCTAGTAGCCTAAATGAATATTTTCATAGGTTATAGTATAGCCTAGGCTACTGTATGATGAACAAATTCATTCAACAACAAAACATCGCTGATGTATGCCAGCAGCTCTCAACGTGCAGCTGGTCGTTAAGAACGAGGATAAAACAGAGTCTGATGAGAGCTCACCTTAATATGCCCACAACGCATAAAGTGTTCTCCACATTCAGCATGGTAACAACTAAGGCTTTCAATATTCATCTGATCGACTTTATGGATCACAGAGGCACCATGATGTATTAGGGACAAGGCTAATTCTTATCTTTTGGCTCCAGTTTTTTGTAAAGCAAATTATTCCCATGAAGGAGCCTAATTAGCGTCCATTTGCCCGCATGTCAAACAGCTGCAGTCTGCATAACGTTACTCGTCGTCGGGGGAGTAGGCTATAAATGCACACATGAATACTATAATGTTAATCGTTTTTGTGAGGGAACGCACAACAGGCTAGACAGATTGCAGTTCCTTCATTTAATCTGTTTTCCCAGACTTTCCCCGTTGCTTCCCCGTGATTAGATTCAGGGTAGAGGCTCGCTATTCACAGGATTGTGTTTAGCTCAGAAGGGTTTGTCGGCTGGAACCCGACTACGAGCAATCTGCGGACTTGGTTTGCTAGCGAGCTGGCTAGCCTGCCGAATAGCTACTAGTGCTAGCCTAGCATACATTTTAGATTTTTGGCTTGATAAAACTTCCCGGCTACCGACCACCTCTATTGCATCAAGGACCTATCAACAGTGAGACATCGGCCCTTCCAAAAGAGCCAGAAATCTCCGTTGAGAGCTGGAAACCTCTTGCCTAGCTTAGCTGCTAGCTAGCCACTGGGCTAACTGTTGCCTGTTACCCTAAAGGCTAAGCTGCTAGCGCTAGCGCTAACAAACACCAGCGAGAAGATCTGCTGGGAGGAGGCTAGTTTACAATCCGGCTGACAAGCTAACCAGCTGGAGTCAAACGCTCCAGAAGAAGTCTGTGCCCGACCAGCGGCTACAGCTGCCAGCAGCACCAGAGAGAAGACCTGCTGCGCGGAGGCCCAGCCGCGCGGCCACTCGGCCTACTGTTGCCCGACCAGCGGCTGCAGCTACCAGCACCAGAGAGGAGACCTGCTGCGGCGGAGGCTAGTTTTCAACCCGGCTCCGCGGCAGGACTGCCAGACAAACGGCTGGCCACCAGCATCCGTGAGTTAAGCACATCATGGCTAAACAGAAGCAGGACATCGAGGAATTAAAACAATCCCTCAACGTCATGTCTGCAGAGCTATCAAAGGTAGTAGAGCAGCTAAAAGTAATCAAGGAGCTCATGGGTGAGATAATGAATCTGAAAGAACAGAACCTTGAAAAAGACAAGAAGATTTCCAACTTAGAAAGAAGAGTTGAAGACTTTCAAGATTGAATGATGTAATAGTTAGCGGACTGAAAACAAAACCACGGTCCTATGCCAGGGCCATTGATGGGACAACTGAGCCTACAGAAAGTGACATTGAGTCGATAGAGCAACAAGTTGTTTCTTTCCTAGGCAGCAAGGGAATACAAATCTACGAAGGAGACATTGAAACCTGCCACCCTCTGTCCGTCAGGAACAGAGACTTCCCGAACATCATTGTGCGTTTTGTAAATAGAAAGAGGAAAATTGATGTTCTCAAACAAGGCAGAAAGTTGAAAGGAACGAACATCTACATAAATGAACACTTGACGAAAAGAAACGCTGACATCGCCAGGCAAGCTAGGATTCTACGGAGGGAAAAAAGATCCAAGCGACGTGGACAGCCAACTGTAAAGTATACATAAGGCTAAATGGTCCTCCCGAACACGCTAAATCACTATTAATAAGAGACATAGCAGAGTTAGAAAAGTATGCATGAGAAAACAACTGTGGATCCCATCACTTTCTCCACTCTCAAGTTAAGTTGATAAAAATGAAAACATAAATATACAAATTCACTATCTACTTATTTATATAAAAATGTCTGCAATTATGGTTATAATTATGGTTATATTTATATTTATATAAATATAACCATATATAATACCATATATAATATATAATATATATATTATAAATGAAGCCTGCGTTAGTTCATTCAAGACATGGTGTCATAGGCTACGCCCCAGCTGTACCAGCTGACAGCCTCTGTTTGGTTCACCGTTTAACCAATTCTCCAATCACAGTCATTCTCACAACAAGGCGGTCCGTTTAAATATGGCAGCCTCTCATTCACTGATCTGTTCCCCACCTTGCTGATCGTTGCGGCTGCTGGCAAACGCTTTGCTAATCTCACGCGTTACTTTCATTGCTGCCGTGCTGAGTTTGGATGTCAAATCTAGCCAGGTATGAAGTTCAGTAGGATTCTTATGCTTGTTCATTGCACTTACTGTCTCTGGAGGAAGGATCTCTCATCGTAGCTCCCGCTTGGCTAGTAGCTCCTCCATTGATAAAACCGGGCAGGCATTAAGATCCTCAAAGCGTTTAGCCAATATCTCCGCATCCTGACTGGGGGCAGCCACGAAGAGCTGTTAAGTTGTGCAAAAACTTTCCATCTCCAAGCACAAGTTTTCAAGGAAGAACTGCACTTGTTCTGCTGTTTCTCTTCTGCTTTAAGCGGATAGCTCCCCTGCTAAAGAGCAAGACTCCCATCATAAACGGTACGCCGGATGAAGACCAGTCTGTTCTTGCCGCGCCGATCGTCCAGTAAGAGGCATGTCCGCCTCCAGGTTTTGGAAACTCCGTCTCCCACAAAGAACAACTTCAGGCCATGGCTGCTGGCTATGCTACTGCTAGCAAGCTATCGCTAATCACAACGCAGCCGGAGTGTGCCCCTGACGGCTACAGCTCCAAGCTGGAAGCTGGTTTCCACGCCCACAAAATGCTGCAACGAGGCGGAAAAGCGATGTTGCCATTGTAGATGTGCACGAGGCGTAAGTGATGTCACTTCACCGATAAGGACGCTGGGAAATGTAGTCCCATCGCTGAGTTTCTTCATTAAAAGCTGAGTATTGATAGGATTTCTCTCCTTAGATCCCTGGTATCCTGATAAGATCTTAATTTTTCCTAATTGATAACCAAACATTTCCTCATTAAGCCCAGATTGGATTCAGCAGGGGGCGGATACCTCAGCATGGAGGCCCAGCTGGTGTGAATCTATGCAACTACAGAGATGATGTTATCGTTTGCTATTCAAATATATCTTTTATTATGTTTAAATGTTCTGTTTCTGAAATACATATTTAGGTCCTTGGGTGAGCTGCAAGTAATAGGAAACTACACTTCAAATTGAAAGATAAACATTTCTCCCTCTCTCTACAAGGGGACATGCAGGCCCCTGGAGAGGTTAAGGCTCAAATGGTCCAGCTGATAAGTTGCACAAGGATGTCACAGTTAATGATTTTTTCCCTAAAAGGTCTTATCTTTACCAGATGGTCAAATGGTCCTGGTTATCAGTAGACCCCTTTTCGACTGTCATTTAGGCCATGGTCAGTTTACTTTAGAGCAGAGGTCACTGAGATCTACCGACATGAAGGCCATTCCTCTATGGACATGTGCCTCTGCTCAGATTACTTGGGACCAGAGAACAGTCACTTCGGTACAGGTCTGGAAAACATTACAAGTTTATAGTTTCTCTGTGGGACAAATGGATACGATAGCATCAGCAGAGGTGGGGGGACATTCCACGGGGGGCCCGCAGGGTGCAGAATCTCTATGAGGAGGAAAACACCACTATATATTTTAAAAACCTAATGAGTGATGTTTTAACCATGCGCTGACCTTTCCCCCAGAAAAGAGAGGACCTACTCTAGGACACAGCACATTGTGGGAGGAGGGGTCCCGGCTTCGAGTCTCATATGGCCAGGCTTTGGTCTCTGGGAATGTACACATTACAATTTTGATTAATGAACTAACCAAATACATGTATAATTAAAAACTTCTTTTTCAGGTCAGTTGAAAGGATTTCTTAGCTATTTTTATTTTCATTTTCATTTTAAATCCAGCTACTTAAGAATAAACGGCTTATGCTTTTTGACTGCTTGCTTGTAAAAATTAAGGAACCATTTGGATTGCATCCGTGGAATTCCTGATCTAGCTGGGTTTTCACCTAGGCGCGCCCTGTGACAGTTGGATCATATTTGCAATGTTGTACGCTTTGGCTAATATGACGCTGTATATTTGGAATTTAAATGTGTCAAGCTGGTAATATTAGCAAATGTATTGACAGTTGTTTTGGTAGATAGGGAAGTTAATAGATGACTATTTCAAGTGAGGGTTAGTGCATGTGTTCTCCTGTGGAAGAGCCACGTCACGTGATGCGGACCACAGAGGGGGAGAAAACACGCCTACCATAAGAGTGACAGAAGGAGAGCACACCTAACTACCAATGTCCGCCCAGCAGTGAAGGGTGTCACCAGATGGAGGAGGAGCCTTCGGGGAGAGACCAGCCCATACCAAAAGACAACGCCCCCAAGGAAATGCACTTTATAAGCCCACGCACAAGAGAATGAATTGGTCGATTTTCAAATGTCTCTTTCTGCTACATATCAGCTGTTAGGAAAGACCACTGGAAATCCACCCGGAGATCTCTGAGGGGTAATTTGTATCACTTGACTTGCTCTGTATCATGATTTATGCAATATTCTCTATATAAAATAATGTTCTAAATATCAGAATTGCTTGTCATAATGGTTTTTCATATATCTGGAATTAATTGGACACGCTGGAAAGGTACTAACATCTGTCAACACCTTCTGACCGGTGCGGGCAGTTCTGTCTAGGTTGGACCGGCACCGAAAAATCCTTTAACAGTATTCAGTTGTGTATGCTATAGGTTCAAGCATTCAGCATGTACTGTTCCAGCTGGTGGCCGAGCGCCTATATTCTTGTAGTGGTTTAAGCTATTATGTTGATGTCGTGTTTGTTCTGACTGTTTCTCAAACAGCAAAGCCAAGCCAGGGCTGTCGGCTACTGTTGCTAGCAGCTAACGTTAGCTAGCATCAACGTCAGGTGTGCGGCGGCCCTCCTGAGTGACGTCACCTCACCGACAAGGACGCTGGGAAATGGAGTTGCATGGCTCTCCATGCCTGCGTTGTTCTAAAGTTGAGTATTCAATCAAGCATATATCATCATTTCATGTAGCCTGGTGGATAAGCTACTATGTTGGCATGTTGATCTGTTTGCTAACAGATTGATTTCGGCAATATCAACCGATGTTTACTGGCAGGTATTCATCAGCACAATGCTGGCATGATGTAGCCTAACTCTTATTCTGCTATATTATCTCGTGCCTCTAGCTGAGCCCCGGTGCACTCTGGTGGCGTTCTATTGTAACTACATCAATGCAAATCACTCAGTGGATGGTGCTTTCAGTGGTTGTAAATCAAGCGCAGCTCAATTTCAGCGATTAAGTTGGAAATGCTTGATCTTAACCATCATGTTCAGGAATATGCTTTATCAATATATTTATTGGAAGTGCTTGATTTTCATAAATTGTTTTTTTTTTCAAATGAAACTTTGAAAATAACTTCTGTCTATAAAAGGATAGATGAATGGATGGATAAAGTGCTTTGTTATGTATTCTGGAAATTAGTAGCCTAAGCATTAAATAATTCTGATCAAACCATTTAATCAAAGTAATATGAAGCAGCTGGTAAAATATAAAGTAATGACTTGCATCATTGCTGCGGGTATAAGGGATAAGCTTTATTTTCACATTGAATTTACAGTAACAATTGAGATTTGTCGATATAGTCTTGAGTCCGTAAAATTTGGTTGGTACTTTTTATATCATTATATAAAAAAATAAAATAAAATAAAAAGCTGCATGAACCTTTGTTGAGAAATATTTGTGAGGATTATCGAGTTCAATAATCTCTCAGCTTCAGCCAAATTCTTGTAAGGATGATTGCCTAAGCATATGTGCGGCTGAATTTCACGTAAAGTAAAGGTTCCCACTGATTGTCACACAATGTGTGAAATTTGTTCTCCGCATTTGACCCATCCCCTGGGGGAGCGGCAGCGTGCGCCGCACTCCGGAATCATATGGTGGTTTGGCCCCCCAATTCCAAACCTTTGATGCTGAGTGCCAAGCAGGGAGGCGGATGGTCCCATTTTTATAGTCTTTGGTATGACTCGGCCGGGGATCGGGCTCGCGACCTCCCAGTCTCGGGGCGGACACTCAGACCACAAGGCCACTGAGCTGGCCACGTGAAGCTCGATAAGCTTTACATCTTGGGCTATAGCAGTTAGTCCGACGCAAGGGTGCGTGTTGAGCACAAGAAGCTCAATACTCATAAGGTATAACTATGTCATCAGTTTTATATTACAAGACAAGGGGTGATTCATGTCTAAGCTCGAGAAGGATTTTGGGATAATTAATATTGCTGAGGGGAGCGTACCTATGTTCCCCGGGTCCTATATTCCCCGGGTCCTATGTTCCCCGTTTTTGTGGGACCGGGGAACATAGAACCCTTCCTAACCTCCCCCAGACCCTAACCCAAAACCTAACCTCTCCCACCTCTCACGCCTAAACCTAAGGTCGGCATTGCGGGTGGTCGGCATAGCGGATAGACACCCCAAATGTTACGGAGAGTGTTAAAAACGGGGAACATAGGACCCGGGGAACATAGGACCCGGGGAACATAGGGATGACCCCTTGCTGAGTATGGCAACAGCATTTTAGTACTTTGTCTCATCTGTCTAAGCAAATAATATCAAGAATCATAACAAAGTCAGTCTGCAGGTGTAGGTTAGCTGAAAGTGATTTTAGAGGTCGGTAAAATAATTGTCTTATCGTCACCTATTTTGCTGTATCAGTAAGATCAAATAAAGCTAAAAGACGATACTTTTCAATTCTAGACTAAAATCTCATCTTCATCATGTTAAGTCCTAAATCCACTGTCATTTAGGAGTCTCCTCATATAGGAGGGGATACACCTGTAGGTGACCTGTATTTCTCCACGCGACATCTTGGGACGGCAGTCTGTTATAGAGTTCTTTGTCTGGTGAGTCCTCGACGAGTATGAACAAGATATTCGACAACAAAGCTAGCGGCTAGTCCATTCTGCTGGAACACATTCATGTTGAGGATGGCTCCTCTCCTTGCTATTGTTTACTAGTTACATTATGGCATGCTGTCATGACGGTCAAAGCTGGTAAAGTAACTTGGACATCTATAGGCCATTGTTTGGCCAGCATATGTTAAAGTTAGAAGGGATTCTGCTGGATAGGATAAAACAGTGGAACTTCTCAGATAACCATATTGGTTTAAGTTAATCATGACTCTGCCGCTGACCTCTATCCTTAGTTCTTTTATGTATGTTTAATCATTGAAGACAGCTGTCAATCAGGAGGAAGTCAAGTCAGTTTTCTCAGTATTAGTATAGGTAATAGGGCTATCATCACAAACATTCAATTAGCAGTTGATATTCATGGTTCTCATCTGCGGTCATCACTGTCAGTTGCAAGAAATAAGATATTTAAGAATCTCTTTTCAATTCAGGATGTTCCATGAGCCAGAGCATGCATTGCGAAGTGCCAAAGACAGGATGCCGCCTGCCGCCTCAGTGAAAGCTAAGCTTGATATTTCTGCACATGGAGTATAGTTAATTAATATCAAATATATTAAATGCAGCTCATTGTTTATAGTTTAGTTTCATTCAATATCTAATATGGAAATCGCAGCTCATTATGTTCTGCCATCGGAGAAAGTGTTCAGCTTATATCTGTGCCAGGCGTATCTCTTCATAGGTAAAGTCTTGGGATGACCCTGCTGGTGCAGTACTGCTGCTGTTCCAGCAAGTAGCACCTGCTGGTGCAGTACTGCCGCTGATCAGCAGGAAGCAAGTGTGTTTTGGGGATTGATTTTATTTGACATAATTAAATATTCCATTGCTGTCCCAACCAGTGACAAAATACTAATTTTCTTATTCACTTTATTTATTTTTAAACAGACAGGGATGCTAAAGGCTCAACTGTTATCTCTCAAACTAATACTTGATCTGTCTATCCTCTAAGATTCATACCGCATGAGATCCTGATGTGGGGCAGGATTAACTCTGTTCCTGACTTGAGTTCGAAGGGAAGGCGACCTCCCGCCGCCGTCTCCTCTGCAAATGACGAGGACTCCCTCGTCAGCTGCTCTCTTCACTCCTGCACTGGCACGTCTACCTCTGCAGCTGCTTGTCTCAGCATCTATTCTCAAAGCAATGGGACATTGGTCTTCTGCACCATTCAAACGTCATATTCGGTCAATGACATCATCTCAGCTCAACAGGCCATGAGCACTAAACAACTGAGGAGACAGCCATTATGTTAATTGCTGCATTTGGAAAGTGGTTGGCTGGGTTCATCGTACTGACGTAGGTAGTATGACCTCAGGGGTTGCTGGCTTGCTTCTCTCCCAAGCGGGACGCAGCTGAGGTCGCAGCAGGTGTGCTGCTTCACTTTCAGTAAATAGGTAGTTCATATAATCGTAGTATGGGCCTCTTTTGAGTTAGTCGGTTGTATCTCTTTTCAAGGTGATCCGAGGTCCGCAGCATGCTGCTGCTACCCATGGGTAGTTCATTTAATTGTACTGTAGTATGGCCTCTCAAGATACATGCATGTATCCTTTTCAAGGTGACCCGAGGTCTGCAGCATGCTGCTGCTACACATAGGTAGTTCATTTAATTGTACTGTAGTATGGCCTCTCAAGATACATGCATGTATCCTTTTCAAGGTGACCCGAGGTCTGCAGCATGCTGCTGCTACACATAGCTTCTATAGTCTGGCTGATGCATTCGTACAAAGAACAACATTGCACTCATAGCTCAGGGTCTCAGGCTTGCTTCCTCCTATCTCATTGCACTCATGGCTCAAGGTCGCAGGGTTGCTTCCTCCTATCTCATTGCACTCATGGCTCAGGGTCGCAGGCTTGCTTCCTCCTATCTCATTGCACTCATGGCTCAGGGTCGCAGGCTTGCTTCCCCTTATCTGCAGCATCCATGCTGCTTCTCTTAAATGGTTCACTAATGGTAGAATGGCCTTTGGTTGTAAGATTACATCCTATTTAATTGAAAGGTCGGCAGCGGCATACTGCCTCACATAGGTAATTCACTTAATCATAGTATGGGCCTCTTTTGAGTTACTCGGTGTATCTCTTTTCAAGGTGACCCGAGGTCCGCAGCATGCTGCTGCTACACATAGCTTCTATAGTCTGGCTGATGCATTCGCATGGGCGTTTCATGCTTGGCGTTGTCGAGTTCCGTTGTTTGGGGGATTCTGCTTGCTCTCCCTGCTCGGCGTAGCATGCTGCTGAGCCGAGTTCAGGGAGAATTAAATTAATTAAATATTAAATTAAATATTAAATTAATTCTAAGAGCGGAGCCTTCAACGCCAAACATAATTGTATGCATTGTATTCATAATACAATAAATGGTTAATTCTATGACTTGAGTGTTCTTGAATGAAATGAAGCCTGCGTTAGTTCATTCAAGACATGATGTCATAGGCTACGCCCCAGCTGTACCAGCTGACAGGCTCTGTTTGGTTCACCGTTTAACCAATTCTCCAATCACAGTCATTCTCACAACAAGGCGGTCCGTTTAAATATGGCAGCCTCTCATTCACTGATCTGTTCCCCACCTTGCTGATCGTTGCGGCTGCTGGCAAACACTTTGCCCCCTCCACCCCAGCCTCCACCTTTTAGATCAAATGCTATCATGTATTGTAGCTCTGGAGTCTGCATGGCTCAAAAAATTAACATGTTCCCATGTCTTGCTTTTAGGCTCCCTCTTTTACTTCTATGGTTTAAATGTATCTGGAATATTTTATTCCCATGGGGGATTCTGCTTGCTCTCCCTGCTCGGCGTAGCATGCTGCTGAGCCGAGTTCAGGGAGAATTAAATTAATTAAATATAAAATTAAATATTAAATTAATTCTAAGAGCGGAGCCTTCAACGCCAAACATAATTGTATGCATTGTATTCATAATACAATAAATGGTTAATTCTATGACTTGAGTGTTCTTGAATGAACATAATTGCTATAGTAAGAAAAACCAAAATGCCTAGGCTTGGTCCTAAAATCATTGTAAAAAGATCTTTGAAATTGTTTAACAAGGAACAATTTATTAACTCATTGAGTGCCATGGACGTCTTTCGACGTCCAATTAAATAGTGACGTAGAGTGCCACGGACGTCTTTCGACGTCCAATGCGTTTTTTGACGGTGGGACGTCGATCAAAGCCTTCCGCATTTCCTGTACAACTATTGTAGCTATTGGAGGTCTATAACCTATTTTACAGAACCCTTAGGTGGCGACAGTGCTCTCCAGGTTAACAGAAAGGCAGAGAAAAACAGAGAATAAGTCGTTGGGGAAACGGAAATCGCATCGCATCCGTATGCATCGATATGCATGAAGCGTTTTAACGTTAGATGTGCCCGCAGCAGCCAATCTGCTCCCACAATTGAGCTCCTCCATGTCCGCTGCGACAGCCCAGGCCATTCGCATGATCAGCCGTGGAGTTATTATTCTCAACTGGAAGCATAGGAGCCGGTGACAAGCACACGCGGAAGGCTGTAAAAATCTGGATGTCGCGCACCCTTCACAGTGCAGAGCAAATTCAGCAGAGAGCCACCTCCCATACAGGAGGAGTGTGCAGTTGAGGCGAGGCGGGGCGGGGCGGGGGGGGGGGGGGCACGCAGAGCAGCACACAACACTGACCCAGACAGACCCAGGCAGCAGGACAGGGTTGGCAAACGCAAGCCAGAATATCCGATGCCCACCAGCAGCAAATCAAGAAAGCAAAGAAGCTGCAACCAGCAGCGCACGCAGGGGCCAGCGCTGCTGGTTGCAGCTAAAAATATTATTCTGACAAACAAAATTCCCTGGCCTTCACTGTTTTATTGAAGGAAATTATTTTTGAGGTGTGACTACATCAGAAAATTAGCTTCAGAGTCAGTGATGTGTTTGAAATGTTTAATTTCACAAAAGGGCCATTATCTCAGCTTCTAGAAAAAAACTGCTCTTTTTTGTTAAATCAAGCTATCTTCTCTGGCTGATAACTAAAGAACGGAAAATGATATCAATAAACCTGTTTTTGCTGATGATAGAAAAGAGTCTCATCGTTCTTTTTGCGTGTTCATTGTTTACATAGTAATATCACACAATATTCTGTGGGCCTCGAGAAATCACTGAAAAAAGCTCTGAAACTCTGGCACTGGGAGCGTCCGTTCTCCAAAAGTGGCTGGCACTCAATGAGTTAAGGATGTTAAAAAAGTAAGTTGGACCAAAGTGTTAGTACAAGAAGATCCTGATAAAGCACTTGATGAATTTGACGCCGTTTTTACACCACTGATGGATAAACATGCACCATTGAAGAAGTTCACAGTCAAGAACATTAGAACACCATGGTTGGATTCAGAATTAAAGGAACACATGAAACAACGTGACGAGGCCAAACAAAAAGCAAACACATCAGGTGAGGGACTAGACTGGTATGAATATCGAAAATTAAGGAACTTTGTTACAAAGTTAAATAAAAACAAAAATAAATTGTACTATCAAAATAAGTTTAACTGTATTAAAAATAACTCAAAATTATGGAATACTCTTAATGAGCTAATGGGGAGAAATAGAAAACAAACGCCAGCTTTTTTAGAATCAGATGGATGCTTCTTAACAAAACCAGTTGACATTGCTAACAATATCAACAATTATTTTATAGGAAAAGTGGATAAATTAAGAAATTATATGAAAATAATAGATAATGATATATCCAGCTTATTAATAAAAGATAAAATAATGAAAGACAAAAATTGTACATTTAATTTTGAAAAGGTAACCGTAAAGAATATTGAAGAACTGCTGAGAAATACCAAAGAAAAACCACCTAGATGGTCTTGACGTGCGACTTCTGAAAATGGTACCCGATGTAGTGGCCCCTGCAATCTGTCACATCATAAATCTATCCTTCTCTGAATCATTATGTCCGGAAAAATGGAAAATTGCTAAAGTGATACCACTCCCAAAAAATGTAAAACTGCCATTTTCAGGACCGAATAGTCGGCCGATAAGTTTACTGCCTGTCTTGAGCAAATTAATTGAAAGAATTGTATGTCAACAAATCCAATGCTATTTTTCCATCAACAATCTAATCACTGAATTTCAACATGCATATAGAAAAGGACGTTCTACAGCAACTGCTTTAACACAAATGACAGATGACTGGCTGAGAGAAATTGACAAGAAGAAAATGACTGTCCTGCTAGATTTTACTGCAGCATTCGATGTAATTGATCATGGATTGCTGCTGAGAAAACTAGCAAGTTATGGTTTCTCTCAGCCAGCATCATCATGGATAAGAAACTACTTAACGAATCGCTCACAGACAGTTTTCTTTAATGGTAGTTATTCACAAGCTAAATCAGTAAGATGCGGAGTGCCCCAAGGAAGTTGCCTGGAACCTTTGCTCTACACCATTTTCACTAATGATCTGCCTCTTGTACTGAATAACTCCTCCATCTCCATGTACGCAGATGATTCAACTATATACACATCGGCGTTCACAGAAAAATAATTAAATACTGTCCTTGATGCAGAACTGAAATCAGTAGTTGAATGGATAAAAAATAATAAACTTGTATTAAATACATCAAAAACAAATAGCATTGTATTTGGTTCAAGTCATGCCCTTAGTTCAAACCCGGTCTTGAAACTCTCAATAGACAATGTGACAATCAATCAAGTCCAGGAGACAAAACTCATTGGAATTATATTAGACAATAAATTAACTTGGTCAAAACACATTGATAAACTTGTAGTTAAAATGGGTAATGGGATTTTTGTTGTTAAAAGATGTGCAAAATTACTGTCGCCTGTGATTCTAAAGCAGGTTATTCAAGCTATAATTTTGTCGTATCTTGATTATTGTCCAGTGGTGTGGTCTAATGCTGCAGTGACCAATCTAAGGAGACTGCAGATGGTACAAAATAAAGCAGCTAGGATTGCACTTCGTTGTGATCATAAAACAAATGTGTCAGCCATGCACAGCTCCTTGGATTGGTCATTTGTAAAAAAAAATAGACTACTCTATTCACTTCTTATGTTTATGTGGAATATTCTTGACACTAAAGACCCCTTATCTCTGTATGAAAATGTAACTCTAAGTCATAACAGGCACACATACTCAACTAGACATGCTACTGCAGGAGGTTTTACACTTCCAGTAGTTAGAACAAATGCGATGAAAAGAACTGTCATGTTTAGAGGTATGCAGGAATGGAACACCCTTCCCACATATATTACACAAAAGAAAAGCAAAAAACATTTTAAATTCTTGGTAAAACAGCACTTACTACTGTGATAATATATAATATATTATGGTGATGGTAATAGTTATATGTATAATTATATATATAAGATATGGTAATGGTATATATTAGGGGTGTCACGATACACTCAGTTCACGATACGATACGTATCACGATACTGGGTTCACGATAACGATACGATACGATACGATTTTAACAATATTTTTTTAAACTTGAATAATGACAATATATGACTGGAAAAGTAGTATTTTATTTGAAATGCACAAATACAAAACATGCTGTTGTGAGAAATTGTTATTACAATAACAACTAGAAAAAACATGAGATTGGAGATAAGGCTTATCTTAAAATAGAATGAGTTACACCGTCACTTAGATTTACTTTGAACTAAAAGGTTTCTCAGCAGTATAAATTCTCATTATGCATCTTCAGTTTTTCTTCAAACTCAAACAACAAGACTTTTCTTAGTCTATTTTTTATGCATCTTCAGTTTGTCCTGTCAAGTAAACAGTTTTGTCAGAAACTCAATTGAATGGTTTCTCTCCTGTATAACTTCTCATGTGTCTCTTCAGAGACTTGTTCAACTGAACTACTTTCCACACATTGAACTTCAACAAACAAAGACGTTTCTTTGTCTACTTTTGAAAAAAAAAAAAAAAAAAAAAAAAAAAGTTTTTTTTTTTTTTTTTTTTTTCACGATATGAGATTTCATCTCAACGATACATATCGTGACGTTTTACTATCGCGAAATTTCGTGGGACGATATATTGTGACACCCCTAGTATATATACATAATATGTGATGTAGTTTATGTATATTCTACACATCTGTAATGATATGTAGGTATTTCTGATGTATGCAATATCTTGAAAGGTACAGTATATAATATATATAATATATATATAATATCCAAAACTGTACCGTTTGTACAGAATGTATTTTTTACACAGAATGTAAATTTTGTATGTGATTGAAACTATGCAAATTGTTTGATGTCTTGAAACTATGCAAGTTGTTTGACCCCAGGAAGAATAGCTGCAGCTCTGCTGTAGCTAATGGGGATCTTAAATAAAGACAAAGACAAAGTTCTGGAGCTGGTTTCCCCAATTGGGATTGTTTTGAGGAGAGACGGAATATCCTCAGACCGACTTGCCACAGACAGATGCACGCTAAGAGACGTCCTCTGAGCTTATTATTATCCGTTAATTTTGCCTACTAATGTCAACATCGTTTGAGCATAAATAGCCTAACCTACTTACGCATATAGTGTAGGCAGGGAGCATTCCTCCTGGCGCCCCTATTGCAGTCATGATTGTAAGTCAGTTTTATTTGACAATTTAAAACATAGATAATACTGCTTCACAGAAGACAGACATTATGAAACATAAAAAACTGCCGAGGCTTAAAACACAACAAAGCCACAGGCTTATTTCCATTGTGGTCTTCTGGGGGAAAAGGAAGGGGGTGGCTGATAGGATTGTCAGGTGCAAATACAATACTTACAACTCACAATACATAAATACATACCTACATATAGAAATGAACATAAAGTACATTGTTATAAAATACAATATACATTCTCGCTCTGATACAGTGCTGATACAGTGCTAGGTATTATCCATATGGTACCTATGGTACCTACCTACCTATTCTAAAAGAGTGGATGCCAACAATTTTTTAATTGCTGTCTTAAAACTGCATTGTGCCTCAATAAGCTTCAGTCATGCCGGAACTGTGTTCCATTCAATGGCAGCAGAGTACAGAAAGGTATTCTTACCTACTAGAGTCCTATATTAAAAAAAAGTCTGATATTAGTTGTGCTGCCTCTGGTGGCATAGCTGTGGATGTCCCTAAAACAGTTAAAGTAGTTGTAAAGATATTTGGGAACTGCATTATGTATGATTTTATGCGTAAGTCCTAATTTAATTTGGATGATTATTTTTTGAACTGGGAGCCAGTTTAGCTTTTGGAAATGTGCTGGGCCAAGGTGAGTCATGGGAAGCAGCTTTAACACCACCCTAGCTAATTTATTTTGGGCAGTCTGAAGTTTGTTCTTCACACACTGCGCTGTGCTGGTAAAGGCTACTTTATCTTCTATAGGCTAGGCTACTTTTTTTTTTTACTTATGCCTTTCTTGCTGTGTGAGGTGGTTTCCCTGTAATTTTTTATGAATGAGCTCCTACGCTTTCAGTTGGAGGTGGGATGGAGGCCAATGCGACGCTATGACTACCTCCACTGGCGGAACGAAAGGCGTAACACAATTATCCACGACTTTCATCACTTTCACATCGGAGACGCGGATTACATATTCCATAACATTTACCACTTTCAAGGCTGGTGTGAAAGCGGCTATAGAGAGAGGGGGAACAGAGAGAGTGACTCTCTGTGAGATAGAGGGGGGACAGAGAGACATTGAGAATAGAGCGGCAAATCGAGTGAGTGCGCGCGCGCGCGCGAGAGAGAGAGAGAGAGAGAGGCGGGAAAGAGACAACGAGAAAGAGAGGGAGTTTAGTGCCTGGTGGCAACTGATCAGGATTTCTGTAGGATTTCTCTCTCTTTTTGTGATAGTTGTGATGAAAAATGCTTGATTTTGCAGCGGCTTTACTCAGAAATCTCAATCTAATCAAAGTTTTATATGATTTTCTTTCCTGTAAAATTTAGGGAACTGGCAAAAATTGCAAGTTGAAGGGAAAAAAGTGAAAGTTCGCAATTTTCTGGCATGGGTATTGTCCCAGTATTTTCGGATGGTTCACGCCTCCACGTCTTCCATTAATTCATGATATTGGACACCTCGTTGGGCATTAACCCTTATACAGTACCAATAAAAATGCATAATATCAGAGGTAGACGACACTGACTAGAACAGATCCCATCTTCTATATTATAACTTCTGTCAATTGTCATCTAAAGTCCAGGATGAGGAAACAGTAGTATCCTTACAAAAAAGCCATACTAATTTGAATAAATGTTTAGCTAAAAAGCAAAATGTGTTGTGCGCACTTGTTTCTGTCGCTGGCATAGCTATAAAACCTACCGACCATCTGCACCTCCACCCCTCTCTCTGTCTCTCCCTCTCTTTCTCTCTTTTAGTGTCTCCCTCCCCCCCTCTCTCTCTCTCCCTGTGTCTCTCTGTGTGAAGGCTGTTTGCTTCAACAGATGTGAATGAGGCTGAGGATGTGTGAGCCAAGCTACAGGTGGAGTGATGTCAATCTCTTGTATCTGCAGTAATCCCAGATTTCACTCCACCTGCCACACAAGCTGCTTCACCCAGCAGGTCTCATGCTAATGATGCCGCTCTGTATGTAGTAATAGTTGCAGAAATGATAGCACTACGATAGGGTTCGACGGTCTCTAGACACTCAAACCGGACCGATGGGGGATTGTGAAGGTTAATACTTATTTTTGAATTGAAGATGCTCATATGATATTCAATATCAAATGCTGAATGTTTCCTTTAGAATTGTATTCTTGCCACGGGGAAAATGAATGAAATGGGCCTTTTTCACAGCTGCCATTTTGTGTCTAAAATCAGGGTAACACAGGTGCAACCAACTCACTAATTAGGGCTTCAGCACTGGAACACCTAAATGGACTGGAAATTAGAAACCCTAATTAATGTTTTGGTGCTTTTAGACACAAAATGGCTGCTGTGAAAAAGGCCTATTATTTTAGGGTGAACTCTGGAATTAATTTACAAAGGCTGTATACAAATTGGATGTAGCCACTGTGATGTCACCCATTGGTTTGTGGACTCCCGTTTTGAAGCCTTGAGTTTGGCATTGTGGGTGTCATATTTTTTTAAGTGGTGCAGCCGCTTCTATAAGTGACTTTGTGTGTTTGTGGCGAGATGTGTGTGTGAGCGATGTGTGTGGCAAGATTTGTGTGCAAGATTTGGGGAGGCTGGCTCCAGGTAGACTCAGTTCTCAGTCTCTATCCGCTTCGCTCAGTAGAGACTGAGAACCTCCCCCCACCTCTAGCTGTTGAAAGTGGTTGGATACAATTTCAGAGTTAGAAAAAACATTGCATTGCAGAACCAATCCTGAGTCTTGAGGGCGGGCCTACATTCTGGGGGCAGTGGCGACATGCAGTAGCTGTGTGCTTGTAAACATTGTCGTACTAGGAACATTTGAATGCAATACAAGTCAATGGTGAAATCGCAAAATGGCTTCGCAGTCACCAAAGAAAACTCCTTCAAAATTTGTTGACGTCTGTTGCTTTTGCTGATAAACATATTAATCACTTAGAAACAAACATAACCTGTTAATTGGACGTGTTTCATCCGGCCCGGCGGCTAGAGGCCTTTTCCCCAGCGATAAGCCCGAGGCTAACGTTACAGAGCCTGCTGATGACTTTACAGTAGCAATCCTACCAGTTGATGAGATGTCCGCCAAACCCTAACAATCCAACAAATAACAGCAGTATATCACACTGTTGATCACTGTATTGTAAAACTGTATTTTATCTAGTCAAGTCAAGTTTATTTGTATAGCACATTTCATACACAGAGGCAATTCAAAGTAACCTGACGCTGCCAGATGGACGGTATAGCTCCACATAGGTTTCACTAAACCAGTCGATCTGGGAATGAAGTCACCAGACCCGCTGACAGAGGCGGGCACTTTTTCCAAGCTACTTGGCAGGTGATTGGATGACCCATCTGTCTATCACCGCTGGTCAACGGCGTTGGAAGCACGGTGCGGTGGGCGCTGCAGCACCCCCTGGTGGCAAGAGATGTAAAAAAAAAAAAAAAAAAAAAAAAAATTTTTTTTTTTTTTTTTTTACAGTGCACCTGAACGCAACATGCAAAATACCCGCTGAATAAGTGTCCAAATGTTCATGTAATTCTGGCCAATACTCCACTTCTATTATAACATTTCAGTCTGGAAGATATAATCTTTATGACTACCTTAAAAGGCTAAATGAATAGCTTAGAAAATGAATAGCACCGGGGGCCCATGGTACTATTAATCCGGCCCTGGATATATCGGAGGAATAGCAGGTAGGCTATCACTGTCCCTGAGTCCTGAGGGTAAATTGAGTAATGCTGCAGAGAAGAGGAGAAGACACTGAATAATGACATCACAACAGTATAATCCTAATGTTAATTTAAAATTTAATATTCCTCTAAATATGGCTAAAAGTCCAAAAAGGGTGGGAGAGAGAATGAGGATTCCAACACAGCAGTGGGAGCAAGTGGTGACATGGAGGTGAGTGAGAAAAGGTGACTGAATAATGACACAACAGTCTAATCTTAATATTAATATTCCTCTAATCTGGCGACAAAGTGGCCAAATTTTTTGCCGCCCTGCGGGCGCCGTCAGCCGTCCCCCCCAATGTTGAATCGGTGACAGCACCCCCTACCTAAAAGTACTTCCAACGCCCCTGCCGCTGGTGGGTGTTAACTTCAACCAATCAGATCGCCGAAGGTGCCTGTGGATGATCTCCGTGGTATTCATTGATTGAGTCCTCACGGTCGTAAAGTCACCTTCGAAGCATTTAGTTAGATTATAACGAACTAGTTGTGTGGCTTAGCCTTCCCAAATGTTGAGGGTCGTTTTTTAGAATTTAATACATAGAATTGGGAACGTTACATTCAATTTCATTCAGACTGCCTGTCACTTCCGCGGCGGCAGCCATGTTGACGAGTGAAAAGAACTACAAAGACCATGTACCCACTACTTGCCCAGACGAGCCTAAGCCCGCCTAAGGCTGCCGCTGATTCGTCGAGCCGGCATGGCTCGACCAATCATCTTAACTGCCTGTGCGGGTCCAGACCGTCACGGAGAACCAAATGAAATGTGAGTTCACGTGACGGGCGGTTTACCAGGCTAAATTCAAAGTGCTTCACATAAAATGGTTGACAGGAAAAGAAAAGAAAAGAAGAGAATAAAATGGACATTTAAAAGCATCACAACAAAACTTTAAAAAAGAGTATAAAAAGTGCATTAAGCAACTTCATTAAGCAGCAGCTTCACATAAAATGGTTGACAGGAAAAGAAAAGAAAAGAAGAGAATAAAATGGACATTTAAAAGCATCACAACAAAACTTAAAAAAAAAGAGTATAAAAAGTGCATTAACTCATTGAGTGCCATGGACGAGTATGTTCGTCAATTGGTTTAGTAACGTAGAGTGCCAAGGACGAGTATGTTCGTCAATTGCGTTTTTTGACGGTGGGACGTGCATCAAAGCCATATCCATCTCCTGTGAAAGTATGGTGGCTGTTGAATGTGTAAAAGCTATTTTAGGGACCCATTAGGTGGCGACAGTGCTCTCCAGATTACAGAAAGGTGAGGAAAAAAGAGAGAAGAAGTCGTTGGGGAAACGGAAATCGCATCGCATCCGTATGCATCGATATGCATGAAGAATAACGTTAGCTGTGCCTGCAGCAGCCAATCTGTTGCCACAATTGAGCACCTCCGTGTCCGCTGCGATAGCCCATCCGCATGATTTTGTTATTAGTTGTTATTATTCTCAACTGGAAGCATGGGAGCCGGTGACAAATACACGCGGAACGCTGTAAAAAAGCTGGATGTAGCGGACTTTTCAGTGCAGAGCAAACGCAGTAGAAAGCCCCAGAGACACTCCCATACGGAGGAGGAGTGTGCAGTTGAGGGGGGGGGGGGGGGGGGGGGGGGGCACGCAGAGCAGCACACAACACTGACCCAGACAGCAGGACAGGATTGGCAAACGCAAGCCAGAATATCTGATGCCCACCAGCAGCAAATCAAGACCAGCAAGAAGCTGCAACCAGCAGCGCACGCAGGGGCCAGCGCTGCTGGTTGCAGCTAAAAAATATTGTTTTGCCAAACAAAATTCCTTGGTTTTCGCTGTTCAATTGAAGGAAATTATTTTTGAGGTGTGACTACATCAGAAGATATTAGCTTCAGTCAGTGATGTGCATGAAATGTTTAATTTCACAAAAGGCTCTTTATCTCAGCTTCTAGAAAAAAACTGCTGTTTTTGGTTAAATCAAGCTATCTTCTCCGGCTGATAACTAAAGAACGAAAAATGGTATCAATAAGTGGAGTGATATGATCAGCTTTCTTAGTCTTCGTTAGAACTCTAGCAGCAGCATTCTGAATGAGTTGAAGTTGCCTAAGTTCTTTTTTGGAGAGACCAGAAAAAAGGCTATATTGCAGTAGTCTAACCTACTATAAATGAAGGCGTGAATTAGTTTTTCTAGATCCTGTCTGGACATGTATCCCCTAATTCTTGCTATATTTTTAAGATGATAAAAAGCAGATTAGATATTGGTCTGTAGTTACTGATTACCGATGCCTCAAGGCTACGCTTTTTTAGTAGGGGTTTAATAACTGCAGTTTTCAGGGACTCAGGAAAAGTGAGTAAGTGCCGGTCAAAAGGGATCTATTAACTATTTGCAATAGGTCCGACGACAGACAGTTATAGACGCTTTTAAAAAAGCTTGTTGGAAGGGTATCGAGACAGCACGAAGATGATTTAAGGCCTTGCACAGTTTCCTCTAAGATGTCGTGGTCGATAACGCTGAACTGGGACAAATTTATCGAACTAGGGATCTGCGGGTAGGATGATGTCACAGCATTTCTTGGTGTGGAGCCACTAATAGCCTGCCTGATATTAATAATTGTATCCGTAAAAAAGGCAGCAAACTCATTACATTTGACAGTAGAGAGGAATTCAGGTGCTACACAGAGAGGCGGGTTAGTCAGTCTATCAACTGTGGCAAATAGAGTGCGTGCATTGTTCACATTTTTGTTAATTATCTCGGAAAAGAACGATTGTCTCGACCTTTTCAGTTCGAGGTTGTAGGAGTGAAGGCTTTCTTTGTAAATATCATAGTGAATGTGAATATTAGTTTTCCGCCATTTACTGTACGCTCAGCTTTCCTGCAATCTTTCTTTTTGCATCTAACGGATGCAGAATTTCGCCAGGGTGCTTTAATCTTGCCAGACAGCAATTTTAACCTAACAGGCGCCACACTATCAATAGCATTCAGAATTGTTGAATTGAAGTTATCGAGAATGTCATTGACAGAAGCTGATGTGGGAGGAGATAAAGAAAATGTATCCATAAACAGCGCGCTGGTGCCTGCATTAATGTCTCGTCTTTTAACGGTTTGTGACCTATTAATGATCTCAGGGGAGATTTCCATTTCAAAAAAGATGCAAAGATGGTCAGACAACGCAACATCAATAGTCGACACAGAAGAGGACTTGAAGCCCCTAATAACTAAATCCAGGGTATGGCCTCGGTTGTGAGTAGGCCCTGAAACATGTTGAGACAGATCAAAAGTATCAAGTAAGATATTCAGTTCTTTGGCAAAATTATCCGTCGGGTTATCAATATGAATATTGAAATCCCCAGCAATAGATATACAGTTATGTTCCATGAAAATTAAGGAGAGTAGATCAGCAAATTCAACGAGAAAGCTGGCTGAGTATTTTGGTGGTCTATAGATATTCAGCAGTAACACAGTGGTTGAGCATTTCAGAATAGCAGCAAGGTATTCGAACGATGAGAAGTCTCCAAATGTTACCTGCTTACATTGAAACATATCAGAAAAGACAATCGCTACTCCCCCCCCCCCCTTATCAGCTCTGGGAGTGTCAATGAAGCTATAATTAGGCGGTGCTGATTCGGACAGAACAGCCACTCTGTTGTTCATATCGAGCCAGGTTTCGGTGAGGAACATTAAATCCAGATTATGACTGGTAATCAGATCACTGATGAGGAGAGATTTATTTGACAGCGACCTAACATTAAGGAGTGCGGCTTTAATATTTTTGTATATCTTGTATCGTTTGCTTCACAAGGGGAATGGAGATTAAGTCTGATTTAGAGACAGATCGTGTTGGGGGGAAAGTATTATGTCTGTATGAAATCAAGACTGGTATCGAAGCATTGGATCGATAGACCAATAGTGGTTTATTGCAGCCAGTTCCACTTCTAGTGTGTGCTGGTGCAGTTCCTTTATAAGGCTGTGGGACCTTGTTTCTATCGGGACAGGCCGGGATGGAGGGGTCTGGCGTCGGGCTGGTCGACGCTTGGGGACTTGGACCACATAGGGGGGGGGCAGATTGGGGGGGGTCTTGGACGGGCGGGGGTGGGGCGCGTCGACTCTTGGGGGACTGCAACCACTGCAGACTCTGCCGACTCGGGGTCGGCAGTGGTGGGTCGAGGGGGTGTGGGGGATGGTGGAGAGAGGGTGGGGGGGGGCGGAGAGCAGGTAGGTTGAGGGGGATGTAAGGGAGGGGACTGTAGGGGGGCCAGGTTCGGGGTCGGGAGTGTTGGGTCGGGGGTGGGTCGGGGGGGCGTGTTGTATGGCAGAGGGCTGGAGGGCATGTGAGGGAGGGGACGGTCGAGGGGCCAGGTTCGGGGTCGGGAGGGTAGAACGAGGGGGCTTAGATGGACAGGGGGACTGGGGGATCATAGACAGTCCAGCGCTTATCAGTTCGTTCATCCTGCTGGAGAATGGAATGGGGAAGGGGGGTGGGGAGAGGTGGAGGAGCAAAGAGGTAGAGGAAGGGGCAGCGTCCTCCGCTTCATCCTGGAGGGAAGATGTCATGGTTGGTTGTTGGTGAACTGGGAGTTCGCGGAGGGGTGTAGAGGCCCGGAATGGGGGGGGGAGAGAAGAGGCGAGGGGGAGGGGGGGGCAGTGCCCTCCACATCCTGGAAGCAGAGAGGAGGAGAGGAGGGGGAGGGGGCAGCGTCCTCCGCTTCCTGGAAAGAAGACGTCATGGTTGGTTGTTGATGAACTGGGAGATTGCGGAGGGGTGTAGGGGCCGCAAAGGGGGGGGGGGGATGGGATAAGATAGCCTCGAAGCAGAGGGCAGGAGAGGAGGAGGGGGGGGGCAACGTCCTCCACTTCATCCCGGAAGGAAGACGTCATGGTTGGTTGTTGATGAGCTGGGAGTTGGCAGCGGGGAGTAGAGGCTCCGAAGGGGGGGGGGGGATGGGCTGAGATCGCCTCCATAGCAGAGGATATTTCGTCTAGTCGGCTGACCTCGAGTTGTGGCAACAGGGATTGTTGTTGATGAGACGTGTCGACTGGTAGCAGTGTGACCTCGCGGCGAGGGTTGGAGATAGTGGAGAGGGGGGGGGGGGCGGATTCCTGGCCGTGGAGTTATCAGATGTTGGGTGATTGATGTTGTAGATAAGGTTGACAGTAAACAGCCTTGTGCCATCTCTGTTGAGTCGACCATTACGACTGTAGAGATGGCTTCGATCCCAGAAGAGATTGAAGTTGTCAATATACTTCACATTATACCGAGGGCAGACAGTTGAAAGCCACGTGCTTAAGCTCAGGGACCTGGTGAACTTATTGGGCTCTATCGTTGCAGCGGCGCAGTTTCTAGGCCGAGCGCCAGCCGCAGCGCAAAGCAGTGGGCGTGGAAAGGCGCACTTGATATCTTGGTATCGGCGCTAAACTCAGCCTCAACCATTATAACCACGCCTTTTAAGCGTAAAATTATGCATTGTCCGCTCATTGGAGAATTGCAGGGAAGAGACACACGCTTGCCTTTTAAGCTCCAATTCCTGGACAAATCCGGTAAAACCAGACAAAGCCAAGGGCTCCGCCGCCCCCCCCTCCCTTCATCCGGTCTGTCTATCTCCATATATAGGCTATTATTCCATATTATTATGCTTCTCAAACCAATCTAACTGCAGTTAAAATACTGCAAGCATGTAAATACCGTAAAATACCAATTATTAGCCCGGCGTTAATTGACAAAATATGTAGCCAGACCCCGCGTCAATATGGGACCTGCGGCAGTTTGGGACCTGCTTTAATTATTTTTGTACAAAAATATTGCTCAGCAAAGATTGTAAATAGTATGAAATTGTTTATTTAAACCATTAATTTTAATGAGTTGGCTACAGTCAGCACCCCACACGATTGCTTGTCTATGGGGAGAGCCGCGCCTCCCTCTCAGCGCAGCAGAGCACATTGCATGCCAGTTCTGGCCTGTACATGAAATCAAATAAAATTTGAGCTGAACTGTGACCTACCGGTATTTACCACTAAACTTTCTCCGCTGAAGGTGAGAGAACATGATCATCATGTGAGCAGATTATTTGTTGCATGCGCTGCCTCCTCCGCTGTTCATCACTCACGGAGCACCCTCTTCAGTAGCGCACATGTGAAAGAGCGGTGAAATAAATACCAATTAGAAGCGGACTTCTATGCCCGCTGGCAGGGAAATATACCATAGGCACATTTCTCAAAATAATTATTACACCAGAGATGTCGGTTTTAGTGTATAAAAATCTTCAGGAAATGCCTACACAATTTTCAGAATCATCAGATGTTGAGGGAAAACGAATTTTGATCAGCAAGTTTCGTGCATGTGTTTTTTTTCCTCGTTGTTCCCGTTTCCTCGTTGTTCGTATTCTTCATCCGATTTTTCTTCTTCATTGTGTTTGGGAGATGCATTCAACAGGATGTCGCAAAGGTAAAAAGAAAACATTGAAAAAACTAACCGGGCGTCAAATTGGGACCTGCTTTTATGTACAAAATATGTATCCAGACCCCGCTTATATATGGGACCCGCGGCAATTTGGAAGTCGGCTTCTAATTGGTATTTTACGGTACATGCCTATAATGTCAATTATCTGAATGAAATAATAATACATATTAATTAGGAATATTAGTAATATTAGTAGCCTAGCTAATTTCGGGGGGGGGGGGGGGTAATAAAACGTAGAGCTATATTACACATAAATGGGGATTATTATGATAGCCTAAACTAAATTTATGAAACTGCATTACAGCTTCACCCAAAGCCTGAGAAGGGTTGCAATCTTATATTCTATTGTATTCTAAAGTATTTTTTTCTATATATTGTATTCTCCATTCACTTTCCTGTCCCCGGTGCACAGAATCCTGCTTTAGGCCTGCTTTTCAAAAGCGCAAAGCGCTAAAAGTAGGCCAGGTCGGAAGATGGCTGGAAGATAGCAATACGCCGGTATTTAGCGCCGACACGCCCACTTCGGCGCATTCAGGGACTCCGCCACGCCCATTCGGCCTAAAGCGCATTTGGCAGCTAAAGCCTATTGCTATTTTCCCGAAACAGGCGCAAGGCACGTTTTTTTGCGGTTAAGGCCCGTAATAGCGCCGATGGCCTGTGGGAGAATAGGGCCCATTGACTTTGTATCCATTGGGGGGCAGGGGGCCACTAATAAATGCCTCAATATCAAGTGAGGCTAGGAGCTTCAGTAGGTCGTCACGTTTTAGTGTTTCTGATTGCTGTTTCAGAATGTCGTTGGCTCCTATATGTAGGGTAATCTTGTTTAGGGAGCTGTGAGTAGACAGGATTTCAGGAATTTTCTCTGTTATGTCACAGATCATCTCATCAGGGAAACAGAGTGTAGCAGTATTGTTTTTAATCCCAATGTGTATAATATCCGAGTCTCCGATGAGCAAGGATGTTATAGGAGGCTGCGGCCTGCTAGCTCTTGATAGCCTTTGAGGCTGTGGCCTGCTAGCTCTTGATAGCCTCCTAGCTTTGGGGCTACCTAGGTTGTCGGATAGCCGATGGGCCGGTCCAATATCCATATCGGCAGTCGATACAGGGCTACCCAATAGCGGTTGAAATCTGTTTACCAGCTGTAGGGACATCAGTGGTGGAGGAGCAAAACTCTTCTTTCCACCTCTCACAACAATCCATGGCTGATCAGTGCTAGTAACAGGAGCTGTACTAGCTAATGCAGGCCAGCCCGTGGCTGAGCTAATTTCCGGGTGATAAGAGGCAGTCTCTGAGGGTCCAGGGATCACTAATCTTTTCGGCTTCGCTCCCTGGACATTCCAAAGGACAGTATCAGTTTGTTTCCCCGAGATAGCACAGGCTTGGGAGGCAATGTTTTCAGGAACATGCGTGGGCGGCTTACCCAAGGATGGGGGGGCTAGCAGACTGTTAGCATTCGTGGTATCTGTGATGATGGAAGTTGCATGTACGTTACCCGATGAGGGAGCAGCTAACGCTAAGTTAGCATCTGGCATCGTAGCTTCTGTGAATCCATTGGAAAGAGAGCTTTGAGGCTGTGTAGAGATAATCCCAGTGTCTTTCAAACAAAAGATGGTAGTTTCCAGTATTGCAATTTTTTGAAGTTTCATACTAGCGTCCTGCTAAGGGCTATACTTTACCATAATACTAGATGTGCCTACTTAGCATTGAAATAACATCCGTGGCCCATATAAGATGTGGAATTGTGCCTGATATTCTGACAAAAAACGTAAATAAAATGAAATGACATTTGAATGTGTTAAACTGCACCTACGTCCTAGCTTAACAACTGCAAATTGTAGCTATGAAAATGTTTAACTATCGACTGACTTAACTACATTTCAGGGGAAACCATTGTACTTTCTCCTGCATTGCATGTGACATCTGTAGGTAGGCTACTGGTTAATTTGCAGATTCAGTTTACTGATACAAATTATAACTCAACAAATAAAGTAGCCTATATTTTAGGCTGAGATATCCAGCAGTAGTAATAGAAGAATAGAAGAAGAAGTAATTTTAAATTTGCTCCACCTTTACCAGCTGCATGAACACATTAAAAGCATTAATATTCCACATAGCACTTTGAAAGTGCTATATAAAAAAAAAAAAAAAAAAAAAAAAAAATCTTCCACCAATGTGTGTATCCCTTTCCCTGCAGAATGACTGATTGTGACCTCATCTGATCTCATGCTCCGTTCCCCATCTCCCATTTTGTCTCCCCCTCTCTGTCTAGGTTCTGGGAATGGTCAGTCCCCATCTACACCATGGAAGACGAAGGCGGTTTCCCCTCCTTCCTGTCACACTCATTCATTGGGGACGCTCACTCTCAGCTGTTGCAGCAGCAGCGACGCTCTGCATCGCTTTGACCTGGTCAACGTGTGGTCCGGGGTCCACCAGATGTCCTTGAGAGTGTTCCAGGAGGTCCCCAGCAAATTCATGAAGTGTTAACCTTCAGCATAGTTTCATTTACAAGAAGTGAACTCAATTAGAGAATGTAGAATGACTGTTTGGTAATACTGTAGTTTCTCTGTCATCTCTCTATACAAACAATACAGACTGTCATGGAGTTCAGGACAACATTTTATCTGACAATTCAAATATTCTCAGATTTGGCTCAGAGAGAAAACAATCTCATCAAATGGGGGTCTGGGGCTATAATGTGTCTTAAATTAGGGGTCCTTGATTAGAAACAGATTGAGAATCACAGCTGAAACTGGTCATCCACAGTCCAATTCAGTCTTCTCCAAAAGCCTGCTTGATAACAATGTTTAATGTTTTGTCCCAGACTTTATTTTATATTTTTTAGTTTCTTGTTAGACATTTATCAAAGTAGCAAATCTAGATTTATAATATATAGAAAACTATTATGTAAGTTCCTTTGCAAAAAAGTCTTATCAGTAATGAAACAAAATATATACTATGCCATTGAGAAATATTTACATTGCCACCTGTAAGACAGGAACCACAGTACTGGGAGAGAGCCTGGTGAGTTGTGCCATAAGGTTACAGTACTGGTAACAATGGAGATCTTAATTAAAAGCAAACATTTATCAAGGAGTAAGCTTGTTGTGATTTAAAGACACTGTTATTAAACCATGGAAAATCACTCACTTTGAGAAATTGTTAGAAAATGTCTTTATTTGTTGCACACATGAAGCAATTTTACTGTTACAGACTTTTCTTTTCTTATAAAAGCCAATGATAAACCATTAAATATTATAGTAAAAATATCTAAGCTGTGATGAAGACTATTCTATTGAAAATAGACTTGTTTATTTTTGTTCATGTTTTATTCCCTTTACATATTAATACAACTTTTGGCTTAACAGTTTGCACAAGGATTATGTTACTTTCTTACCTATTTCAACAGTTGTTTGCTCACAATAATGCACAGTGTATAAATCAAATGGTTATTTTGTACAGATTTTTAAGAGGGTCATCTAAATTAATGTAAACTGTGTTTACCCACCTCTTTGAAATGAGGCAGAGTTTACTCACCTACTTCCAGATCAACTGTATCAATCAGGGGAAACAAGTGGGTGAACTACTCAACTTAGTTTACCAACCTATATATTTACCAGTACAAATAGTTATAATGATTATAGTAATAATGATTATAAGATGTATGTATGCAATTATGTAAAGTATTATACTTTAAGGGTTAGGGTTATAATGTTTGCCTGATATAGAATATCACGGGTTCGGTGGTGCAGTGGTAAGCGCTGTCGCCTCACAGCTCGAAGGTCCTGGGTTCGATTCCCACCTGGGACGCTGTGGGCGGTGGAGTTGTGACCCCCCCATACTGTATCTTCAGTGCCTACTGCCCAGGTGGGCTATCTCGTCGAAAGGGCCTTTCTGTGTGGAGTTTGCATGTTCTCCCCGTACCCCCCAGGGGGTTCCTCCGTACATTACTCTCCACTAAAACCCCCCAATAAAAACATGCAGAAGATCGTCATCTGACCAGTGACGACAACATCTGAAGTTGGTCCAATGAAGGTCCCCGGTCGCTGGAAAGAAATAGCGACCACTGCTCCTGGCCTGCCCCCTGGAGGAAAGGACAAGCCTGGATGGATCAAATGCAGAGGACATATTTCACCGGCCACCGTCAGCATGAGTGTGTGTAGTGGCCGCATGCATGTGTTGTAGTGTGTTCGTGTGACAATAAAGACGGGCTGCCATCTGAAATCGTGTTTAATCGTGTTTTTATTTGATATTGTTACACAGAGGTAGGCTACAACTGAACTGACACTGAGTAAATCGTAGGTGTGTTTGACTGACTACATTCAGAAAAATACATTTTGAGTGGAGGGGGACTTCAATGAATTATTTTATGGTTTTCAAACTCACCATTGCACGACAGTGTGTACTTCATCAACAGCCACTCCAAGATGTGTTTGCAGAAGCCGTCTCAATTTTGCTTGGTAGACAAAACTCAAATAACGTTTAATTTCGGGACATCCATTTTGGCTGTGACGCTATCTCCTTGTTATGATTCTCTGGTTCGTGTTTCACTACGGAGGATAATGGCGGGCGCACCACTTCCGGAAAGGGAATAATAAACAACAGGTACTCTATTTGCAGCACATCAGTGTCATGCTCTGTATTGGAACTATGAAACATTACATTGCCGCTACCAACTAAAATACTAATAATAAATGTAGGCGTGTCTGCTGCCGACCGTTCTCGGCGGCCTGGAAGAGACAGATATTGACAATGATGTTCCTAGGTGGCGCTGTTGGCGCCGCTCACCAAACATCTGGGAGCCGAGACTAGGCTCCAGGTGACAAGGAAGGGGTGTGGCCCCGCCCCCAGCTCCCTGGTCTGCACAGACAGCTGAGGCACATGGCGTAGAGAGAGAGAGTAATGTTCCGTCTCGAGGACGATAGCGTTTCGAAGTCGGTAATGCACACACACACACACACACACACACACACACACACACACACACACACACACATGCACACACATTCACATACACATTCACATTAATCAATATTGCCTGTCTTTCAAGCGACAACTAACTAAGTATCAACATTTTCCCGCAAGTCTCTGTTTATAATAACAAAGCTACGAAGTGGCAACTACATCTGACTACTGAATACAGCTATCCTCTCAAACTCCACCATGAAATTTGGAAAGCCCTCCTGGCTCCTGGCTCGTCCGGGACACCCTACACTATACTATCCACACGCATCCACACTGACACTACTGATGTTACAGATCAACACACTTCATACTTACCTTTATTTATTTACATTTATAATAAATACTTTATATTTTTGGCACTTTGCGTCCTGTTCCCTTCTTTTGCCATAACCCATAGAGCCGGGTTATGACAGTGGTTAAAGCCGCCTGCTTTGCAATCAGAATTTCAGTGGTTCGAATCCACCACTGGGTTTTAGCTATCTCTGTCCCAGGCCGGAGCCTCCTTACAGGTCCGGTAGCATGTAACTACATATGAACTACAGTTGAATAGACTCACTCCACTTTACATGTCCGGTACCTGTAACTACGATACAGTTGAATAGATTCACTCCACTTTACAGGTCCGGTACCATGTAACTACATCTCTTAAGCCCCATCTATTATTATTATTATTATTATTACAGTAATGACTCTTCTGAAACTCTTCTTTAACTCATGACTGTGATGACTTATTGTAGCTCCAGATGTCAGGAGACATCTTTAAAAGTAGGGGAGAGTGTAGAGGGTTGGAAAATGGCCTTTATGAAAAGTAACCTAACACCCCCTTATTTTTTATGTAAATCATTTAAATCGCTAGCTACTTTATAAGTTGGCTCTCCATACATTCTTTTTAGATTTTGTTTCAAATGCTACTACTTCTTGTGACAGCATTGTCGCTGTAATACCAGGTTCAGTAGGAAACAACCAACTCAACGCTGTGTCAGTGACGTCAGGCAAGTCAGAGGTCAGACACCGAAATAAACATGGCGTCTGTTGGTTGAACACTGTTCATTGTCCCGTTTCTTACTGCTCCGCAGGTAGGTAATTGTGGTTTAAAACAACTTAGCGTGAATTCACAAAGTACCTAGATGTTAGATAAACCACTCGGCTAAAGTTAATGAGTGCGGTAACTGCTCAAAGTCCGAGTTGGACGTTGTTTTTGGTCAAGTGTATTCCCGTTAGCATAATAGCATTCTTTTGTTTTACTGCTAGCTTGAAAGGACTAAGACCATGTGAAGGGAAGGGAATAGTCTACGCAGTGGCGTGCCGTCCATTAGCCGAACTAGATTTATAGCGTACTGATTTTCATCATAATCTGGTTTTCCATAATAATAATAATAATAATAATAAATTCAGTGTTTATGCCTGTGTTGCTGTCTGTTGTAGTGTAAAACGACTAAAGGGAGAGCAGGTGCTTACATGAAAGTGAGTGAGAAAAGGAGAAGATACTGAATAATGACATCACAACAGTATAATCCTAATGTTAAGTTAAAATTAAATATTCTTCTAAATATGGATGAAAGTCCAAAAAACGTACAATTTTCTTCTCACGGGCAGCACCGAGAATCCCTTCCTTACAGCACCCCCTACCTAAAAGTACTTCCAGCGCCACTGGGGAAGGGCGATTCTGAACCGGCACTGCAGTGGTGGATTAGCTGCGATATAATTTTTATTATATTTTCTTTGGGGGAGGGGCACCAGCAAAAATCTTGCCTAGGGCACCAACTTGGTCAGGCACGCCACTGAGTCTACGCTAGGCAACTTGTTCGTTTTATCCACATTCAGAAGATAACAGGAGAGTTACAGTTAATTGAGTGAAGGAGAAGTTTATTTTGAGTCATAACTTATAAGTGTGAATGAATTAATGTAATTGTGTTGTGATGTTGTAAGTCCTGTAATGGCCACTCATGTAAATGGACTCAAATGGTTTTTGAGAGAAGAGAAATGCATTCAGAGATATTTTATTTATTTTCATGCATTTTACATTGCAGCTACAGTATGCAATTTATTTGTTTTCTTTCATTTTCATGTATTTGACATTGCACTTAGGCAATAGTATTTCACTTAAAGTTATCATTATTGCTAAGATACTGATACAGTAGTTGAAACAACTTATTCTCAGTCAGGACAGTATCATACTGTTTGAAAGTAAAGGTCCAGTTTGTAGTATATTACAGTGGGATATGTACATATGTGACTGAAATGTGATTTGACAGTATTAGTTAAAGGGAATGTATGTTTGTTATTTTTGATACTGAAATGTTATGGAAATATGGTGAATACAGATATACAATGTTGAATGTTGATTAGTGAAATCAGAGGTCAGACACCGAAATAAACATGGCGTCCGTTGGTTGAACAGATTGTCCCGTTTCTTACTGCTCCGCAGCCATCCAGGACTGCGAAGCTAATTAGCTACTGGCCCAGGTACCCCTAGACCTGAGGCCGGTAACATATACAACACTAGTATGTTTTCACTTTACAAACAAAATAATGACAGATCTCACAGGACAGACAAACGAGGCGATGTGTGTGCAGCCCTCTTGCATTGCACGCAGACAGAAGTAACTTCTCAGTCTGATTTACATGAATGACCAATCAAAAGAAGCTACTGGTGTGCATTTAACCCTAGAACACTAACGTGATTTCACTAACGTCGGGTGTATTTCACCCGATGCAATATACCCCATAAAACATACTTCTCGTCAAAATATCTTAAAGTACAACAATCCATGGCAAATTGAGGTACTCTTCTTTTGTTTTTAAATGTGAAATATCACAAAAAACACAAAAAAGTTTATTATGGGGGACAATATAAAAAATATGTCAAATTCGGGAAAAATGAGGTAATCGTTATAAAAAAATCCCCCCCCCCCCAAAAAAAAAAAAACAGGAGCTCCCAACTTCTCCTTCGGTCCACCCATTCATGGGACTTGTGTGGTGAAAAAAAAAAAAAAGTCACCACAATACCATTTAACCCTAACCCGAAGATATTTTACCCTCTATCACTAACGTCGGGTGAAAATCACCCGAACACGTAGCCGGTAGGAGCAGGGAAACAAACTTACATTCAATGACGTCAGTGAGCATCCTGAAGGTACCTAAGGACCCGCCCACCTCAGACAGCAGCAAGACAATGAAAATCACGTGAATTCAATTGTCCGGGTGAAAATCACCCGACGTTAGTGTTCTAGGGTTAAGAAGTAACATCTCAGTCTGATTTGCACAGAGTTTAAAACAAGTGAGGAATGTATCCTAGGCCTGTTCAGCAACAGTGCTGCAGAAACTGAGCTGTAGGCCTATTAGTGGGGTCTGTCTTCAACAGATATAACCCATTTTGTACTTAGCTCTTTTTCAATTTCCATTATTCATTGTTTAATTCGAGTAATTAGTTCAGCATTAATTTGCAGCCTTGTAAATACAAGCTCACCTGTACATATCCCGGAAAATTAAAATCCTCACTTTGTGCACTAATCTGTAGCTCGTCCTGGCAATCCTCCTTCTGGCTGCCGTCCACAATAATATAGATGAAATAGGCTAAATGTGTTCTAAATTGAACATTTACCTGCAACATAGTATTACAAACTATTACATGATCAAAAACAAATTAATTTGTAACAAAAAAATTGTCTGTTTTGAATGTCTGGGGTCACTCTAGAGTTTTGTGATGTCAAAGTGGGGTCACAAGCCAAAAAAAGGTTGGGAAAGCCTTGGTCTAAACACTTGTGATGGTTGAAGAGAATGCTGAGATCTGTAGAAGCAGTGTGCTCATGGCATGCTGTTGAGAGTGAGAAAGAAATGATTAGCTGACTATCAGTTTACAACAACATAGCATAGAAGCATTTGTGGACACATCAATTATTAATGGATGTGTTAATATTAACTATTTAATCAGAACTCACAGCAAGAAAAGCACAATGTGAAAATTGAGTCCAAGGACAGTCCAATTTGTCCTGCTAGCAATCGCAGCATTACTTATAAACCATATCAGTAGAGCAGCAGACACAATAACAATGGCAAAAAAAAAAAAAAAAAAAAAAAAATTCAAGTGATGTGGCATTACACCTTTTGGAATGATCCATAATGCAATGTAGCAGTAACGTTAACTAACAAAACCTAGAACAGCTTACCTCTATCACACCCACCCTCTGCAGTGGTCACTCCCAAAGAGACTGGGCACAGTAACGTTGTGTCTTCAGCGAAGCATATCTGAATTCATGTCCCTGTTGTTGTTTTCCTTCCTTGCGCCCTGCTAGCTCTCCATTCAACAGCTAGCCTGGTGCTAACGTTAGCTTGCGCTTTACATCCTCTGCTTTCTGTAATGTCAGCTGTTGCATCCAGGCAGGCACCGTACAATATGTTTGTTGTCGATAAAACTAGTGTTATTCAATTTCCTCGCTAACTAAACAAACTCTCAACATTAAGCACGCTGATTATCTAGCGCGCATCAGCGTGACCCCGCAATGAACTCTGGGTATTGGAGGAGCTGCTTGAACACCTCAGAACAACAAAAGTGGCGTTTGTTTCTGCCAATGTTTGGTCGATTTAAAAACAAATTGCTGCTATGAACTCAGGAATTAATTTCCTTTAACATAATGCCCACCTGAATGTCGCCGGAGCATTCCTTTAAGATAGGTCTGGAAATTAATGGAGAATTAATTTCCTTATTGGTGAGACTTGGCACACTATGGAGCGAGCAGCTCGACAAACGCACAAGCCGGTAATGCAGGCACGCACACACACGCACAATGTTGGGGAGTAGTGAACTACATGTAGTTGAACTATAGATGAACTACATTTTGCAGTAGCTTGCTGGTAGTTTCGTATTTGCGTAGTGAGTCAGGTAGTTAAACTACTCTTTGGTAGTTTTTGTGTAGTTTAACTACTCAACTACTCAAGCTCCAGGTGGTCCAGAACAGGGCAGCACGGCTGGTCCTGGGCTGCCCACTAAGGTCTAATGTGAGCCGTATGAATGCCTGCCTCTCCTGGCTTACAGTTGAGAATAGGTTGTCTTTCAATTCACTTGTGATGTTTAAGTCAGTCATGAGCAGTAAAACTCCAGTTTTTATACATCAACAGATAATCTTTAGTAATACTGTGCATGACCATTACACAAGAGGATCCAGCAATGGGCAGCTTGTATTACCGTCTCCGAAAAACAATGCTTTAAGGAGATCTTTTATTTTTAGATCATTGACACTTTGGAATAACCTGCCTCTAAACCTGTGTTGCATTTACAGTAAATTAACATTTAAAAGGAATCTTAAAGTTTATTTAACACTGTAAAGTATTTGTATTTGTTTTTGTTTTCTGTTTCTTTCTTTTTTTTCGATGTAATTTTTAGCTATCTTATTTGTTAGTTCATTATGTATTTTGTGTTGAGTACTGACATTTAATAATTTTGCATTTGCAATTGTACTAATTTGTTTGTATGTTTGGACCCCAGGAAGACTAGCTGGTTGCTATGGCACCAGCTAATGGGGATCCTTAATAAAATAAAATCAAAACTCCAATCTACAATTTGGGCAATAAAATGAAAGATATACAGTATATATATATATATATATATACACACACACACACACACACACACACACACACACACACACACACACACACACACATTGGATCCCCTTGGACTGGACTGCCCCTTTTTCTAACCTTAAAGTGCCCATTTTCTTTATTTTGCATCGTATGTATGCTGTTACAATCTTGGATGGTCATATCAAACGTGGGCTAAGCTTCAAATAAATATGTGAATGTGTTTGAAAGTTACCCTCATGAGAAAAAATTGCGAGATTTCACGGGAGGGCACGGGATTTGAGAGAGCCACAGGTCTAGCTGACCTTAGTCTCGCAGTGCCAGCCGTAGATGATATCTACCTCCGTCGCTGGAAGCTTGCTGATGTCGACGGTGGGTCTCACTACATGAGACTAAGCTGACCTAAGGTTGTTTTTTGGTCGCCGAGCCGAGCCAGGCGCGGGGAAGGAGCGAGGGCCGTGAGCCAAAAATGACGTCAATGCGTTGGGCACGCCCCCCCCGCAGCCGCACAGCGCGTACCTGAAGATTTTTCTAGCAGCGCGACACTCTGCATGGCTTCTCTCCAAACATGGATGCCTTCGAGCCACTGAGCCCTGAACACTGAAGCCGTGTTTTCACCACATTTCTTGATCCATGTGGTCAACTTTGATTGGCAACTGTTCATTTTTAGTAATTTTAACAATTAAGGGCTCTATCTTCCCGACGTCGGTAAATTTGTGTTAGCGCCCGTTTTGCACTGGAATAGCGCTGCGCAAAGCCCGCTGCGCTTCACCTCATCTCGGCGCACATCTCCGTATAGGCGTGTTTATGCCCAAAAGCATTGTGGAGGTGTGGTCATGCCCATAAAACCACAGCATCACATCAGCAGATTCCTCCTCACTCAGAGGAACAGTATAGGCTGCATGCGTAATTGTGCAGCGTACTGAGCCGCGATGAGTGATGCTGCTCTATTTGAAGTTGAATTGATCGTTCCACCAGCACACATTTTATTAATCAGCTATTTTCTATTCGTTTAAATGTATAATGGTTGGAAAAGATAATTTGCTTTTTATTTTCTCCTTCCCTCTCCTACCTAAAGTAATCTAATGTTACACCACAGACCTGTATGGTCAGGAATTATGTAGCCTAATAAAACCATGACAAACGAATTCTCATTTTTAAATCAAGGTGTGTTTTTTCTGGAATGCAGGCTATAGTTGAAACTCAATGTGGCATTCCGAGGAGAGAAGAGTGTGTGCAGGCGCGAGGAGAGTGACATCCATGCCATGCGTAAATGTATCCAAGCAAGGATTTCCTGCACTGCACGGAGATGTGGAGACTGTCTGCGCTCAGGCGTACGTCTGCGTTTGCGCTAAGACCAGCTATTTCCTGGCGTTAAAATTGAGAGCACCCAAGGCAATTTTTTCTAACACATTGCAATGTAACGCCTATTTTGGAACGGGCAACTCCCAAACCTCTCTTTGCGCTCGGCACATACCGACGGTATCTTCCCCACAGCGCTAAATGACACTTGCGCGAGACACATGATAGGCTAGAGGCCCACCTGTGCCACGCCCGCCTACACCTGTGTCATCACAGCGCAAAACTGGACGGTGCAGGCAGACGATAGCTTAGACGCTGGGAAGATAGCAATAAGAGGCGTGTAACGACGCAATATGTAATAACTGCACATTATGTAATAAAATGGCAAAATGTAATAACATCTCACTTTCAATTATGTAATAACGACGCATTATGTAATAAAATGCCCAATATGTAATAAATCGCCTCAATGCAATATGTAATAGCGTTTGACGCATTTTGTAATAAATGTATTACATATTGCGCAGATTATTACATATTGCGGGGGTTGCACTTTTTTCTGGTTGAATATGTAATAAGTTACGCATTATGTAACAAAATTAGAAAATGCACTGACTTTGTCATGGGGGGGGGGGTGGAGTAGGCTAATAAATATATTACGTGTCAAAACCAGTCAAGCATATCTACAGTTGTTCAGCTGATGACAAACTGAATCTAGTGCATCAGTCTGGTAAAACCCGACTTGCATTTCAGTTCTGACCTTTACAAGTGATAGAAGCGTGGTTGACATAGCCGCATTTACTGCCTCTTTATTCATTTTTTAATTATTTGTTTATTTGGACGGGACAGTGTAAAATTAATGAACACAGAAACCATAGAACAGATACTAAAACCTGGAACATAGTAAAAGTGTAAAAATTGCCGGATTTAGCACGAGGCTAATTTCCATCCGTTGTCCCCATAAAACATAAAACACAATAAACATAAAATGTAAAACATAGTAAAACATACATAAAACATAGGTGGTAGCAGCAGTACACTCTAAAACTAAGTAAAACATAAGTAGCAGCAATACACTCTAAAATACATGGCAGCAATTACTCATATAAAAATAAAATTGCATAATACACTAAAAGAAAAAGAAGGAAAACATACTACCTGTGAGTACATGACTGGTTTGTTTTCAGCCATTTTTTGAGACTGCTTTTGAAAGTGGCAAGGGTGGGGCTGTCCCTTATGGAGACGGGGAGACTGTTCCATATTTGGCTGCCTTTTATTGACAGCACATTCTGGCCAAACGTGGTCTGTCTACGATTGACCTTGCAGTCTCCTCTGGTTTCTGACCTGGTGCCAAGTCCAGTGCTTCTATTTTTATGGATGAATTCCTCTAAAGGAGGGGGAGCTAGTCCATATAGGCACTTGTAGAAAAAACAGGCACTCTTCAAGACCTTGAGATTCTCAAAGCTCAGGAAGAGATGCTGTTCCAGAATGTTACAGTGGTGGTATGACAAAGGTTTTCTAGCAAATGCCTTGATGGCTCTGTGATAAAGCTGTTCAATAGGTTTTATGACAGTGGCACCTGCCAACGACCAGTTTGTGAAGCAGTATTCAATGTGAGAGAAAATCATGCAGTGGAGATATGTTTTAGCTGCATCAACTGTTAAGAAAGGCCGGATTTGTCTAAAATTGGCTAAATTAAAGTTAATTGTGCTTTTCATTTTTTTGATGTGTTTCTTGAAGGAGAGGTTCGAGTCCAAAATGACTCCGAGGTACTTGAAATGGGAGACCAGTTCCAATTCCTCCCCCCGCCAGAAACACATTGGACCTTGTTATGCCAACTGGTCGTTTGCTGAACATCATGCATACAGTTTTTTTTGTATTTAGCAACAGGCACGTGTTTTGCAGCCAGTGATGGACCTTCTCTAATACACTCGTGAGATTGCAGGAGATCAGGTCGGTTGTTTTTCCCTGTACAAAAATGACCGACATCTGCACGCCGAGGTCAGGGCATATGTCCGGCAGGTCATTGATGTACAGGGAAAATAATAATGGCCCAAGGATCGATCCTTGTGGCACACCAACTGGGTTGTCAAGAAAAGGGGACTTGACACCATCAACCATGACACACTGTTTTCTGTTTGTTAAGTAGGACTTAAACCATTTTATATTATCAGCAGAGAAATTGAAATGAGATAATTTAGCCAGAAGTACTTGGTGGTTGACAGTGTCAAATGCCTTTCTGAGATCCAGGAACACAACACCAACATATGGGTTTTTGTCAAGCATATGCTTAACCTTCTCAATGAAAAGACAGTTAGCTGACTCGGTAGAGTGATGCGCACGGAAGCCAAATTGTAGTGGGTGGAGTGGGGTGTGACCTTTGTCAAGATGTTTAATCATAAGTTTCGACACCCACTTTTCAGCAACCTTAGATATGGTAGGTAGGATGCTGATTGGCCTGTAGTTGGCCACATGTGCCCTACTACCTGATTTAAAAATTGGGGTCACAATGGCCACCTTCCAGGATGATGGTACCTCCTCTTGTTTAATTGATTGGTTCACCAATATGGTGATGGGTTTAATTAGAGCGACCGAGTGCACCTTTAAAAAGTCTGTGTCCAGGCCATGGGTGTCCCTGGCCTTAGAGCGTTTCAGTGCCACAAGGATTTTTGGTTGGCTTTGGCCTTTCTTAAGGTCCAAGTCACCTTATTGCGTACATGGGTGAATTTCTGCCTATCCGTCGACAGCCCAGATTTCAGGCTTTGTTTAAGGAGTGAATCCCTAATTCGCAGCAATGAACTGTAACTTTTGTTCCACCAGGGAAGATAATGCTCCTGCCTGGCCTTTTGGCGCCCCTTCCTGGAGAAAGAAGATATTGTTTCATTGATTTTTTTCTGTGAACCGATTACAGTTTAACTCTAAATTATCAGAGGAGAGGGTTTCATCCCAGTTTATATTATTAACAGCATCTCCAATGCTTTGTTGCATGTTCTTTGGGATGAAGTTAAAGAAAGAGCAGTTTTTATTTGGTGCATTTAGGGACCGTTTTTTGTTTAGTTTCCTAGCAAAAAGAATGAAATTATGGTCAGAAAGACCATTTAGCAAATTATAGGTTTTGGCAATTCTCTCAGCTTTGTTTGTGCATAAAAGGTCTATCCTGGTTTGGGAGATGTTAGTTACTCTGGTCGGTTGTTCAATTAATTGTGTTAGATTATGGGCATCCATGGTTTGTTTAAGGTTCTTACGATTTTGTTTGTCATCCCAATTTACGTTAAAATCCCCTTAAAAAATGGTCTCTTTGTTAGGATCACAGGATCTTAACAGGAGCTTTAACTGGTCATAGAAATCCACTTTAGCGGTTGGCTGGAGTCATGTTAGGATGACGTCACCATTCCTACGTTGACGTCGTCATTCCTACTATGATGTCATCGATCACTGATGATGTCATGATCCACCTGTGATCCACCTGTGTCTCCACCAAGTGTCTCAATCATGCCTTCCGATGGCCTCGCTGGTGATGTCATAACACATGTGATGTCATAACACAGGTGATGTCATATTCGGGTCTATAAGGGCCTGCTCCTGCAGGCCTTGGCCAGTGATTGATAAATTCTCATCAAGGATCATACCAATCTCTGCAATCTCTGCAACCGTTCCCAAAACCTCGAACAGTGCAGCCCCAGCCATCAAGTTCCACAACACCCCAGCTTCATCAACTACCCGCGAATAGATCCACATGTCTAACACCGATCCTGACAGTATCAATCACTCAGAAATGCATCTAGCGGGCAAATTTCTCACCCCAATCAAGGAGGAGGCCCCCAATCACTCTGAAGCGGATCTAGCGGACACACTTCCGCCAGTCAAGGAGGAAGCTCCCGAGACCCCAGTTTCCCCGCCGGCCACGTCAGGTGGCCCACCAGGCGACACCTCCCAAACAGCACTGATTTCTACTATTTCTGACCTGGGCGCGCGACTCGCGGACATGCAACTGGGGCAGGCGCTCTACGCGAACGTCCTTCGGGACGTGCTCGACGGCCAGAGGGATGCAGCTTTCAAGGCTTCCCAAGCCGATGATCGGCACGCCCTCCTGGTTGGTCGGCTAGATCGTAGGGCCTAGCACACTGCCGTAGTTGCGGACAAATCGTCGATAAAAATTGGCAAACCCAAGGAACCGTTGAAGCTGTTTCAAGGTAGAGGGTTCAGGCCAATCCGCCACAGCCGCGACCTTGGCGGGATCCATGCGCAACTCACCTTCGGCAATCACATATCCGAGGAAGGACACAGTGGAAGCATGAAATTCACACTTCTCAGCCTTGACGAAGAGGCTGTTCTCCAACAGCCGTTGGAGCACTAGGCGGACATGTTGTTGATGGTCGTCAAAATCCTGAGAGAAGATGAGGATGTCATCCAAGTAGACAAACACGAAGAGGCCGATCATATCCCTCAGAATGTCATTTATGAGAGCCTGGAAGACGGCGGGGGCGTTAGTAAGCCCGAAAGGCATAACCAGGTACTCAAAATGGCCAAGGGAAGTGTTGAAGGCCGTCTTCCACTCATCCCCCTCCCTAATGCGGACAAGGTGGTAGGCATTCCTTAGATCAAGTTTGGAGAATATCTTGGAGCCATGAAGGGGTGGGAAGGCAGAGCTAATGAGTGGCAGGGGGTATGTGTTCTTCACCGTGATGTCGTTCAACCCTCGGAAATCAATGCATGGTCTGAGGGTCCCATCCTTCTTCCCCACAAAGAAAAACCCAGCGGCCATCGGGGACGACGAGGGCCTAATGATGCCCGCAGCCAAGGAGTCACGGATGTAGGTCCTCATGGACTCCTGCTCAGGGGGGGAAAAGGTTGCCCCGGCCTTAAGGTCAACAGGGCAATCAAACGGCCGGTGGGGAGGGAGGGACAGCGTATGCTCCTTCCCGAACACCGGGGCCAAATCATGGTAAACCATGGGAACGGACGACAGATCCGTGGGAGCCGCAGCCGACACCGGTGCAGGGGAAGCCGGAGAGAGCGCGGCGACCAGGCAATTTGCATGGCAATAGGGGCTCCACGAGACCACCTTGCCCTTGCCTGGGGACCATTGGAGGAAGGGTTTATGCAGGTTTAACCAGGGGCGGCCGAGGACCACGGGAGTGTTGGGACAGTCAGTCACGTGGAAGTGAATTGTCTCCCGATGGTTCCCAGAAAAGCGAAGGTCAACTGGCATGGTTCTTTCAGTAATCTGGGCGAAGCGCTGGCCCCCGAGGGTTATGGCCTCAAGGGCGGGGGAAAGTGGGACGGTCCCCACGCCCAGTCGAGTAACAATACCGCGGTCCAAGAAGCACCCCTCCGCCCCCGAGTCGACGAAGGCTGGGAGGGCAAGTGGCCGGCCCCGCCACGAGAGGGTGCAATCAAACGACGATACGGGCAGAGGGGCGCAGTCGGTCTGGCTCAGTAGCATCTGCTAAACGGCTACTGAGCCTAGTCTTTTGGTGTCCTGCGTCCTCTCAAGCGGATGGGGCAGTCCTCGACCGCATGGTCCGGGAAACCACAATAACGGCAGAGGTTGTCGCGGATACGGCGTTGTCTTTCCTCAGGGGAGACGTGGTCTCTGCCCGATCGAGAGGGGGGGGGCAGCGGCAAGGGCCGCGGTAGCGGAGGGGGCAGGGTGAGGAACGGCATCTGCGGCGCGGTTGGGCGTCTCTTGGCCCGCCCGAGCTCCCCCGGCCGGGATCATGGACCTGAGTCTTTCGACCTCGGTCCAAACTTGGCTCAAACTCAGAGCCTCAGCCTGTCCAAAGTCGACCTCCAGGCCCCCTAGGATCCTTCCAACCCTGGCGCTAGGGGTGACTTCACCCAGTTCCAAGGATCTTAGGTTCTCCCACTCTGACGCAACATCCATAGCAGTCTCCAGTGTGGGGGGTTTGGAACGACGGAGGTTAAAGCGGAGCTCACCGGATGCAAAATGGGTAATGAACTGCTCCCTCGCCAACAGATCCTGGGTGTGAGCGTCAGCCGAGGGGTAGGCTCTACTAACAAGCCTCCGCAGGTGGCTGCCAAACTCCTGGGCTGATTCGCCACGTAGCCGGCGTCTCGAAGCAAGGCTCGCCCGAGACCAGCCCTCACTATCGTACGGCTCGAAACATCTAGCCAAAGCGGCCTTCAACAAGGTGAAATCGCCCTTAGTCTCTGCTGAAAGGCCACTAAAAAAGTCCCGAGCGCGGCCAGACAGCAGCAATGGCATAAATTCTAATCTTAATTGGTCATCCCACCCATTCACCTTGGCAGCAAGCTCGAAATGTTCAGACCAGTCCGACCAATCGCGGCCAGTACCAGTGAACGTTTCAGGCATGAAAACTGGGCGGGGGGCCGAGATGCGGCTAGGCCCTGGGGTTAGACGGACCCTTGCCTTCATCCGCAGGCGCTTCTGGTGGCCCGCCATGGAGGGGGATACTAGGGAGTTCGTCGCCGCTTGCCCGGTCTGCGCCCGAAACAAGACTTCGACTAAACCCTCGTCAAGCCTTCTCCGCCCCCTTCCTATACCTCGTCGCCCTTGGTCTCATATGGCCATGGACTTTATAACTGGACTCCCCCCATCCGATGGGAACACCGTCATCTTGACCGTCATTGACAGATTCTCTAAGTGGGCTCATTTTATTCCACTTCCTAAACTCCCGTCCTCCAAGGAGACGGCGGACCTCTTGGTTTTACACGTGTACCGGGCACATGGCATTCCGTCTGACATTGTGTCCGATCGGGGGCCCCAGTTCATTTCTCAGGTTTGGAAGGCCTTCTGTGCGGCTCTTGGCACGACTGTCAGCCTCTCGTCGGGTTATCACCCGCAGACTAATGGCCATGCCGAGAGGGTCAACCAGGAGTTGGAGACCATGCTGCGTTGCACCACAGCTGCTGACCCCTCCCACTGGAGTGCCCAGTTGCCGTGGGTTGAGTACGCCCACAACACGCACCCCAACGCCTCTTCCGGCATGTCTCCCTTTGAATGCTGCTTCGGTTTTCAGCCGCCCTTGTTCCCCTCCCAGGAGGAGGAAGTTGCGGTGCCTTCCATGCAGACACATTTGCGCCGTTGCCGTCGCACGTGGAAGAGGGCTCGCACATCACTATTACGTTCCTCTGCCAAGACGCAAGTCCAGGCTAACCGCCGCCGCACACCGGCCCCAGCCTATGCACCGGGTCAGAGAGTGTGGCTCTCGTCTCGGAACGTTCCCCTGAAGGTTGAGTCAAGGAAGCTTGCGCCCCGTTTTATCGGGCCTTTTGTTATTGAGCGGGTTGTGAACCCTGCGGCTGTCCGCTTGGTTCTACCTGCTTCTCTCCGTCGCATCAACCATACCTTCCACGTATCCCAGGTCAAGCCGGTGCACTCTAGTCCCTTGTGCCCTCCTGCGGCGGCCCCCCCGCCGCCTCGGTTAATCGACGACCACCCTGCCTACACGGTCCGGCGGCTGTTGGACAGGCGACGCAGGGGTCGTGGGTTTGAATACCTGGTGGATTGGGAGGGGTACGGCCCCGAGGAACGCAGTTGGGTTCCCCGCCGGTTCATCCTTGACGCTGCGCTCATTCGGGATTTCCTTGCGGCTGATCGGGCGCCGGGTGACGCCCGTTGAGGGGAGGGTACTGTTAGGATGACGTCACCATTCCTACGTTGACGTCGTCATTCCTACTATGATGTCATCGATCACTGATGATGTCATGATCCACCTGTGATCCACCTGTGTCTCCACCAAGTGTCTCAATCATGCCTTCCGATGGCCTCGCTGGTGATGGCCATGGGTGTCCCTGGCCTTAGAGCGTTTCAGTGCCACAAGGATTTTTGGTTGGCTTTGGCCTTTCTTAAGGTCCAAGTCACCTTATTGCGTACATGGGTGAATTTCTGCCTATCCGTCGACAGCCCAGATTTCAGGCTTTGTTTAAGGAGTGAATCCCTAATTCGCAGCAATGAACTGTAACTTTTGTTCCACCAGGGAAGATAATGCTCCTGCCTGGCCTTTTGGCGCCCCTTCCTGGAGAAAGAAGATATTGTTTCATTGATTTTTTTCTGTGAACCGATTACAGTTTAACTCTAAATTATCAGAGGAGAGGGTTTCATCCCAGTTTATATTATTAACAGCATCTCCAATGCTTTGTTGCATGTTCTTTGGGATGAAGTTAAAGAAAGAGCAGTTTTTATTTGGTGCATTTAGGGACCGTTTTTTGTTTAGTTTCCTAGCAAAAAGAATGAAATTATGGTCAGAAAGACCATTTAGCAAATTATAGGTTTTGGCAATTCTCTCAGCTTTGTTTGTGAATAAAAGGTCTATCCTGGTTTGGGAGATGTTAGTTACTCTGGTCGGTTGTTCAATTAATTGTGTTAGATTATGGGCATCCATGGTTTGTTTAAGGTTCTTACGATTTTGTTTGTCATCCCAATTTACGTTAAAATCCCCTTAAAAAATGGTCTCTTTGTTAGGATCACAGGATCTTAACAGGAGCTTTAACTGGTCATAGAAATCCACTTTAGCGGTTGGCTGTCTATAGAGGCAAATCAGAGAGAAAGACATTTCATTCGATAGGGTGATGTCTACACCAACACAATCAAAGTTTATATCTGTTTCCCAAATAATCTCTTTGCAGGCAAGGGTGCTCTTAATGTAGAGTAATACACCCCCACCTTTACCCTTAATCCTGTCCTTCCTGAAAACATTGTATCCTGGCATGGATACAAGGGCTTCTGGAGAGGACTGTTTCAGCCAGGATTCTGATATACCTAGACAATCAATATTGGACTCATACAGGAGATGCTCTAATTGTTCACGTTTGTTACCAAGACTGCGAATGTTTATGTGTCCACACAAAAGTCCCTTTGGCTTGCTCCGTGGATCCCAGACAATATTAGTTTGGTTAAGAGTACGAAACAGTTTTGAGCCACGGTGCTTTTTTAGAGCTGGATTTCTGGATTTTACCTCAGGTTCGCCAGACCACAGGGTTCCAGCCCGTGGTCCAGACCGTGCTCGTGTTGTGGTGGCCGGATGGACAGGCGTCGGCCACGGGGGCTCAGCCCGTGGTCGTGCTGAGACGGTCGGTGACGGTAGACCATCTGGGGCTGCTAGGACCGCCTGGTCCCTCAGCGTGGCCCCGCCGCAGATGGACTCTGGACGCCGAAGTGGCGCTGTGACTGCCGCTGCTGTAGCTGGCGCTGCTAAGCTGTCGCCAGGTGGATGGCCCGTGTTGAAATGGCCATAGATTACAGCCACAGGGCCATTTAAACATAGGAAATCCATTAAGAGTTGAGGATTGCAGAGACGTTTATGAATTGTCTGATATTACGCACAGGTATTTTGACTGCCCAATTCTGTTCTTCGGCCTCTCCTCCGCACTGCGCCCCACCGCCCCCACGCTCCCCCTGCCCGCTCTACTTTGAGGATGGAATTGAGGATTGCAGACATGCACATTTGATTTAAATCGGCAAGCATTTAGACATTTAACTGCTGCCAGCCAGCAACATGTTATGTTTTTTTGTTCATTTAAAATTAGTTTTAATTTGTTTGTTTGATCATGATGTTGCAGATGGACTTTGGCTGAAGAGGATATCTTTAGATTTTCAGACTAAATCCTTCATCAAAACTATTGGAGAATGGGCTCCTGCCGCTCCTCAATAGGCTATGCGTTTCTCATGCGTTTGGCCCATGCTACACCCTTCCACCAATTTTCATGAAAATCAGTAAAACGCAAAACCACATAGCTGCTTTACACCGTCGGTAAGAATATTTCAGTGGTACCATCATCATCTGCCATCATTTTCTATCGGTGTTAGGATTTCCCCCGGCCATGCTGACCCATTGACCATGCGTCTATGAGGAGACACCTGAACAAATGGCTCTAGCAAAGGCAACATGTCAATCAATCAATCAATCAGTTTAATACATGTCCCAGAAGGGCACTTTGGTTCACATCAGGCAGTAATGGATATTACAACATCATTACTAGTTTGAGAGTAGTAATAAAGGCACACTTCAGAATTGTAATACATTATTACTAGTTTGAAAAAGTAATAAAGGCACACTTCAATATTATAATACATATACATTTGTTGCAATATGTACAGATTCCAAAAGACCATCTGCTGCCCTCAGCCGGGTCGCGCGTGCGCAGCGCCACCGTTTTTGTTGAAAATTTGTTGAACATGTTGAAAGGCATGCGAATAAAATGTTTATCTGCAAAGCAGGATTTGGATTTAGAGATTTGTTTTTATATTTTAATTGAGCTTTGCAACAGGGTGTGTGTGACATGGGTTGTCCGCTTTCTTAGACATAGCCTACTGTATCACTTGGCTGAATATGTGACAAATTTTGTTTATGGATAGGACAGGGGACATTTCAGCAATTTGACAGTAAGTTGTGACTTTTAAAAGACTCAGAAGGGCCCACTGAAAATTTTTAAAAGGTAAAAGTTTTATTGCTGTTTAAATGTTATTTCTGAACGTAAATTCAAACCTGAACGGAATTAATTAATTAATTAAGTGGTGAGGCTCTCCTCACTAACTTTGCACTGTAAGCACAGACAGCAGTGCATAGATAATTATTTTGAAATAAACGTCAACAAAAATGATTTTAAAATGAAAATTTAGTTTGCTAAAAATATGTTATGTATGTAAAACATGATTAAATCGATCTTTTTTCAATAGCTACATTTTGACTGGGTTGGTAAATATTCTATAAGGCCGGAATTTTGGAACCGGTTGCATTGGCCGGCGGAATCCCTGCTGTCCATGGTGCTGAAATTGAACGGATCATCACTTTGGTTCAAACAGTCTGCTTTTCGTGGTGAATTCAACTTTCGGCCCTAATTCTAGGCTATTTTTTTCTCAATTGTAGCAATCCACAGAATGGAAACCACGGAGAAGTGAAATCTGCAGTGACGTCAATGAGAGAGAGAGAGAGAGAGAGAGCGAGAGCTGTATGGGCTCAGAATCGGGCCAAAGGTCTTGATCATTTAACAGAAGTGAAAAACATAAACTTGAACCTGAAAGTCAATACAATGATGTTGAAAAATAAAAATGTTACCTGAAAGTCTCTTATTTTTATCTTGAACTTGAAAAATACCAAAATGTATTCAAAAGTTTTTTTCAGTTAAATTTTTTTTGAGTATTATTTTATTTTTTCAGTTTCAGATCTTTTTTTTACAGATTCAAATCATATTTTTTCGGTTTCAGATGTTTGTTATTTTTCGCTTCTAAGTTTCTCAATTTTCGGTGACGAAAAACATTCAAGTTTCATTTGCCTCGATCTGACGTGGGGGCGGTGCCCTCAACCGAGAGGGGCGTGGAATAACTGAGTGACAGGTCGCCCCCCTCCCCCCGCCCTCCTGCCCTGTTACGTCATCGACCTGCATTGAAGCGCCCCTTGTTGTATGCTAACTAATGCTAATAACATAATGAACCGCTCGTGGCTTAATCCAGCCGCCACAAGACCAACATCAACTCCTGGTACCAGCAGCGTGCAAGTAAGGACTGTTTTTTAATAAATTAGATGATGGTAGATTATTTAATTTAATTCGTTCGATTATCAGAGGTGTACAGTACATGCTGTGGGTGGTGAGAGTGAGTGCCAACCGACCATGGCACTTAACTACACTAACACTTATTGCGGAAAATCGCCATTTTCTCTGCAACCGTGCAACAGATTTAAAAACTGTTTGCACCCCTGAAAGCAGCATAACTTGTACTAGCTAGTGCATGCAAGTTTCAGTAGCATTGATGCCTTTTAAAAGATCGTTAACTTTAGGTGCTGCTGGGTGAGGATTTGTCAGCTATACAGACGTGACAACATGTAAACACTATGAAAATGGTGAGTCTGTGACTCTCATTGTTGTTTTAGTGTTAATCTACACAATCTATGGCATGTATTGGTGATTGGCAAACCAGTTTAGAGTAAGTAAAGTACGGTAACTGCAATGGAGCCACTTTCATTCATGGGCCATTCTTAAAAACAGCTGAATCTGATGGTTATTGAATACTTTAAACTGAATGTTTACATATTGGGAGTAGACTTACCTCAGATTAATAGTTTTGTTGGATGACACTGGGTGAGTTTTCACTGTGAGAGCTGCAGTGCATGTTATATTTTGTTGATATTGCTATTATGTAAAATGTCAGGCGCTATATCAAATGGAATAGAATTAATGTATTGTTTTTGTTGTTTGACAGAATGCTGCTGATTATAATGCAAGCGTGGCTCATAGGACACAGAACCTAATAAACGCCCTCTCTCAGAACGTCATGCCTTGAGCAGGTTTGAGATTTTATTCATTTTAATTTTCTATGTTTATTTAACCACTTGAATCTAAGTATCCCTATTCTGGGGCTAACACTCAGTGAAAATAGCAGCTCTACAAGCTCTCAATGCATCAGGCTGCAAGCATTGTGAGCTACCATTTTCAGACCTAATCTGATCTGAATGTGTTGTAATATCATGTTTTAAACTTTTAATGTATTTATTATGCAGATCCTTCAATTTTCTCCCCAAGAAAAGTTCCTTTCTTGGTAAGAGAAAGTTGCAGACTCCAAAGGCTGGCACAGCATCTCCAAGATGGAGGCCTTTTAGCTTTTATTTGTATTTATTACAAATTAATGCAGAGACTACCCCAAGCCCAGAGGAGGAGTGCAAGCTTGCCCAGGCAGGACTTGGAAAAAGATATATCAATATATCCAGGGAGATGAGCCATGATGAGGTATGAAGATTGATTGATTACTTTATTAGTCAGTAATGTACACTTGTACAGTAAGACATTAACCATTTAGGCCTGGGGACTGCTCCCTAGTCCGATACCTCACGAGTCCGACGACACCTCATGGTTTTGGGTTAGGGTCTGGGGGAGGTTAGGTTTAGGCGTGGGGGTGGGAGAGGTTAGGTTTTGGGTTAGGGTCTGGGGGAGGTTAGGTTTAGGCGTGGGGGTGGGAGAGGTTAGGTTTTGGGTTAGGGTCTGGGGGAGGTTAGGTTTAGGGTTAGTGAAAAACGGGGAATATAGAACCCGGGGAACATAGAAGCCGGGGAACATAGACATGATCCCCTGTCCAATGCCTCTTTTTTCGGACTCGTGAGGTGTCGGACTCGTGAGGTATCGGACTAGGGAGCATGCACCTTAGGCCTGAGGCCGATTCTAAAAACGCCTTCTAAATCCTGACCTAATTTTTCAGCTTCTATTTGAAGCATCCTAGTGTTAGGCTGTTCTTCAAGTATGTAGTAATCTGAGTTCCCAGAAGTTACTAGGGGAGTATGTTGACATCATTGTCCTTATGCTATTCTTTTAGTTCTCCCTACTACTGAAAGTGGAATATCCGAAGATGTCGGAACTCACAGGAGGCTATTATCTCTACAAGGCTACAGGTGGGGAAAACGTGTAACAACATCCATTGTAATACATTTCCATGAATATAACTAGCCCCAACAACCACAACTTAAATCCTAACAATGTTGCGTTACAGGTGGTCAGGGTAAACGAAAACTCATCATGATCTCGTCGGATTTCAATGAGGGATACACTGGGACCCTCATTCGCAGTGTTACAGGGGGAGGGAAAAACACCCTCTATGCAGTGCCATTGCAACACGCGTTCGACCTGACTCCATTAGCTCCAGACGCACTCGAGTTCCTTCACACACCTAAAGAACAGTGCAAAACCTGCAAGGTTACTTATCCTTTGCAGATTTTGCCCCTCCATGTTCAGCAGTGTGTGGAGACTCATTCGTCAGAGGATGACTATGATGATGATGAGGTAAATGTCACCATTAAATAGTTGTATCTATGTCATTTGTTTTGTCCCTTGGTAAAGTTTTCAAGCCTGTGCTAATTTATAGTGACTGACAGGGACAGACATGTATTGTCTTATTTTGTTTATGGCATGTAAATAAATAATAATAATACACCACATGCACACAGTGTGGAAGAAGAAGTCAGAAAGTGGTGGTAACACAACATTTTTAAGCAGTCACAACTGGCCGGAGTCAATCTATTTGGACTCAGCTAGATGTGACTATACTCTAATCAGGATAAATCATCCATTCCCCACACACATTGAGAGAGAGCCAATGACAACTATAAAGAAAACTATTAGGATGTGAGCAACTCTGAGCATTCAGTGTTCATCAAACAATATTTTTCAGAACTTGGGTTATAGTTATGATGTGAATGCACTTGAGCTAAATATGGATACGTATATGGATATACGTATATGGATATAGATTTCTATACAGCACTGAATTAAATATGACTTCAAAACCCTGCTATCGTATGTGCTCCACCATTATTTCAGTGCTGTATAGAAACCTACATCCAGCTGCTTATTTGTTAGGGTCGAGGGTCTCTCTGTGTGTGGGCCCAACAGATATGTAGTACACCCAGCTAGCCGGATGTGACACCCTTTACCCATTGTGAAACTGAATACAATACATATATTTTATATGACTGTATTCATATATTTTGACCGTTCATATTAGACTTGTCAAAGTGAGGTCGAGATCCTTTCTGTGACAGCAAACCCCCTGCACCATGAGACGGCACCTCCTTTGGACACAAAGACCTCTGTTGAAGAGGTATTGTACTTAATGTTTGTTTTGTGAAATGCCTGCATTAACCGTTTTGTGTGGGGCTGGGGCAGTTCATTTTCAAATTGTTAATCTTCATCAGGTTCAGAAGGTTCCGTGTCCTATCTGCTTCATGAAGTTCTCACCGCACATCCTGGAGATTCATGCTAGCACGTGTGGAGTAAGGTATTTGAGATACCTATGATTCTTTCCCTCTTAACACATTCACTGCCAGCCGTTTTTTTTTTACTGTAGGTAGGTTCTGCCAGAGGGTTTTTTTGAGGATTCTGGCTCATCTTTCAAGACCCGAGGATTCTTTTCTGCTAAGATTTTGTGAACACACAATATCTCAAAAGAACTAATAGAATGTGTGCTTTCTCTGTCTAAAAGAGTTAGTTTGTAGAGTTAGTAGTTATGTAAGCATTAGCAGTTGAATACAGCATGGTTTCAGCGTCTGGAAAATTATTCTGAGATAAACGGCTTTTTGTGAAATTCGATAGAACAGTCACTTTAACCATTCATTTTTGGCATCAGTAAGACGTCAGACATCTAAACAATAGTTTTGAACAGTAATTTCCTCAATAACAGCAGGAAACACCCCTCTGCTTCAAACTCCTCCCTCCGTGTGTGTTCTTCTTGGCTGCAGTGGGCATGTCACAAGCTTGTTGCTGCTGCTGCTGTAACCTCGCGTCACCAGGCTCACTGCTTCTGCTGCCTGTCTGCTGGCGGCCGCTCGGCAAGTCTGGATATGGGCTCGCTCGTTTCTTGTGATTTCGGTTGAGAGCTTTGATGAAGCTTTTGCGATTCTGGTCTTATTTATGCTGCGTGTTTCAAAGTGTGTTCCACCCGTAATCTATTATGCAAATTTGCAATCCCGCACCGCCAGCAATCAGCGCGAAAACGAAAGCGTTTTCGCCAATCCATTTTCATGAGAATGGCTTCCTCAAACTGCTTTTTGCTTGCCTTCCTCTAGTCTGGGAGAGCACTGTCGCCACTTAGTGGGTCCGTGGAATGGGTTGTACACGTTCGCTGGCTTCAATATTTTTATAGGAGACGTGGGGAGCGTTGATCCACGTCCCACCGTCAAAAAAAAAAAAAAAAATTTAAGCCGAGATATCTCGTCATTGGCAGTGAACCGTTGGATTCTGTAAGCCGAGATATCTCGTCAATGGCAGTGAACGTGTTAATCATCATAAATCATCTTGATCAATGTCTCACTTGTAGCTACCTTTATAGGGAGGACGTTGTTAGCAATGCTCAGACAACTGCCGTGGGCCAGGACGGTGTAGAGGAGCAGATGAAAAGGTAAATAATGTTGTCTAAATACATACAGTATGTTTTATAACATATACTCGTTTACATGCCTTAATTATGAGTTGTCTGGCAGTGTTGATGAAGTACTGGACACCACCAGTGGAAGAGTTGACAAAGAGAACGGTCCCTATCGTTGCATTGGCGCTGTTTCTAGGCCGAACGCCTGGCGCAGCTCAAATCAGTGGGCGTGGACCAGTGCACTTGATATCGTCGTGCTGGCGCTAGACGCAGCCTCAACCATTACAACCACGCCTTTTAAGCGTAAAATTATGCACCGTCATGCTCATTGGATAACTGCAATAAACGAATCGCACGCTTGCCTTTTTAGCTCCAATTCCAGTGATCCCGCAAAACCAGAGGAAAGCCAAACGCTCTGCCCCCCCCCCCCTCCCTTCATCCAGTCTGTCTGTCTGCATTATAGGCTATTATTCCATATTATTATGCTTCTCAAACCAATCTAACTGCAGTTTCAATACTGCAAGCATGTAAATACGCTACACTATAGCAAGATCAAAGTGAAAATAATGTTCTAAATGCATCGGATAGAAAAATATAGCCTATCCCTATATGATGAGATTAATTTTATATTGGTGAAAGTTTGTCCAGAACAATATCGTTTTCTCTCCCCTGCTACAGGTAGAATGATGCACATAAATATACCCTACATTATGTAAAGTCATTGCATAAATGTGTTTTTATTGTAAAACTAAATGTGAAGTAGGGCCAAGTTATTGGAGCGGACATCACAGTATAGCACATGACAGTAGAAGGCGTTCCGCAGCGCGTTCCGCTGTCACTTATCTAAATCACGTTAAATCCACACAGGGTATATATAGGCTTAAGAGGACATATATGTTTCACATAGGGTGGTGTTTCATTTCGATGTTTTATTTGGTCCAATATTGAAATGTTCTACAATTGCAGGTTGTCTTACCATTACACATTATTTTAGATCTACCTTTTATATCTATTTCGGTTCATTTGGTTGCTATTTAGTAGCGAAATGGAGGACCCAATTGCATGCTGGGACAGGGACATTCACAGGCAGTAAACTTACAACTGCTATTTCCTATGGGAAGCTGGGTGCTGCTATGTGTTGTGTCTGTCTGAGCGAGGGAGTCAGAGAGAGAGAGAGAAGGGTGACAGAGAAGAGGCAGAAGAGCACTGGCGCACTGAATAGGCCTGGTTTCAGAGAGAGACAGAGAAGGGTGACAGGGGAGAGGCAGAAGAGCACTCCTTGACTGAATAGGCCTGCTTTTCAAAGGCGCAAAGCGCTAAATGTAGGCCAGGTGCGAAGATAGCAGTACGCCGGTAGTTAGCGCCGACACGCCCACTTTGGCCCATTCTGGGACTGCGCCACGCCCATTCGGCCTAAAGCGCATTTGGCAGCCTAAAGCCATATTGATATCGTCCCAAAACAGGCGCAAGGCACGTTTTTTTGCGTTTAAGGCCCGTTTTAGCGCCGAAGGCTTGTGGGAGAATAGGGCCCAGTTTCTTCAAAGTCCAAATCTCCAGAACAAGCATTCTGGAGAGGGGGCTTCTGCAATGGCAGCGTCAAAAAAAGCATTCACCCGCTGCTACTCTGTACGTTACCTTCTTTGGGGAGGCAGGAGTGGACTCGGGTGCTCTCCGAAAAGAATTTCTCACAGGTAAAACAAAAAGGAACATGTTTGGATTCTTATACTATTATACTAGTCCACTGAAACAGTTTTAGATGTCAGCTTATGAATGATATCAGTTATACAGAGACTATCATACTTATTATACACAACAATACAATAGAAAAATACTTTATGTAGATGGCCCTTGAGCACCTGTTTATTCTTCTTGGTATAAAAGAGCTTACTTGGATACTTGTATAGACAATTTATTTACGAAGTATAGTACATCTGCACTGAGATAGTTGAAAAAATGTACATCTTCACAAATGAACGGGCACATGAACTGTGCCCGTTCGTTTCTGAAGATGTACAGTTTCTACATAGGTTTCTTTATTGTATTTTTGGCCTGCTGAGCTTTGCTTGTGCCACGCCCTTGCTTTTTCTTCTTGGTATAGAAATGGTTGCAGGAATCGAAGGACGTTTCTTTGAGGGACCACAAAATCGGAGGATCCCACGATATTCACTGACTGACTATGACCATGGCTTCTTCAGGTGTGTTAATTTCATATTAATCAATAAAAAGTATGGACAAACTATTCCTTAAATGTAAGTCAATGCATTCATGCTCAATGTGTGTAAACACGACTGTTGGAGAGATTTTTGCTGTTAGTTTGGCACAAGGTGGCCCATCCCCTGCCTTCTTAAGCCCATGGACTTACAGCTACCTCTGCAGTGGGCAGATGAATGCAATGGATCTCGACCGTAACGCAGTGGCAGATGTACAGTCGCAGATGTTAATTGACAAGGTATGTCCTGTCCTTTGTATGATGGAAATGCTGGGTTATGTAACAATAAGGGGGGCATTCCCTGTCAATTTAAATTGTTGTGTTTACATGGAATATTGCTCAGGAATTTTCTTTGTGGTAATTTAATTTTCAGGTTGAGTCGGCGACAGAGGAATCAATTAAAGAGCAAGACCTCACTGATGAAATCTACAATCGAGGATATACAGGAAGTGTCTCATTTGAAAACAAGGAGTCCATTGTTCGGTAAGTCTTTCTGTTTGTATAGGAAGATATACTAGAGTGTGGTTTTGTAGCAAATTTTTTCTACTGTTGCAGTTCCATCATCCTCCATGCAGTGCTGAGGTTGCAGCCCATGTTGGATGAGCTAACGGAAGGCCTGAAGCTGTATGGCCTTCTCACTAATCAGGAAGTACCCAGACATCTGCCAGCCCCTGTTTGTTCCTGGGGATGAAGTAAAAGTAAGCAAAAACTTTTAGAGTATTTCTCTGTTGTAATAATGCCACCTGGCAATAACGTTTATACCGTTGGAAAGCCTGTTTATTTCCATTTTTTAAATGGTGACCATTTGTAAGAGTATGCATTTGTGGGATGCGCAGATGTAGTTTTGAGCTTCCTTCCTCAGGTGCCCATGATACCAGGGGGGCTTTGTGTCTCCCCATAGGATTCCACTCTGCACAAGAGTGGGAGACAGAGCCCAGGATGTCCTCGGCTGTTCCCTTTACTCCTCTCTGGGGAAAGCCTCCCCAAAATTGAGGAACCCAGGCTAGCAGGTGTATAGGGAAAATAATGGCCTGTCCCTCGGATAAGATTTAGAGGCCTGGAGGGATATACTAACTCCCCCACTTGTGTACTCCAGTCAAACAATTTGTGCTATGTTTTTAATGAACATAATTAGGATTGTATAATTTACATTATAACTTTCTCTCATCATAGGTCAATGCAGAGTTTTTCATGGCATCCATTCGTCCGGAACTGAGTGAAGAAGGGACTAACAGGCATCAGGTGGAGATGAAGATGATAGACTCCCTTCAGGACTTCCTTTATGAAGCAGAAGGTATGTCATTTCTGATTCCCTGCAAATCCCATATTCCGTTGTCAAATTGTAGTGTTTTAATAATTGAATTTGATTGCTTGTAGTCTTAAAAACATATCCAAGTTTCACCTGCAGTTGCACTAAAATGTTTTGATGGGAATTATTTTCCAGGGTACCCTCTATTTTAACCCATTTAGGGCTGAGGCCGATTAAAAAAATGTCTTCCAAGTCAAACAGTTTTCTGAAAAACCTATGTTTCTATATCAGTGGTTCTCAAACTTCTTCATGTCAGGCAGGGCATCAGCTGTCATCTTGTGGCTGAGATTACCTTTGTGTAATTCACTAAATAGTAAGCAGTAAAAAGGACATTTAAACTGTCACATAACACTTACGGTAAATCTATTTAGGGATGCACCGATCGATCGGCACGTGACCGGAAATGGCCGATTTTCACGTGATCGGCCTCAATCGGTGATCTGCGCCGGTCACTCTAAAATGCAGATTCTGTGAGCCGATTTTCAAGTGACGTACGCGCACCCGAAAGCAGCAAGACAGAGTGGATGAGTTGCAGCCAAAACGAAAGCTGCCACTACACAGTACACACATGCCACAGCATGTCTTCGTCGGTGTGGAGCCGCGGAGGGGCCGGGTAGGTTGGAGTCCACAGTACACTCCAGTCTGAGCGGCTTGCTTCACCTCACCGTCCCCTCTTCCCCGACCAGCCTCCACATCACCGCTGCCTGCTGCTGCTGCTATCTGTCAGTCATGTTGTAACCCGAACCCTAACGTGTACAGCCAAGAGAGGACTTTTGTTTCGTATTGCGAATAGAACGACGAACATAATAATAAAACGCATCGGACCAGTGTGCAAGGTTTTCTGTGAGAGATGATTTTTTTTCGAATGGCGGATTAAAAAAAACGCGCTCCGTGTGTAAACTACGATATTCAAACTGAGTCAACTCAAACTCATTTCCTCATCTAGGCTACTCAATAACAGCCAAATCCACAACTGTAGAGTGGGCATGGCTTCGAAGGTCTCTGGGCTCCAGAGATATAGGCTATAAACTCCTTGTCCATGGATAACATTTTGACGTTTATTTATTTTATTTTATTAGTTTATTTGGCAGGGACATAGGCCTATACAAAAAAACATTAAACCCCATAGGGGAAGAGATGCTTTGTAACAGATTTAGCCATAGGCTACTTTCCATCTGAAGCCCCTGTTCTGTTACACCTTTTTTCTTTTGGAAAAGTAAATGCATGATAGCTGTGGGATATACTGGAATTAATTGTTTTATATTCATTGTATTTACACAAAAAAGAAAAGCTCTGTCCAGTAACCTGGAACACTTTTATTTTGAGATGTTTTTGAGTGAGATCGTCCTACCTCATGCAAATGATAAGAAATGTGACATGAATGTTAATTTTCTATTAAAGCAAAGTTAAAAAGTTAAAAAATAACCTGCCAATTATTGTTCTTAGAAAAAAAATCGGAATCGGCAAAAATCGGTATCGGCAAGTCAGACTATTCAAAAATCGGAAATCGGAATCGGCCAACAAAATCGCAATCGGTGCATCCCTAAATCTATTTGCTTCAAAGCTGAAGATCAGGGGCATGCAGATGACACCAACGGTCCAAGTCCCATCACACCTGCAAGGCTTCTTCAGTGGATCACAGGTCAAGGTCACATCCCACTACTTCCGTCAGAGAAGAAGGATTTTGGTGTAGTGATTGAGTTCAACCATGATTGCACTAAAGTCTTTGGAGCGGACCACACTGTCTGTTACCCTGTTGTGTCTGCATGTGCCAACACCATTTCGCTTCCTGTAAAACACATGAGCTCCTCTGCTCAATTCAAAGCGGTTCTAACAGAGGGTTTTCATCACGGTCAAGAATTTAGCTCTGTCTAAAGAATTGCCTTAAAATTTGAGATTTGTGGCTTTTCACTGTCAACTACCCCTCAAAGAAACCGACGTCGTTTCCTGCAACCATTTATAAACAACAGCCTTTTACTATGGCGCTCAAGGGCCATCTTTATAAAGTTTTATTGTTGTGGCCCTCTTAACTTGTGACAGCACAAAAAATAATAGACAATTTCTTTATAACAAAATATCCATATCGTTTTAATTTTGTTCAGACGAGTTCCACTACTTTAAAAGTACATTAGAGAAGGGTATTGGTCTGTATGACATGTTACACAGAATATTGTCTTCAAGATGTCTGAACATTTGGTTAGGTAGTAGGTACCCATACCGTCTACTATATGGGTTGTCATAGTATGACTGATATAATTCATTTATTTAGAATTTAGCACTGTCTAAAGAATGGCCTTTTTTCTTTCTATGTAGCTTTCATTGAAGTTGACCTCAGAAGCATTTTTTTTGGGGGGGGGGGGGGGTGTCCATTCGGCTTTACTGAGATGATAAATGTGACATTTCCTATTCCATTCATTGATTTGATAGATTCATTCACATACCATATGCGGCCATAAATCAATATGGTTGAAGCTGATGCTTCAGAAGGGTCACAGTTAGCATACTGATCACTCCTTTTACTTCATCTTTTGTCATCCACATTAGCTATCTTTACATGCTTGATTAATTTAGTTCTTAACCGCCATTAATCATAACCCAGTTTTTGGTCAACACATTGTCAACATCAGAACTCTGTTATTAGAATAACCTGGTTAAGCTCCTACACCAATTATGAGAAACCTGGTTACGTTTCCTGGCTAACCCCAATATTTTTTTTTGATCAAAGTTTTTTTTATTGTTAATTACACAGTATTTGTATACAGGTGTTTGTTCTGTTTTCTTTTTCTTTTGAGATGTACAACCTCAGAAGCATTTTGAGATTTTATTATTTACCTGTAACTTTCAAAAGTTTATACAATGTTTTACTGTTTACATGTTTCTACATTTTTCTGATGTAAGAGGCAATTTACCATGTTGTGGCTGCACTGTTGTCAGTCACAACAAAATGCTGGTTCTGTTTACATTGTTCTATAAAGAACCAACAGGCACTTTACCATGTGGCTGCACTGTTGTCAGTCACAACAATTAAATGTTGGTTCTACAGTTTACATTTTCCATAAAGAACCAACAGGCACTTTACCATGTGACTAGCTGCTGCACTAACAGTGCAGTCACAATAAATACAAGTGGAATACATATGTTGTCAAGTTGTTTACTTGAGTTCTGATTAAAACCTTGAAACATTTGCATCTAAGGTACATGATTCAGTACATAGTTCAGTACAGCTAAATAAATGTCTTTGCCGAAGGACTCTGATGGTCTTGTAACATCAATAGTGGCCGTGAGGCCGGCCAAATCCTGTTCACAGAGAGGACATTCAACACGTGGAAGAATCACTCCAGGGCTGGTCACATCCATCTCACTGGCAGTGTCGACAGGAAGAGTTGGATCCTCCATTCCCTAAATTTAAACAATCACATTTCAAAATGTCGTCGGGGAATAAAGGAAAGCACATTTAGATCAACATGTAAACATTATACTACATTGCAAGTATCAATATAGTATCTGGTCCTCTTTTTCTTCAATGTGTCCAAAGGAATAAGACTCATACAGCATTTGAAGAGTGCTATCAGAGGTCATTTATAAGTCTTATACATAGGCCTTATTGTAAATGATATGCTGTGAATACATTTCATTTGAATGGTTTGGGTTTTAACCTTCAAGTTCTGGAAAAAATAACGTTTTATTGGTACCTCTGCCAGTTGTGGAGGATCTACAGGATTGTGGAGGAGTCCCATTGTCCACAGTTGTTGTGGAGACCTGTTGTGCTCTGTCCTCAGAGGGTGATGATCCCAACCCACCCTGAAGACATCTAGATCCTTCTGCAGACGTGGTAGAAATACATACTGGGCGCAGTACATGTGGATGCCATCATCAGGATCAAGCACACCTTCGTCCTCAAGGCTGTGAAGAATCTCATAGTAGACGTTTGTAACGCCGTTCCAAACATCTCGCCACAAACGCTCTATTCTGTAAAAAAAAAAAATATATATATACATCAAATAGCCTCAATTTCATAAAGTATCATTTTCACAGATTATGACACCGGTTGACTGAGGCAACATCTGAAGATTATATATACCTTTGATTATGCACACTCTTTCCTGACATGAAACTGCCCCTGCCGCAGCCCCTGATGGTGAACATACATCGTGCTATGCCAACATTTTCTACTCCTTGGTCACCTCTTACTCTAAAAGAGAATATATCACACAAAGACAAAAAGAAACATGATACATTAACTTTAAACACTCAACTTTAACAACTTTCCAAATCCATTGTCATTACCAGAATAGATGGAGGAGTGATTAGGTATTGTATACTCCGCAACATTACCATAGACATATATAGTTGACTTCTTGTTGTGACAAAAACTGTGATATTATTGTAAGTCGCTTTGGATAAAAGCGTCTGCCAAATGACGAAATGTAATGTAATGTAATATAGGGCATAGCAGTTGGCATAGTTATCTGGTGCCTCTAAAAATCGACCATTAATTTTTCCCATAGAGATTTACAACAATATTGATATCACTTATTGTAACCCTAGAATCAAGCTATCCAGGATCCTGGTGAATCATGACCATAAAATCTTTGATTCTGTGAAAATAAATTATGTTAAAAAAAACTGTAATAAGACTTGGATAGAATGTATCCGTGAAGAAGAAGCAGCACAGTAAAACACTGCTTGTCGAGTTAAAAACCTTTATGTTTATTCTATGTCTTTTGCAGACAATTCCTTAATTAAAATATTTGCACCTGGATCCGGCATGATCGTCATCATTCAAGTGCAACACTTACAATTGATATAAATATTTTTGTAAATCTCTCTGGGAAAAATGAATGGTCAATTTGTTTTAGTGGCACCAGATAATCACGCCCACTGCAATTGCCTATAGTGATTTAATTTATCAACTTACAAAAATTTGAACAACTCACAAATTAAGCAATGACTATCATGGTGGCACACATATATTAGTTGGGATTACCTTAATGGAAAACCATACTTTTCCACTGCCTCCGAGAAGAAATCAAGTGCAGTGGATGCTTTATTGTCGGCTGCTGCACCCAGGTACATGATCTGGAGCAGACAATATTTTAATTCAGTGGAAAGCAATACAAGCATTTGAAGACCTGTGAATCTAGTCAATCCATGTTTTTATGCACCAGTCATTTGTTATGAATGAAGTCGGCACCCGGGAGCAGTATGGGTTAGCGCCCCAGCCTGTGTCTTCCGTGAGGAAGAAGCCCAACAAACCCACGAGAGGCCTCTAGGAGGGCCATTCAACCCGCAAGTGGAGCCTGCAGTACCACCACGGCCCAAGAAACTTTCACACCAGAATGAACCGTTTGGAGCGGAGAGTCTGGTACACCGCACAGGTCCTGGACCTGGTGAGACGCAGGAGGAGCCCGGCCAGGAGGCAACCCACAGAGCCTTGTCCCTCCAAGTGCCAGACAAACCCCCCCCCCCTTCCCGGTCCCGGCAGAGTAGTTCTGGAGCAGCAGATTGAGTGGCCCTGTCTTGACCTACAGGCTGATCGTGGGTAGTTATTGGGACATAAGTCGGGGCTTGATCAACCCCGGCTGGGTCACCTGGGTGAGGGTGTATGACGTTATGTTGCGAAACCAGACCCGAAACATCCTTTGACCCCAGGGTACATTACTGATGATACGTCCCAGTTGCAGCCATGTGATGTTTTTCTCTTCTAGTTATGTGGTATAATATGCATACAGATAACAGTATACAGGTATAGTAGCCTATAGGCTCATTCCTTTTAGAATGTCCTACCCATAGCAAGTTTAGCAGTAGACCTAGAATTTTAAACTGTCATCTCAATTCATGTATGATTAATGATTATTAAATAAATTACCTTTCGTGAGAAGCCATCAACCCCTCCAAAGACAACAAGGCCATATCTTGGGGGGGGAGATAGAATAAAAACACTTTAAATAAATTATCTCTGTATAGATTAGTTTGATGCAAAACAAGGGTGTTAAAATATCATAGGGAATAATAAATAAAATATTTAGCAAATGTACTGTACATCTAAAATATCATGTAAGCATTAAATGTATGGCCTACCTGATGAGTTTGTGGTTTGTATCGATATGTACCAAGTAAAGAGGACCCGGAACAGAATATGTCCTCCTTGCAACACACCCCATCGCTGACAATCGTGAGACTATGCCAACTGGGTCCACACGATGCATGGATGAATACACTCTCTTCCACTGGACACGGTGTCCCATGGCCCGCAGGATTCCTTTCATCATTCTGTATCCCACGTGTGGAGTTCTGGCCTTCACTGATCTCACCAAATGATCTAGTTGTTCATCACTTACGTTACTGTATGACTGGGTTATGGAAAGACCATTATCATGCATGCGCCGTTTCACTGTCCTTTCAGATACACCTAGAGTTCTTGCAATGCATGACACTGGTAGGGCCATTTCTATCAGGCTTTGTAGTGCCTGAGGACACACAACATATTTTGGCCGTCCCATTTCTCCTTGTAACACTGCTGGCACCTGACTCTCACTCTGGGTCTGATTAGTGTTGTCCTGTATATTGAGAAGCGTTGACAGTTCAGTGAACGTATTGATGACATCCTGTGGCATCTCAACCTGGCCTAACAATGATCTAAAAATAACCATCTCCTGGTTGACCACACATCTCAAGTAGTCCACATCTAGAGGCAGTCTTTGCATTATCTGGGAAACTTTAGTGAGTAGCCTCTGCTGAAAGTCTCTTTTCAGTTGGTCCTAGAAGAACAATCAAACAGAATTTCACATTAGTGTACTGGCTTAATACATTTGTTTAAGTCACACATACTGTACATTTAACAAACAGCATGCAATTTAACATTAAGTGTCTAGTGGGCAACCATAGACGTAGTCTAAGCCACTTCCAGCAAGACATAAGGGCTGCAACTAAAGGTGTCTTTTCCCTTTATTATAGTTATGATAATCCTATGACTTCCGTTGTAAACTAAGAATATTCATGTAATATTCAAACATGTATTGACAAAACCACCTGTGCCCAGAGATAGCCAACAAGAATGAAGTAAGACTTGTCGTGGTAAATAAATACATACATAGGCCTACACACACACACACGTACATATAAATAGATAATAAATATAAATTAATAAGTATAGTTTCAACATTTAATCCTCATAAGGGGTGTTGATGAAGATGCGCGATACATCATGATCCAAGTGTTAATGTCACATTACCATTGGTCTTCCCAAGTCCCTCTCAGGACTGCTAACCTAGCTACGTTAGCTAGGTTCGCAGTCCTGAGAGGGGCTAGTCTTCCCAATGGTAAGGTTTGTCCTTGTCCCAGAGTAATTAGGGGTCCAAGCACGAAGTGCGTGGATCCCTATTGTATCTGTTCCGATTATTTTTTTTCTTCTTCTCTGGTAAAACTGTATGTACAGCAGAAACTGTAATGCTCAGCGTAGCCAGACTGGGCACATAGATTGTAAATGTGCCTCACTACTCAGAAACAAAAAATTACCCATATCGGCCAGATGGTGGCGCTATAACAGACCATTTCGGGTTATGGTCCATATCTTCTGAACCGTGATGCGTAGAATCAAAATTCCACATCTGCTGGATTCCCTGGATCAATACGCATCTATCCATATAGGCCACGCCCATTTGCGTGTGCCTAGATGTTCCGCCATCTTGGACTTTCTCAAAAAAAAAAAAACGAACTCGTCCTAGGCCATTTGCCCGAATGAGCCCAAACTTTTTGTGTGTCATCTCTGGACTTCCCTGATTAAAAAACTTAGAAAGAATTTGGATACGTGAAACCGTCTTGAAATGATAAATGTTTAAACTTTTGTGTATTTACTTTTGTTCTTTTCCTGCCCTAAAAGTGTGTGGATCTCAGAAACCATACACCCCCCATCACCCAAACTTTCCACACAGGTTCACGACATCACCCACTACTCAGAGTAAAAAAATTACACCAATCCACCAGATGGTGGCGCTATAACAGCCAATTTCACGTTTGTCGGTCCATAACTTCTGAACTGCGAGCTGTAGAATCAAAATTCCACATCTACTGGTTTCCCTGGAGCATCATGTATCTAACCCACTAGGCCACGCCCATTTCTGTGCGGTAGATTTTCCGCCATTTTGAATTTTATCAAAAACCTACTTTTGCGAGCACCTCCTAGACTGTTTGGCCAAATCACACGAAACTTTTTCTGGGTTATCTATGGACTACCCCGACCTAAAGTTATTAAAGGATTTTGGATACGTGAAACCGTTTTGAAATGATAAATGTATAAACTTGTGTGTATTTGCTTTTGTTCTTTTCCTGCCCTAAAAGTGTGTGGATCTCAGAAACCATACGCCCCACATCACCCACCTTTCTACATAGTTTCAAGACATCACCCACTACTCAGAGGAAAAAATTACACCAATCCACCAGATGGTGGCGCTATAACAGCCAACCACCACTACTACTGCCGCTGCTGCTACTACTACTACTACTATTCTTAGTACTTCTGCTGCTACTATTGCTACCACTCCTACTACTACCAACACTACTACTACTACTATTACTACTACTGCTACTACTACTACTACTAGTACTGCTTGGAAACCGTCAGGTCACCGGATCTCAACCAAACTTTGTTTACTTGTGCACATACCAAGTCTGAATAAATGTGCACTATCTGACATATACCCCCCAAGTCACCGGAAGCTTGGACCCCGCATCGCCGCTTGCGGCTATATTTGCAATTATAATTATAATTATTATTATTAGTAGTAGTAGAAGTACTAGTAGTGGTAGTGGTAGTAGTAGTATTACCTGAACTGGGGTACCCGCAGATACTGGCGTTTGGGTATGCGTTTGGGCCATTGTATGAAGCTAACGTTGATCTTCTTCTATGGAAACGTTTCTTCTTCTACAAATCTGTAGACATCTTTACATTAATCTGGGCCATACTGCCGCCTAGTGGCAGGTCAAGGATAAGGTTGTTGGTAGCGCAGGTTGATGACGTAACAGGGCAGGAGGGCGGGGGGAGGGGGTCGACCTGTCACTCAGTTATTCCACGCCCCTCTCGGTTGAGGGCACCGCCCCCACGTCAGATCGAGGCCAAATGAAACTTGAAAGTTTTTCGTCGCCGAAAGTGGAGAAACTTAGGAGCGAAAAAAAACAAAAATCTGAAACCGAAAAAATATGATTTGAATCTGTAAAACAAAGATCTGAATGAAAAAAATAAAAGATCTGAATGGAAAAAAAAATTTGAAACTGAAAAAATAAAATAATACTCAAAAAAGATTAACTGAAAAAAACTTTTGAATACATTTTGGTATTTTTCAAGTTCAAGATAAAAATAAGAGACTTTCGGGTAACATTTTTATTTTTCAACATCATTGTATTGACGTTCAGGTTCAAGTTTATGTTTTTCACTTCTGTTAAATGATCAAGACCTTTGGCCCGATTCTGAGCCCATAGTGCCTCCGGGAAAGTAGAAACCTGGTTTTCGGCTACTGGGACCTCCAGGACGGAGGGCCGGGCAGTGCACAGAACGGATCCGACCGTAGGTGAGACCTCCGCGGGGAGGTTTGCAGGGGTGGTAGGCCCCCTGCACGGAGCTCACGGAGCTCCAGGCTGCCCTCCGGGGCTCGACTCTGCTGCAGCCCCAGCTCGGGTGCAGGGTGTCGGGCCCGCAGCAGTGCAACACGGAGCTGCACCCACATATGAGCCACCCGATCTACTATGAATCACCTCATTCAATAGAAAGGAATTGCTTCAAAATGTCCCCATTCTCTGGGGTGGAGTTGTACAATCTCTACAACTCCATCCCAGAGAATGGGGACATTTTGAAACCATTTTTTTTTTTTATAGTTTCGGATTAAAGCTGTAACTGTAAGCAGTGTCTAGGCGTTTAAAGTCAGCGAGTTTCGTTCCGTCTTAGCTTTGTGCTGTCTGCTCGGATGTTTTATGCTATAGCTACTTGTGTTAGCCTAGCCTAGCATACTCCCATCTTCAAGTTTTCGTGTTTCTTCACGTTAAATGTTTTTTGGCTGTGAAGGAAAGGTAACTTTGTTTGCCTTTCCAAGAGAACAAAGGACCAGACAGCTTAGCCGCTTTTGGGTCATGTTTCAGTCATGTAACTGTAACGTTAACTGAGTTATCAGTTACCCTCCACAGTCCCTTGTCTAAAGTGAGGCCCGGAAAAAAGTCCCAAGCCGCAGAACATGCCAATCCGCTTGTCGTACAAGTGTCGCAGACACAGGCTAGCTTGCTGCAGAGTACAGTAAGTTGTTTTTTAAAGGCGAATCAATTCTGATGCTTTTGAGCAACTTGGTCTTGCTCAATTTCCTTTGGCCAATTTTGTGATTTGCAGTTTGAAATGAATGGGGGGGGGGGGTGTCGGGGTTGACTGATTGCAGAATGCATTTCCACAGAGCTTCAGTGGCATGGTGTGCCGGAGATCAGCTTGGCATCCTGGCATGAAGGCAATTGCCATAAAATGCAGAACTGCCCCCATGTTTCTCACCCCAATCCAATCTGGTTTTAGAAAGCAGCACAGTACGGTGACCGCTGCTACCAAGGTCGTTAATGACATTGTGGAGGCTTTGGACAAGAAAAACTTCTGTGCTGCACTTTTTATTGACTTGTCCAAAGCTTTTGACACTGTGGACCATTCCATTTTATGCCAGCGTTTGTCAGACATTGGTCTATCAGCCCATGCTGTCGGATGGTTCTCTAACTATCTGTCAAACAGTGTGTACAGTTCGGTGAGCTGTTTTCCAGTAATCTCACAGTCTCAAATGGTGTGCCCCAAGGTTCGGTCCTTGCTCCGACTCTCTTCACTATTTACATCAATGACCTGGGGCACACCATTAATGCTTCTGTCCATCTGTATGTGGACGACACAATTGTCTACTGCTGTGCGAGCACTGTTGCTCTTGCCTTCGGTCTCCTACAAACTGCGTTTGATGCCCTACAATCTCAGCTGTACTGCCTCAAACTGGTGTTAAATGCAGACAAAACTAAAACTATGCTCTTCTCTGGTAACAGGAAGGTGCCAGCTGCTCTCCCTTGCATTACTTCACTGCAGGGGACTCCCATTGAGGCCGTTGCCTCCTATAAATATCTAGGAATTTTAATTGATGATGGTCTGTCTTTTAAACCCCATATTGAGAACCTGTTAAAAAAACTGAAATTGAAATTGGGCTTCTTTTTCAGGAATAAATCCTGTTTTTCCTTCAACACAAGGAAACGTATTGTTGCAGCCACCTTCTTGCCGGTCCTTGACTACGGTGATGTGCTGTATATGAACGCTTCTGAAAACTGTCTCCATCTGCTGGACGCTGTCTACCATGGCGCGTTGAGATTAATAACCGGTTGTAAACCTCTCACTCATCACTGTCATCTATACACCCTAGTCAACTGGTCATCTCTCACTATGCGCCGAACCCTGCACTGGTATATTTTCATCTATAAATCCATCACCGGTCTGCTACCCACTTACATTTCCTCCTACTATCTCACAAGCACTCAAGTTACAGTTTACGCACCCAGGACTACATCACCTTCACCATCCCACCTGTCCGTACTGAGAGGGGGAAAAAAGCGTTCTCTTACTCTGCCCCTTTCACCTGGAACACGCTTCAACAGACACTGAAGCTTTCCAGCCTCATCCCACTGCCTAGCTTTAAGTTACTGCTGCGCAACCTTGAAATCCCTGCCTCGCTGTGCTCCTGTTTTAACAACTGACCATCTCCTTTTTAACATCCCCCCTTTTTTGTCTAATGTGTCTCTGTTAGCCTTTTGGTTATTTTATTGATTGTCTGTACTGGTACTGTATACTGTTGTCATATTGTCTGTCAACTTTTGTTACTGTAACTTTCTGTCTGGATGCTGCTTGAACAGGTCGCACTTGAAAATGAGATCTAGGTCTCAAGGTGATTCACCTGTATAAATAAAGGTTAAATAAAAAAAAAAAAATGTGTGTGTGTGTGTGTGTGTGTGCTTGTGAGCTGCACTAAGTCACACTTCTACTCAACTACACAGATTAATACTGTTGCATACGCAAGCGCACACACACACAGACAGACAGACAGACAGGCAGACAGACTCAAAGACCTTTAAAACCACCTGGCAGCCAGCCTGTATGTAATTTCCATGCAGCAGTCTTGGGGTAGCAGCATGTACAATCCTCTCCTGTCATCAATATGCTAATCCAGGGGTCTTAACGAGGAAGGGGTAAGTTTTCCACTTAAACACAAAACGGTGAGCAGGGCATGGATGTATAATAAGAACTGGATAGTGAATCGGACACGCCCACCCATTCATTTGGACAGAGGCTGCTCAATGGTGCATGAAGGTTTTCTTCATGGTTTTACTTCCGGAAAATGCGGCTCAAGGCGAAGTGCGCATGTCTGCCATGACGTATTCCATGCCATATCCCGGCAAAGATGCGGGTTCATGTCATGATTGAGCTGGCCCATAAGTTGAAAGAGCCGCCATTGTTGTTGATGCGGTCAGTTTCTTTTAATTTCTGCATGTGATTTCATCACTAATTGATAACTGGGTTTGCTAGCAGGGTACAGCTGGGTAAGGAGCCGACTAGTCTTCTCACAGACGCAGCTTGTATGTGGTCAAATTATACATTAATTATGGGGTTTATATGCATACTGAACACTTCTTTATTGCTGTTGGAATTGTATGTCAAACGGCTAACAGTCCTGTTTAGTCTATAACTGCATGGAAATTTTACGTTAGCATATTAGGCTACAATGAGCTCTAATGTTTACGTTAACCGTGAGTAATAACGTTTTCGTTTCCTCAGGGAGACTGATGACCGAGAGAAGACAAGGACCACCAGCTGCTGATGCCCAGCCTTATGGGTCAGGATTGATCGGAGGATTTTGTTGTCATCATAATAAACTTGAAAGATAGCTTTCAAAGATATCTGTGCATCTTCTTCATCATCATCATCGCTTACATATTGTCTTTTCTCTCATCACAAAATTGTTTAATTGCCACATGACCTGTGCGGTAAAATAGCCGATAGCCTATTGTTTCAATTGTTGAGTCCATCCATAGTCTTCTACCTGGCTATTTGTTGAGTACCATGTTATGATTTGTTGCTATATAAATATAGATTGATTGATTTGTTGACATCACATTAATATACTGGGATCTAGTGAGCTGACTAAAACTTGATAATGTACTAATTGTTTTTACCCAGTGTTTGCTTTTTAATTGTTAGATGCCAAGTTTTATTGTGAGGTTTTATTAGTGGCCGGGGCCAGGGCCAGTTTGTATTTTTTCTTCTTCTTCTCCTTCTCCTCCTCTTGGGAAGTTGGACTCCCCATGGATGAAAATAGACCAAACTTTGCACAAAGGTCCAGTCCTATGCCAAACTTTGTTGATGCAAATTTGGTGCCAATAGTACTGATGATGGCGCTACAGCGACCGTCTACATTTTCAAACTTTGAAAATTCAGGCATACGTGCTTGCTTTCACCCAAATGTGGGCCCAAGTGGAGAGAAACTTTTGTACACTGGAACCTATGGCTAATTATGAAGTCCAAAGACCACAAAACTGCAAAAACTGTAAAATGAATTAAACCCTACTCCTCCCAATTTTTTCTTCAAACGACACCAAACTACAGCATCTGCATCGTTAGACTGTCCTACACAAAAAATTCAGACCGATTTTTGATTGATCAAAAATGTAGCCCACAGTGCATCAAAATGTTTTGCTGTAAACGGTACTGTAAACAACTACTGCAAATTCTCACTAAATAAAGCTAGAAACAAATAAAGCTAGAAATTTTTGACAATATTTTGAATTCTGCCCTCATATATAGTCTAAAGAGAATCGATGCCTTTGCCATTCTGGGGAACGGTGGGACATGTCCTCGCCATCCTGGGAAAACACACACTCACACACACTTATGATGATGTCATAAGTGATGTCATCACTGATGTCACTTGAGCAATTGTGCATTGTGACATCACTGATGATGTCATCAGTGTTGTGATGTTATCAGTGCCCAGAGATGGGGACGTCTACTAATGTGTGTGTGTGTGTGTGTGTGTGTGTGTGTGTGTGTGTGTGTGTGTGTGTAAAATCTCAGAAATGTATCTCAAAAACTGAATTTTTGACAATATTTTGAATTCTCCCCTCATGTATAGCCTAAAGAGCATTGATGCCTTCGCCATCCTGGGGAATGGTGGGACATGCCCTCACCATCCTGGGAAAACACACACACTTATGATGATGCCATAAGTGATGTCATCAGTGATGCCACTTGAGCAATTGTGCATTGTGACATGACTGATGATGTCATCAGTGTTGTGACATCGCGCCATCAGTGCCCAGAGATGGGGACTTGGACTGGACACTTGGACTGGATCTTTAAGCATCTTCTAAAGACCCACCTGTTTAGGCAGGCCTTTAATTAGTCATTTTTAGCCACCCTTTGTTCCCTATGTTCCTTGTTTTTGTTTTATGTTTACCCCTTCTTGTACTATTCCTGTGCCTGTATTCTTTTTGATGCTGTTTTTATTTATGTAAAGCACTCTGTGCACTCGTGCTGTGAAGGGCGCTATAGAAATAAAGTTTTACTTACTTACTTACTTGAGTCACACTTAAGTCACACACACAGTTACTTGAGACTTGTCCTCAAAGACGTGAGACTTGACTTGGACTTGGGACTTGTGAACAATCTTTATTTTTGTGTGTATTAAAATTAAGGAAAGATCTACTAATAATAAACTAATCAATGTTGATGAATAGATAGAGTGCGGACAATACAGTAGTACATGCTTTGAATCCCTTAGGTTTAGCTTTGCAGTGTTCTAAGCAGACTGGATGGCATGCAGCAGATGATAGAACGCTCATCCATAAGAGACTTGAGACTTGGACTTGTGACCAAAGACTTGAAACTTGACTTGGACTATAGCTAAAAAGACTTGAGACTTCACTTGGACTGTAGCTCAAAGATTTGAGACTTGACTTGGACTTGCAAAAAATGACATGAGCACCTCTGTCAGTGCCCGACCAGGACCCAGTCCTGGCATTTTGGCATGCAGGCCAAACAATATTAAGAGCGGCAGTTTTCAACTTGTTTAGACTGAGGGGGGGGGGTTTATTAGACCAGAAAACCCTTGTGCCATCAAAAACTTAATTTCTACCTAAATAAATATACCGTAAATTCCGGACTATAAGGCGCACCGGTGTATAAGCCGCACCTGCAGAGTTGACTGTTTTTTACATATATAAGCCGCACCGGTCTATAAGCCGCGGGTGTTTTGATGTTTAATTACCATATGTAAGGCTTCGTGCACAGAGGGGATTGTCGGGAAAGAGATGGCTGTTTGGGGAAGCTCCCATTTATTAACATTTCAACAAAACAAAAGTCAGGTCACTAATCCCCAGACAAAATCACACATTGTGAGATGCTTAAAAATCACCATCGGCGGGAGCTTTACTCCAGATGCTGTGCAGCCAAGAACACAAGTGAAATTCGTTCTCTCGTGACCTGTGGTTCTCAACGTGATGGACGATTCACCTTTCTTGTTAACAGTCCTAGTGAGAGGCAGGTCGAACGTCAAAGGCACTTCATCCATATTTATGATCTGCTCCGGTCCGATGGAATATTCCTTGATCTTTCTTTGTGTGAATTCGCCGAAGTTTGTAATTTTCTCCTGGTAGTCGGGAGGGAGTTGCTGACACAGTCGTCCGCGCCCTGACGGACAGTCCCTTTCGTCTCAGGTTTGTGCATGATCCTTTGCTGCTGCTGCTGTTGTTGTTCCTGTCTCGCTACTGTCTCAGACATGGCTTTCAGGCTCAATCGCCGCCATCGTCGTAACACAGCCAGTTCTCCATCTTTTGAAGCATGATGTTAGATTACAACGAGCTAGTTGTGTGGCTTAGCCTTCCAAAATGTTGCTGTTAGTTTTTTAGAATGTAATACATAGAATTGGGAATGTTACATTCAATTTCATTCAGACTGTCTTTCAGGCTCAATCGCTGCCTTTTTCCCCCCGGAGCGAGGGAGGAGGGAGGGTGTTTTACCGTAGTGGCTGAGAGAGAGTAGTGGCACAGTGCTCCAATCAGGTTGCGAGGCACATTTTTTGCAACATCATCCAATCAGGGTCTCGCTCTCATAATGTCTGTCTTGCTCTCGTTCTGCCTCATACCAACATCCATAGATTTTGGAGGTTCCCGAGTGGCCGTTTGCTGGAAAAATCCATAGATAAGCCGCACCGTTATATAAGCCGCAGGGGGCAAAAAAGGCCAAAAAACGGGAAAAAAGCCGCGGCTTATAGTCCGGAATTTACGGTATGACACATAGGGCTCTATTTTCCCACAGGCCTTAGGCGCAGAAACTGGCGTTAAACGCAAAAAAACGCGCCTTGTGCCTGCCTCGGGAAAATAGCATCATGGTTTTAGGCCCCGAAATGCGCTTTACGCCGAAGAGGCGTGGCGCAGTGCCAGAATAGGCCAGAATGGGCGTTTCGGCCTTAAATACCGGCCTAATGATATCTTCCCCCCTGGCGTTAATTTAGCGCTTTGCGCTTTTGAAAACCAGGCCTTATTGTGGGGGAGAAGAAAAGGCGAGAGAAAACGAGATCATTCTGCCCAAACAAATGTTCACTGCCTGGCTTCCCTACCAAAGCCACAAATGTGAAATCTCCCAGCATGCATTGGGCTAATACATTTCGATAATAAATAGCAACCAAATGAGCCTAAATAGATAGAAAGGTAGAAATAATGTGTAATGTTAACACAACATGCAATTGTAGAACATTTCAATATTGGACAAAATAAAATCTCAAAATCAAAACAGAACCCTATGTGAAACATATATGTCATCCTGGTGGTATACAGTATATATCCCTCACAGATTTAACGTAATTTAGGAGATGAGTGACAGCCGTAACACGGTTCTGCTGTGACTTTCTACTGTGATGTCGCTCCAATAAGACGACTAACTTCACATTTTCTTTTACAATAAAAACACATTTATGCAATGACTTTACATAATGTAGGCTATATTTATGTGCATCATCCTACCTGTGCAGCAGGGGAGAGAAAACGATATCATTCTGGACAAACTTTCACCAATCTAATCTCATCATGACATAGGGATAGGCTATATTTTTCTAGCCGATGCGTTTAGAACATTCTTTTCACTTTGATCTTGCTATAGTGTAGCGTGTAGTGTAACATGCTTGCAGTATTTAAACTGCAGTGAGATTGGTTTTTGAGAAGCATAATAATATGGATCGACAGACGGGGATGAAAGGGAGGGGGGGAGCTCTGCAGCGCTTGGCTTTTCTGACCGGACTGGATCGCTCCGTGGAATTGGAGCTTAAAAGGGAAGCTTGTGATTCGTTTACTGCACTTCTCCAATCAGCAGATTGTGCATAATTTTACGCTTAAAAGGCGTGGTTATAATGCTTAAGGCCGCGTGTAGCGCCGATACCAAAATATTGAGTGCGCTGGTCCATGCCCACTAATCTGCGCTGCGTCTGGCGTTGGGCGCAGTTCATAGGCTGATGCAACGATAGAGCCCATAGTTTATTTATGTGCTCACCTATTACAATGGGTATTTCCGTATGTTTTCCTATTTTCTTTTCCTGGTTACGACAGAGATAATTTCACCAACATTCAGTATTAAAAATGTAAAAAAAAAAAAGACAACAAAATAAATACACCAGGGCAGGGTACTCAAGTATAACCCATTTTCAATGGTTTTAAATGGAAAAAACTAAATGGGGGGGGGAAAGGGGTAATCAGTTGTTTCTCTTCCTTGGAAAAGGAGTCTCAAATCCATGCTTCTGATGATCGACCAATAATCCACCAGGTTAAAAGTATTTCTCTAAAGTTGGCATCATCCAACAAACTAAGAAAAACGAGGTTAAAATTTTGATCTCAGAGGGCCATAACTTCGCGCTGACGGACATGTGGTCAAGTATGATCATTCAATTATTACACTATTATCTCGCAGACGGTAATTTAATAAACAAAACAACTCATTCTTCTTCTTCTTCCTTAGTTATTGGTGGTTGGCAAACCAGCTTAGAGGTGCATTATCACCACCAAGTGGACTGGAGTCGCACTACAGTCATTTAGCGCCTAAACTGGGAAGCACTGCTCAAAGTGTGATACCTAGTGGCAAAATTCGGTATACCGTTTAGATTCGGTATGAAGAGCAATATCGAACCGGTTTTAAAATGTTCACACCGAGCCATGCCTCCACACAATACACATAGATTAACCTCAGATTAACCTTTAAACATCCCACACTAAAATGTACATACAACATGCCAAATCAACATCATCATATATACTGCACACCAAATTCATCGCCCAAGACAGAGACACACAGTGGCACTCACCACACAGGCAAGCGGAGCTGTGAAGTTAAAACCAGCAGCCACATAGAAAATAACTTACAGTAGCCTATAGATTATGTAATAAAAAAATAATACTTACTTTAGTGTTGTTTGAACTTCCCATAGACCAGTCTGCGTTGCTCAATTTGCTGGACAAATTCCTTTGCGACTACAGTGATGTCCACTTGTGTCAATTTGTCCCTGTATGTGGCTGCGCATCGTCATTCAGTCATCTCTGTGTCATTGTGGAGTGCAGGTATGTTTTGATGTGTCGCAGTGTTGAGAATGATATATTATTTCCGCAGATGCGATGGTGGGATGGTGAAAAAAAGTTTCAAAAGTTTGTGCACTTCTGACTATAGTTTAGGCTAGCTACTAGCTAGGCTACTATGTGTTTTGGAGGCAAATCTCATGAGGGCATACCTACTGCATGCACATTACGTTGGTCAGTAAACAATGGATAGGTTGATGTCATGTCATGTCAAATCATGACCTGTCAGTGGGTCACGTTAATTCACATGCATGATGTTGTTGATAAACAAGGCAGGTGATAGCTTGATGTAGTGTCCTTGTCGTTAGTGATGTAGTGTAGCCTACTTGTCAAATCACATCAGCTGAGCTGTCACTTGGAGTGGATGAGTGAGACAGATGACAATATAGGCTATAATTTGGCTCAACTGGTATCGTTTTAGCAACAACAAAAAAACAGGCTTTTATTGATATATATATATATATTTTTACTCAAAAGTTACCCGGGCCACGCCCCCCCTGGCCCAGGTGGTTCCGCGGCCCATGATTATGTCCTGTAGGCTACAGTTATTGTACGAGCAAACACTGCAACAGGAAGTAAGCTGGGGGCAATTTAGAATGTTTCTGTTGTCGAGTTAAAACCGTCTATAGAAGTCAATGGGAAAATAACCCTATGTCTCACTTTATTTCTGACCTCAGTAATCACTTTCCTAATGAGCGTACCTACGTCCGTGGCCCTCTTGGCTCTAGCCGGCAGCGAAGTTGAATCAGTGTCGGGCCGTTGGTGAGAGTAATCACTCTGATTGGCTGGTCAACTGGTTAAGCGAAGCATTGCATGAGAAGCGGGGGCACACACAAAACGTTCAGCGTGTTTTTCGACTTCATCTTTCAAGATTCAAGATTTTTATTGTCACTCCGTAGTACAAGTATCACGTGTGAAATTGTTGTGCTGTAGACTCCATTACAACATAGTGTAAAATAACAGGGCATATAGGTGCAGGAAAACAAGAGAAGCAACAAGCAATAAGGCAGTAAAGCAATAAGACAAGCCAAAGACAGTGACATATTCACTGCACTTAGGTGCAAATAGCATAAACATAATTTAAACATATGTAATGGTAGCAGCTACAGTACAGCTACTACATGATTGTTGGGAGTTTATTTGTGTATGTTAAGGAGTTTCGTGGCCTGCTGGAAGAAACTGTCCCTCAAGCGATTTGTGCGTGCTTTTGGGACCCTGTATCTCCTCCCTGAGGGTAACAGGGAGAACAGGCTGTTGTGGGGGTGGTTTGTGTCCTTGATGATCTTCAGGGACCTCCTGAGGCACCGCTGGTTGTACAGTCCTGCAGTTCTGGCAGCTCACATCCTGTTACGTGCTGGGCCACGCGCCTCACTCTTCTTAGCGCCCTGCGATCCATGGTGGTACAGTTCCCGTACCAGGTGGTGAAGCAGCCAGTCAGCAGGCTTTCAATGGTGCCTAATTTCTTCAGGCGTCTGAGTCCGTGTAGTCACTGTTGGGCCTTTTTGACAACAGTGCCGGTGTGGCTGGCTCATGTCAGGTCCTGGTGGATGGTGACTCCCAGGTACTTGAGTCCACCTTTTCCACCACTGTGTCATTGATGGCACAGTGGTGGAAGTCTACAATGATCTCCTTGGTCTTGGAGACGTTTAGAGAGAGGTGGTTGTCCTGGCACCATTGTTCCAGGGCGTCCACCTCCGTTCTGTAGGCCGTCTCGTCGATCCTGAAGATCAGTCCCACGACCGCTGTGTCATCTGCAAACTTCACGATGGTGTTCGAGGTTTGAGTCACCACGCAGTCGTGGGTGTAGAGGTCGTACCAGAAGGGGCTGGAGACGCATCCCTGGGGCGCTCCTATGCTGATGGTCAGTGGGGAGGAGGTGAGGTTGCCCACTCTCACCACCTGGCGGCGGTCTGTCAGAAAGTCCAGGATCCAGTCACACATTGCTGTGTTTAGTCCCAGATCCTTGAGCTTGCTTACCAGCCTTGGGGGTACTATGGTGTTGAATGCTGAGCTGTAGTCCACGAACAGCATTCTCACATACGTGTCCTTCCCCTCCAGGTGCGAGAGGGCGGTGTGGAGCACGTGTGCTACTGCATCCGCTGTGCTCCTGTTGGGGCGGTATGCAAATAAAGCGGGTCGCGCTCCGGGGGTAGTGTGGGGCGGATCTGTGATATAACCAGCTTTTCGAAGCACATGCTGGCTATGGGCGTGAGGGCTATAGGGCGCCAGTCGTTGAGGCTGGTCACTTTCTGCTGTTTGGGAATGGGGATGCTTGTTGCTGATTTGAAGCAGGAGGGAACTTGTCGGAGGGAGAGCGACTGGTTGAAAATGTCTGTGAATACGCCTGCCAGCTGGTGGGCACAGGCCTTGAGGACTTATCCGGGTCTTCTAGTAAATTCAGCATGCAAATGGTCCACCAAGCAGCGCTATTTTTTCGTATTATATTGTTTCATGCTGCATAACCTGTCATCTCCTAATAAAAATGGCGACCTTAAACTCCCACATTTTTAAACTGAGTTTTGCTTAACTCTCCCCCTCCATGCAATGGAATGAAACAGAACTTCTATGTTGGAAGCAGAACAAGTGTTTTTGATTGATTTATTCATCAAAGCTTTTACTGACAAACTAACTGTAAATAGCTTACTTTATTTTGAGGTGCATTGCATTGCTCAGACAGAAATTATTCCCACCTCAACTCTCTTTCTCCTGGGCCTAACGTTAAAATGCACCAGATGACAGCTGTTTCATCCATCTTATTTTTCCTCAATCTGCATTGAAAATGTGCGAAAATTCAACAGCTTCTCGCAACAGTTGTAGCCTAAGCCAGTGATTTTCAAAGTGGGGTCCACAGCAAAAAGGGGGGATAATCTATTTTCACTATAATTCCATCCATAAGTAACACAATCTAAGCTAGTGTAGAAGTGAGTGACTAAGCTAATAATAACCATAACAGTACAAATATTGACAATTGACAAAAATCTCGAAATAAATACCTAGCTGGCTGCTAGCTGGCCGCTAGCTGCTCCGGTATGCTTAGCTTTTAGGTGATAGCTCAAACTCGATGTACTTCGGTGATATTTTAATTCCGTTTTACACAAGGTGCAAACTACTGTTGGTTGTCCACTGTGCCATTTGGGAGTTTTTTAAAGTAAAAGGAGCGTGTTAATCGCATGCCGCTATTTAGTCCCCTCGTCGCACCCGTACTAGCCGGTCGCAGCCATTTCCTGTCATGCTGTAATGCTGACAGCCCTAATATATATATATATATATATATATATAGAGAGAGAGAGAGAGAGAGAGAGAGAGAGAGGGAGGGAGGGAGGGAGCTCAACAGGCACGTGACTTTTTGTGACGTAATTTGCCCCGGAAGTAAGTTCGGCATCCATTTTCTCCGTAGACATTTCGATAAATCCAAATATAACAAGTTTTAAGGCTCGAACCAAACCAAAAAGCCTTGCAGAGAATCGTGAGTGACCATAAAACATTCGGTTTAAGCGAGAACAAAAAATATATATATATATATTTCAATCATGAGAGACCAGAGGGTAGAATTAACAAGCAAGCTTTATTCAAGAATGGCATGGCGATAAGATCTATGGCATGAAACGGCATGGCAACTAATTCTGGCAACTAATTCTATGGCATGGCAGCATGGCAACTAGTTATTTGGCGTGGCGTAATGACTCCGTGGTAAGATGCCTTTCTTCTTGAGGTGAGAGAGGAGGGCATCTGCTTGGACTAGGACAGAGAATCCTCCCCCGTAGGGGATTCTTCAGGAGTCATTGGTGGTGGACTGGGGAGGTGGGTGGGGCGAAACACAGCTTCAGAGGATGGGATGCGATCAGCTCAGGTACAGCGACCATGGAGGAGAAGGATCAGGGAAAGAGGACGATGACACGCTGAGCATGGCTATAAGTACTGCCACGTCATAGCCTCGGCATTGACGACATTACCGATGTCATATTGGCAAGTTGAGGGGCCGATTGGCTGTTGAGGATGGGGTGATGAGACACACGTCACAGCGGACACACTAGGATTACGCTTGACGTCACACTAGGATTAGCTAATCTTAGGCTAGGAGCTGACGCCTATTGTGATATGATGTGAGCAGGGGCGGACTGGGATCCTAATTCAGGCCGGGCATTAGATACCAAGCAGGCCAGGCTGATACGGGCCGACGCGCGTGCCGGCGTCCGAAGGGCGTCGGCGAAAAATTTGGGCCGTCTGAAGCTCAATTTGGGCCGTTTGAAGCCCAATTTGGGCCGTTTGAAGCCAGATTTGGGCCGTTTGAAGCCCAATTTGGGTCGTTTAAAGCCAGATTTGGGCCGTTTGAAGCCCGATTTGGGCCGTTTGAAGCCCAATTTCCAAAAAAAAAAAAAAAAAAAATTTTTTTTTTTTGCAGGCCAGGCCAGGCCAGGCCAGGCCACCGGGCATTTGCCCGACGTGCCCGATTATGCAGTCCGCCACTGGATGTGAGGCATCTGTTGGGTCTGGTCTTCATCTTGAAACTAGGTCGAGACCACCATACTGTATATATATATATATATATATATATATATATATATATATATGTACAGTATATGCGCCTCGTCGAGGCCCTGCAGCTTGCATACACAGCTAAGAAGCTAATTTGCAGTGTAAAAATATATAGCCTATATTTATTGTTGGAGTGTTGTCGTTGATGTCGTGGTTTTTTGTGAACTGCTGTGTCAGCCTGATTACTGATAAGCGTCACCTATGATTGACTCAGATGATTTGCCACTAAGCACACTGAAGAAGGGCATCTGGCCCCGGAACGTTGTGCAGGCAATACAATTTAAATAGCCTTTCAAACTTATTGGAGTGCTGCCCTGGAGTAACTCCTTCATGAAGCATATTTATTTGCAAAATAAATTTTAGGCCCTGTGCTCTAGAAACATTTAGCAGTGACACTCGTCACTGCTAAATGTTTCTGCAAGTGCTGTGTCACTGTGTTGTGTCACTGCACTCGCTCAAGCTCTCGTTGGAGGACCGCTTTGCCAGTGAAAAAATACATGAAACACATCGCAAGAAGGAGATGCACTGCCAAATTTCAGTCCACTTGGTGCAAGACCTTTCCCGTTTCTAACCGCTAGCCACATTAGGAAATACCATGCATTTTACAGTACAAGCTATGTCGGGCCGACTTTAGCGTAGAACACGGTGAGAAAATTACATTAGCAAACATGCTCATGCCAAACACAAACAAGCCGTGGAAGCACAGAGGCGAACTTCTAACATATTCCAGATTCACTGACACTCTCACAATGTTTACACTTGATATTTTTGATGATGTAAATATTAGATACTGACTTTTGATCAAATCTTTTGTACATGTTGTATGTTTATTTCGTTCTTTTTATTCTTCTGTGCTGTTTGCAGTTGGCATCCTTTATGAACCATTATCGCCTCCTTCTGAATTTATCCATCCACTCTCATAATCATCACGTTTTGTGTCACAGTGACTAACACCGGCGTCCACCCGCTATGCCGACCACCCGCAATGCCAACCTTAGGTTTAGGCGTGGGGGGTGGGAGAGGTTAGGGTTAGGGTCTGGGGGAGGTTAGGTTTAGGCGTGGGAGAGGTTAGGTTTAGGGTCTGGGGGAGGTTAGGTTTAGGCGTGGGGGGAGGTTAGGTTTAGGCGTGGGGGCTGGGAGAGCTTAGCTCCAGCCGATCCACCGACACGCTGCACGCCGCCTCGCTCAGCTGGTTCTGCTTGTGGGCTATCGGCATTGCGGCCTGTCGGCACTGCGGCCTGTCGGCACATAGACGCGGCACCCTAACACTGCAAAATCATGACTAACACCATTACCCAAAACGTGACTAACACCATTTTAATCATGATGATGATGATGGATTGTGTGGATTTATTTGGCGACCATGTTTTGATACTTTCTTTCACCATGTTTAGATAGACCATCCAACTCCTTTAGAATCACAGATGCAAGGGGCATCTTGTTTTACATGATAATATGGGACCTTTAAATCATCCGTATAATGATATGGATTTGTAACTTTACATGTGATAAAGTGAGGGCTGTAAATGTGAGGATGTATCTCCCATCCCTCTCTCTTTCCACTACATCGAAACGGAGAGAAAGCGGAAACTAATTCTAAACAAACTGAAGCAGTTGTCAGTGTTGCCAGATAAACTTTTGAAAAAACAAAACAAGCGACTTTCTTAACCTGCCCTGCCCAAGCCCAATTCCCCCCGCACAATATGCAATCCAAAACAGCCCAATTTTGGGCGCAAAACTGCCCGATATGGCAACACTGTCTGCAACCAAGCGGAGGTAATCATAATAAATATAATAGTTCTGACCTACACCAGCCCCTTTATTGGGTAGACCTATGTAGTAGTAGTAGTGGCTAGACATCGGTTGCTATAGCCCATTTATCATCGTGTGTTCAGATGCCCATCTGCATGCCACTGTTATTGGAGCTATGCTTCCTGTTAGCTTGAACCAGTCTGTCCAGTCTCCTCTGTCCTCCTTCATTAGCAAGGTGTTTTTGGAACTGCTGCTCACTGGATGTTTTTTTATTTACTACACTACACCATTCTCTGTAAACCATAGAGACTGTAGTTCATGAAACAATCAGTCCCACCATGTCAATTGTGTCCCAAATATTGAGGTAATTAGTTGTAGGTAGTTGTCCTCATGTCAGTGTATGTTTAACCTCACCAAGTTGTGTCCTCGGGGACATCCGCTGATTTGAGTTTAGCAGCACAAATAAGAACGAAGCTACTGCACTACTCTCAGCAGTGTGGCCTTGCTTACACCAGCTCAGTATAATGCATTCAATAATAACATGGTCTTCTCTTTGAGATTATATTTTCCCCAGAAACAATCAGAGATACTATTTTTATTTCCCATCTTCCCAGAAAACGTTGGGTTGTTCTCGCTGTAATGCCGCCGTGAAACAAAATAGCCCATTTCTAGACAAGCTGTTAAGTGCTGGAGGTGATGCTCTCATATGTGGCATCACCTGCACTGCAAAAGTAAAAGCCTCAAGGAAAATAAAAGGAAAGAAATGCTCAAGTGGGATATCTCACTGGCAGAATTCATTTCGAGTGAGCAAGCAATTGCTGCTCATTGACACGGCAATGTCTTAAGCCTGGTTGGTGAATGAATATTTTTGCAAATATATTGCATGATTTTACAGTAGAGGGCCTACGGCAGATGCAAACACAGTAAAAAAAATAAAACAACAGTAATCTGCTAGGAATCCACACAAGAAGCCCCAAACAATTTTTCAATATCATGTAGGATTATGCAGCGGCATGCAAGAGATGAAAACGTTGGACTAGAGAAAGTAGGGCTGCAATAAAGTATTTTCTATGCCTTTTATAAGGCACATATATGCTACATCCTCTATAAAAGCACACCTAAGTAGATTAGTGTTTGATTCCCTCTCTCTGCCATGTCTTTTGAGGACAGTACAGTACGCCGGCACTGTGTGCGCTCTTAAATGAGAGATACTATGTAACTAAAAGCTTATTGGCTCATCAAAGCCTTTTGGAGTCTTCCTGCTCCTCCGCTCGGCACGCTCAAAGTGTCAATGTTAGCAGAAAGGATCCCATTAATTTTGGGTGGATGAATAACTGTGGCCACTACTCCAGAGTAAACAGCAAGGTTTTAATAATAATGGGCCCGACAGCTCTCTCTCTCGCTCTCTCTCGCTCTCTCTCTCTCTCTCTCTCTCTCTCTCTCTCTCTCTCTCTCTCTCTCTCTCTCTCTCTCTCTCTCTCTCTCTCTGTTTGCTGCCCTCTGATGGCCTAATAAGAGGTGTGCTGCTGCATCAGAGGCAAAGAGTCGCCTCGCTAATACGTCGTAAGCAGGAGACAACAAGCGTCCCTATGATGAGTGTTCCTTTAAATCAAGGCTTGTAACCCTGCAATCTCATTGGTATTGAGCTGTTTAAATGTCAGATTGGAGAGCTATTAACCACACCATGCATGATTACAGCCATTGCTGTAGCTTCTTTCTGTCTTGGAGACAGGGAGTTTAAGTTGGCAATAGAAAACTTGTCATGTCAAATTGTGACCCCCAAAGAGATCCATCCCATGCTGTTTAGTGAGACAAGGGATGAAATAAATATTAATCGAGTGCGTATTACCTCATTGGATCTGGGTATTCATCTATAAAGCTTAAAGCTGGAGTGACCTTTCCAAATGAAAAGCAGAACATTAGTTTTAGAGGATCGTGTAACCTGGAAAGTTAAACGTAATCGGAACTGAAGCTCAAATCTAATCTCAGCTGGGTTGTTATCAATCAGTAACTGATAGAGATGTATGGCCCTTTTTAGCACTTATTTAGAGGGGAGGTCAACTACATGCATTTCTTTTTCAGCAACACCCTGATTCACATCCGTATAGCGTTATATAGGAGGTGAGGTGACCTGGTTCATATCCGTACAATCTGGGAACCCAGAGTCTATTTTAATTTGAAAAATAGGGACAGCCCTACCGTTTTTCCCAGCTTCCTGTACAGCACACCTCTCCTGCCGCCGTCACTCCCTTTTCCGCGTCCGTGCTCCACTGTATACAGTCTAAATAGCAATTTGCACCGCAACTTTCCAGTAATTTTCCACAACTCATCTTCCAACAACAGTGGAAAATTACTGGAAAGTTGCGGTGCAAATTGCTATTTGGACTGTATACAGTGGAGCACGGACACGGAAAAGGGAGTGACGGCGGCAGGAGAGGTGTGCTGTAGTACAGGAAGCTGGGAAAAACGGTAGGGCTGTCCCAAAGTCTATTTTTCAAATAAAAATAGACTCTGGGTTCTCAGATTGGTATCTGTATAGCGTTGTATAGGAAGGAGGTGAGGTGACCTGGTTCACATCCATATAGCATTATATAGGAGGTGAGGTGACCTGTTAAGCCAGTCTTTTTCCCTTGACTTTTTACCCCTCTTTTTACAGAGTGGCCACTACTTCTTCTTTTTCTTCTAATGGCTTTCCAGCAGACTGGATGCCTTGCGGCACATTGCTGCCTCTCACAGTTGGATGGTCTCACTCTAGACCTGGTTCTTCTTCTTCTTCTTTCAAGTTTCCGGTGTTTCTCACACCTCCTCAATCTTGGCTGTTGTCTCATGTTCCTCTGAGGCTCCTCATTACTCCTGAGCAACACGTCTTCACCTTCATGAAGGGATCCTCCATTAACTCATTCTCTGCCAGGGTCATTTCGGTCTGTGTGCTCCCAGTGCCAGGATTTTGAGCATATTTCCTGATCTTCCAGGACCCACAGAATATTCTGTGCTAGGAATAAAATGACACAACATATCTCACAATAAAGCAGAGGCTCTCTTCTTACCCCTTGTAAAAAACTGAAACTCTACCATGTTTCCTTGTTTAGTTACAAGCAGTGGAAAGTTAGCTTGTTTTCACTAAAAATGCCCTCCTTGGAAGAGAAATTGGAGAAAAAGAGGTTTTTAGTGAAGGACACCCGCACATGAATGTGGTCTCACGGCGCTTGTTATTCCTGGCACAAACCCTGCATTTCCTAGCTGCTTTTGTTTTCTTTTGGCCGGTGCTGGGAACCTTCACTGGGGCATGGCTAGCCAGGTTGGCAGACAGCCGGGTCTGTGGGTCAGTACATGGTGCCCTCGGTGCACGCAGTGTGGGGGAGGTCCAGGCCTTGATAATGCTATCCATGAAGGAGAGCATGGTTTTGCAGCTCCCCTGGGGATTATTTGCCTTGTAGAGGACAAATGAATTGAACAGGCAAATTTGAAACATATACAAGACAAATTTGTTTGTCCACTTGTAGGACTTTCTTATGAATGAGTGGTACGACAGGTTTTGGTCCAATTTGTCGACCCCATTCATGTTGCGGTTGTAATCAATAACACTAACCGGCTTGGGTTTTGGGACTCTAGCCCTCTGGACCCTAGACCACACCACTGCTGTGCCCATGTCGTTGTGGTGAAACGTGGACACCATCCTCACCACATTTGTGTCCCTCCAGGCCAACACCATTACCCTTTTATTGTGAAAGGCCATTCTCTCCCCACTCTGCAGGTCTAAATTTGAAGCCGAGTGAATGGCTGCTGGTTCACCTCGGTTTTTTCGCAGTGTCCCACACACATGGGTTTTCAAATCAAGCAGCTGATCACATAATTTCACACTGTTATAGAAATTATCCATGAACACCCTGTAGCCCTGACCCTCTAGTCTACCAAGGAGACTTACAACAGTGTCAGCCAAGGCTACATGATCCCCCGAGTACGGACGGAGACTAAAACAGAATCCAGTTGCTGAGTCACAAAGTATATATGATTTGATCCCATAGCGGATCGGTTTTTGCGGGTTGTAAACCTTGAAACTCAGCCTTCCGCGCCACATGAGGGTGCCTTCGTCAATTGAAATGTTCTCATCTGGCTGGTACAGTTCCTGGAACTTATTTACCAGATAGTCCAAGACTGGACGGACCTTGAACAATCTGTCACCTGGGTTTGCTACAGTATTGTCAGTAAAATGGAAGAACCTCAGAATAAGTTGGAACCTATTTCGAGATATGGTCTTTCCAAAATAGGGGGTGGTGTAAACCTCGTCAGTGGACCAATACATGCCCAGTTCTGGCTTACGGATTATGCCGGTCAGGAAAAGAAGGCCCAGGAAGCTTTTGAGTTCAGTCACTGAGAGAGGCGTCCATTCGTTCACCCTGGACTCTGGCTTGTCTGTGACCTGGCTGATGATCTGCTCAGCATAGATATTAGTCTGCTCTACAAGATGCTGGAGCAGCTCATGTGTCAAGATCAACTGCAGGAAGTCCACAGGTTGGTCTGATTCAAGAGCAGCAGCACCGTTGAGCGGGCCTGGAATGGCGGTGAATGGAATGTCCTCTGGCACCCAAGCCTCTTCCTCCATAGTATGCTAGACAGGAGGATCTGGCTTGCCACGTCCCTTTCCATGTGGGTGACCTGTAAATTATAGAATAGAAATACATAATTACCATAAAATACATATCATAAAATACATATATTACAATACATGTATTTACAATACAATAACATCTTTTTATGCCTCCGCCGGCGATAGCCAGGCCGGAGGCATTATGGATCCGGGTTGTCCGTCCGTCAGTACGATGTTTGTTAACGCGATATCTGAGGAACGCCTGGACGGAATTTCATCAAATTTGCCTCAAACATCGACTTAGACTCAAGGATGATTTGATTAGATTTTGGTGGTCAAAGGTCAAAGGTCAAGGTCACTGTGACCTCTCGAACGCCATTTTCAAGCTTGTTAACGCGATATCTCAGGAATGCCTTGACGGAATTTAATCAAACTTGTCTCAAACATCGACTTGGACTCAAGGATGAACTGATTAGATTTTGGTGGTCAAAGGTCAAGGTCACTGTGACCTCTCGAATGCCATTTTCAAGCTTGTTAACGCGATATCTCAGGAATGCCTTGACGGAATTTAATCAAACTTGTCTCAAACATCGACTTGGACTCAAGGATGAACTGATTACATTTTGGTGGTCAAAGGTCAAGGTCACTGTGACCTCTCAAACGCCATTTTCCAGCTTGTTAACGCGATATCTCATGAATACCTTGACAGAATTTCATCAAATTTGCCTCAAACATCTACTTAGACTCAAGGATGAACTGATTACATTTTGGTGGTCAAAAGTCAAAGGTCAAGGTCACTGTCACCTCTCGAACGCCATTTTCAAGCTTGTTAACGTGATATCTCAGGAATGCCTTGACGGAATTTAATCTAACTTGTCTCAAACAGCGACTTGGACTCAAGGATGAACTGATTAAATTTTGCTGGTCAAAGGTCAAAGGTCATGGTCACTGTGACCTCTCAAACGCCATTTTCCAGCTTGTTAACGCGATATCTCAGGAATGCCTTGACGGAATTTAATCAAACTTGTCTCAAACACCGACTTGGACTCAAGGATGAACTGATTACATTTTGGTGGTCAAAGTTCAAGGTCGCTGTGACCTCTCACACACCCAATTTCCAAGCTCTGTAACGCAACATCACAGGAGCGCCTTGACGGAATCTCTTCCAATTTGCCTCAAATGGCGATTTGGACCCCAGAATGAACTAATGGCGGAGGCATAAGTCCGCGTTGCGGTCGTTCTAGTTTTGTATGTGGTAAGTGTGATGAGAAACTTTTTGTCCTTACCTATACTGCTAACTGGTGGTGTAGGACTACACACATGACTGGGACTAGGACTGGACTCCATCGACTCAGAGTCTGAAAACACAAAATATCAAAGTATGATAAATATGTGCACAAAATCAAATAAATAATTTACTTTTACAGTTGCCATGTGGATTTTTAACTTAGCTTGATAAAAGCATAAACAAATGGAACCAAATGAACCCTTATGTTCTCTCTCTCTCTCTCTCTCACACACACACACACACACACAGGAATCACACACACACAGGAACACACAGGCAGCTGCAGGCACCCAAATGGCCGCACATGATCGTCACTAACGTATCGATCACAATAAAACAGTACATACCTTCTGCACAACGTTGCACAACACAGAGCTAGTCGAGTCGCTAAGTTTACACAGACGGCTGTGTGTGATCATTTCATCTCAAACGCGATACAAAAAATAGGCTACTTCTTACCAGTGGCACCATCATCATCGCTCTCTCGAAGTGGCACCCATTCCTCCTCCGATTCATCTGTGTCAGACGGATCAGAACGCTGTGAACTATATGGGCTCTCGGCGACCTCCCGAGCCTTCGTCGCCCTGGCGCTCCGTCGTGGAGCAACAACAAAAGAAACGCCCGCGTCTTCCTCGCCATCGTCGCCATCCGAGAACTCTGGGTCGGACGTTTCGACCACAGGCTCCATCTGGACCCTGGGCAGGGTCAGCAGCCCCATGGTCTCTTCGATTGTCCGCTGGCGTGGACCGGGGTGCGTGCTGGAACTGGGCCCAGGCAGGGAATCAAAGTGTTGAGGACGCCCAACAGCGCTGCGGCTGCGGCCACGCTGGCCACCGCGGCGACCGCCTCTCTTCATCTGCTACTGCTAAATAGCTTACTAAACTACTACTTACAACTACTTACTTACTTACTACTTTCACTGTCTCTCTCTGTCGGTATGTCTCTGTCTCGGTCTCTTTCTCTCTCGATCTCTTTCAAACAACTCTGTCTCTCTCGGTCTCTTTCAAACAACTCCCACAGGGAAAACTTTTCCCACGGGGTTTTTATGGGCGTTTGTTGACCATGTGATTTCGGAGGCGGCGCCATGCTTGTGTTAGCGGGTTCCTTTTATCAGTTTGACCTGAAACAATGTCACAGGCTGGGAAACTGTCTGATCTAATGTAAACAACCAAAACATGAAAGTACGTCCGGGTACGTCCTTGGCACAGAACGCCATTGTTAAAAGTACATCCGGGTACGTCCTTGGCAGAGAATGAGTTAATAGAGATTTCAGTCCAACGGCGGAAGCCATCATCTGCTTCCAAAAACCTTCTCCACAAACCTCTCACCTCCCTTTCCCATCCGGAAACTGACCGCATGGCCACTACGGGCTGAGGCATCTATAAAAGAGTCTGTCTGCCCATCCGTCCGTCCTTTTCTCTGTCTGGCCCTGCGAAAGAAAGAAAGAAAGAAAGAAAGAAAGAAAGAAAGAAAGAAAGAAAGAAAGAAAGAAAGAAAGAAACATCACAGATGCCATCATCACTATTACGGCTGTCGCCATTTCTTGTATTATGCTAGTGCAGTGGTTTTCAAAGTGGGGGGCGGGGCCGCCAGGAGGTATTAGGGGAGCATCAGCAAATTAATGGAAATGATAAAAAAAAAAACATCTGTATGGGGAAGGAAATGATTAAATTGCATTAACAAATATAATTTAATCCTTTCCGTCCACATATTTGCCATGCCCATCTGTCTAACGGCTGCCAGTCAAAACGTCATCACATTCATTGTAATTTCCCCCTGGTGTGGGTAATAGTCTGGAACAATGTTTATAATAGAAAACAGAAATATTAAATATGAAGAAATTTTGAATATCTCAGGGATTAAAGTTCTCCGTCGCTACGACGGATTTCCGTCTATTGGAGCCAGATATGAAATGTGAAAAATACCTAAATTAAAGCCCCTTTGTATATTTTCAATGTGTATTGTATTGAGTTTGAATGAAAGCTTTTATTTTGAAAAATTCCGACCGGACGTCCAAATGATTCTCCTGGGTTGTGTTCAAGCCACAATAAGCCTGAAAATGTATTGCTACGGTTTCCAGGTTGAACGTCATGTTTCCTTGCCTGTTTCAATGCACCACTATGTTCGCTGATAAATGTTTTGCTACGTTGTGCTATGTTTTCGGCCCGCTGAACGCGACCCTGCAAAGCCACTCCATGTAACGCTAAACAAAACACTGTTGCCAATCTGCCTCTCAAACAGCGGTAGTTCCTAACGTTAAATTATCCATGACAGCATTGGACTGAAGAAGTTTGTTATTGTGAGAATTGGAGTTAATTTATTACTGCAAAGGTGGAGGAACTTTGAAAACATGCGCGATGCGGAGTTGTCTTTTATTGGACACGGACAGGTAAAACTTGCTAACACACACACGCTCAAACGTTTGCTGCAGTAACGTTAACGTTATTATTTTCGGTGCATTTTTCACCCCGACAGCGCGGGGGGTTGACGCTTTTTCCACGACCACATGTCACTAGAGAGAAAAAGTCTAGTGGAGTTTCACTAGCGTCAACGCTAACGTTATTGAATGAGCTATAAGCACCTACCCCATCTGTAACGCAACATAACATTAACAAACAACTGTTGCTAGTGCAGTAACTAGTTGGTTACTAACTTTCTGGTTAGCATTAGATGTGTCAGCTACTGCTAGTCTCTGAGTTAGTTGATAACAAGATGTTGATTTCATCTGTTACCTGACTCCATGATAGTTATGTAATTCTGAGGGATGTTTTAGATGTAACCGTGTGCAGTGGGATGTTTCCTCTTCACTTGATGCTGAACTGTAACACTAGCGTTAGGTGGTTAGCCTAGGCATGCTAGGTGTTGTCTGACAGTATTAATTGGTGTGTTTTCATAACAGTAGGCTACCAGACCATCAGCTCAGTGGGACAGGAGGGGTGGGAGTTTGGGTGGAGCAGAGCTGTGTGACTGGTGGAAGAGAACCTCCTTAGTTGGGACATATGTTTGACAATGTTGTTGTAGTTCCTGTGGCTACTGTTAGTTATAGCCTAATTGTTATACTGATCCCTTAACCTACTTGTTTGACTCGATAAAAACATCTATATATTAATTGTGATTTATTATAGCCAGTAATTTTCACATGTCTCTGTTGGCATACCTACGTGGAACCTTATAACATCAGCCCAGAACACAATTCATGCATCATTAGGCCTACTGGATGTTTGGGAACTTGAGAGTGTGATGTACACACTGTCTGCCCTTTTTTACATGAAAGCCCATGTGAAGCGACGGCACGGTGGGGAAAAAGCGGACACTCTAGAAAGCCCAAAATAGCTAAAATAGGCCTCGAAAAATTTTCTGTCAAAAGATTTTATTTTGCTTTAACCCCTGATATCTACAGTAGCATACTGAAACATGTACTGTACATTCACCACTGCGATGCAGTTAAAATGTATGGTGGCTGCAGGGCCGTAGCCAGGGATTTCGGGCCCCATGAAAGGATATCACATCGGGCCCACGGATGCCGCCGATGGCGATGGCGGCGGAAAATTTTGGCCATTTGGGGCCCCTGTCAGTCAAGGGCCCTTTGAATCGTCCACACTTCCCCCCCCCCCCTGGCTACGGCCCTGGGTGGCTGGCTGGTAAATTGGACCTTGGCCGTGGGTGTGACTAGTCTGAGTCTGAAGTCTGAGTTATCCGTGCAGAAGTAAAGTACCAGACGCTAATGCTAGTTACTATACCAGTTAACGAAATAAGCCAGGCTAATAGTGTATTAGTCAGAATATTCAGTGTGTTCCCAACTACGGTTCGGAGCCGACAAGCTGTACAAGTGGGTACGCTGCCTGGTTAGCCTCCTTTAGCCTCTGTTAGCATTTTGCTAGCTAGATTTACTGTACCCATCAGCCATCATGATACCATAACGTAACCTGATGTGGTGTGGTGTAACGTTATTTCATGTTGTCTCATAACGTTAGCTGTAAAGGGACTATTGTAATAAATGACCTCCTAAACGGAGAATTACAAGGATGGAAATCTTATTTTTATTGACAGTCACTTTAGTGATCCTAAACTGGTCTACGTTGCCCTTCAATGACATCATCACAAGTGGCCTCCTCATAAAACACTCTATTAGGAATAGGTTCCAAAGAAATATCAACATTTTGTTCATTATTGATGAACAGGGTCTTATACTGCATGAACTTTTTATAGACACAACTTTCCAATTCCTTTTAAAGAATACAATTCTGTAATCAAAGCCATTCCCTCTGGATTAATCCAACTTATTAAAAGTCACTTATGTGTTGGTGGAGAAAACACCCCAGGGGCTCCAACTTTGCTTTTAAATGGCATCAACATAGGTGATAAGCAATGTAATAATAAACATATCTGTCAATTTTAAGATTCCAATATGTTTGTTAGTGTTGGTAGGGTCTGTGCCAGATGTTTTAGAAACAGTACAATATCATCCGCATAGAGGCCTATACTGTGTTCACAGTTTCCAATTGTTACTCCAGTAATTAAGGGATGGGATCTGATTGTCATTGCTAGTGGTTCTATTGATAGTACAAATAAAAGGGGTGCAAGTGAGCCCCCTTGGCGTGTCTCTCTAGACAAGCCAAATGGTTTTGATATAATGGTGTTAGTCAAAACTTCTGCACTAGGGTCACTGTATAATAGTTTAATCCATTTAATTATGTTTTCTCCAAGAAGAAATCTGGGCAATAATTCAAATAGATACAGCCGTTAAATATACACAAACTGGACAATTTCTTTTAATATACTGTAGTTCATCAAACGAGCCTTGAAGACAGATCCTGCCTTTGACTATGTTTTGTTCCAAAGGGAAATACTACCATGAATGTTTAAACAAAAGAGGTAGCTGAGATTTAATTCCAAAGAGAGATACAGTCAGACTTGGTTTATTTTTTATTTTCGACTGTAATATATTGGTTACTTTATTATTTGTCTTTTGAAAGGCAGCAACTGTTAAAAATTGTGGGGAAAATACAATAAAACCTCTATCCAAAGAATGCTCATGTGATTTTTATACGTCCATACTAATAATCCTGAAACCATGGTTTTTCCTCAGACTGTACATGAAACTTTATAATCATTGCATCCCTAATTGAGTGGAACCAATCTGTTTTGCCAATAAACAAATATATTTTTTTTTCAAATGTGTTTTATCTACATGTGATTATGATAGAAACTTGTTTTTATACTGATCATATCAACATCGATAAATATCGGTTATCGGCCATAACAGCAATGTTAATATCGCTTATCCTATCAGCCAAAATCATATCGTAAACACAGATTTTCATGTGTAAACATGGATACGAAGGATTTACGAACAAATCCATTTGGATGTTGCATGATGAATGAAGCCCCTGGATCATATAAACATGTACATCTCAGAAGCAAATAAACATTTTGAACGTCATCCCTCATCTCCACTTGGAGTCCCTCTGTGGCATATGGGGATGACGCAGGCGACAGAGATATTAACTCATTGAATGCCATGGACGTCCTTCGACGTCCAATTAAATAGTGACGTAGAATGCCACGGACGTCCTTCGACGTCCAATGCGTTTTTTGACGGTGGGACGTCGATCAAAGCCTTCCGCAGCTCCTGTACAACTATAGTAGCTATTGGAGGTGTATAACCTATTTTACGGACTCATTAGGTGGCGACAGTGCTTGCTCGGTGCAGTCCAGATTAGAGACAGGTCCGAGAAACAGCCTAAAAGCCGTGGATCAAAGACAACCCGATGCATGCTCCCAGAGCCATTTGCTCTGTCGCGGGAGCTGACATTGGCTCCGAACAGGAGTCAATCCGCGCTCACAACTGAGCCCCTCTGTCCCTGTCTGTCTGTCTGTCTGTCTGTATAGTTTCTCCACCCGATTAGCAGACAGGAAAGCAGCCCCTGACGCCAAACCATTCAGCAATCCGGGTTGGCTCTTCCCTGCTGTGGCGCTGAGAGCCGACAGCAGCACACAAACGCAGCAATCCGAAAATATAATGGTTGCGTGAGGCTGTGTGCAGTGTGGGGAGGAGTTTACGGGGGGAGGGGGGGAGGGGGGTGGTGCACGCAGGGCATCACACAACAACTACGTCACTACATCAGAAAATATTATCTTCAGACTCAGTGAATGTGCTTGAAATGCTGCATTTCACAAAAGGCGGATTATCTCAGCTAATAATTTGAAAAGCCTGAAAACGCTGAAAACAACCTATCTTCTCCGGCTCATAACTAAAGAACGGAAAATGGTATCAATAAACTTTTTTTTGCTGATGATACAATAGAGCCAGCTCGTTCTTGTGCGTGTTCGGTGTTTACATAGTAATATCACACAATATTCTGTGGGCCTCGAGAAATCACTGAAAACGCTCTGAAAACTCTGGCACTGGGAGCATCCGTTCTCCAAAAGTGGCTGGCACTGAATGAGTTAAATAATTCATCCTGGCCCATCTTCAGCTAAATAGATGTCCCTTGTAATCTATCAGGAACCTGGGGATGAAGTAGACAGGGCCCATGCGTTTGATCAGGCCGGTAATTGTTCATGGTGACACGCATTGTCTTTGAGAAGATGGGATGGCAAGAGGCATTTCATGTTATTAATGGTTTCTAATAAAGATGGGCATTCATCAGGCGTTATATGGCACCATCAGACAGGGCGGGTATCTCTCTCCCTCTCACACACACACAGACACACACGTTTCTACATACACACACACACAAACCGGTTCGACACATGCAGCACAAATCAGGCTCCTTGTTCTTCCACCCACTCGTTGGAAAATACAAATTTTAAGTAAGAAATGTGTTGCATCTAGAGAAAATCCGATTTACTATCTCAAACCGAGAAGGGGTATTTCAGAAAATTTGGCAACCCATTGTCAACCTGCTGGGAAAATACAATGTATGAGACTGTGTCTTCCGTCATCTCCATATAACTTGCATCTGATATCCTGTATGTAACCTTTCTTGTGTATCACCACCATTTATTTTTTATTTTATTTGTATTGTATTGTGTGTCCTGTATTGTATAATTTTGTGATGTCTTTATTTTTTTATAAAAACTAATAAACAAAGTTATAAAAAAAAGGAAAATACAAATTTTACAATGAGGCATGTAGACATAGTGAGTCGATCAGAATATGTATTGGAATTCTTACAATGAGGCATGTAGAGATAGTGAGTCGATCGCTGGGTTCCCAAAGCCAGCTTCCAGGTGTGAATGTGTGTGTGAATGTGAACAGGGCACTCCTGAAAAAGAGAGCATTGCTCTCAGTGAGACTCCCCCTGTATAAATAAAGGTTAAAAAAAAAAAAAAAAAAAACTGAGTGAAAATGGCAAATAAAGAAAAAAATACTTTTGACTCCCAAAACAACATATGACCTACAGTAAACGCAACACACCCAGCTCGGCTACTTCCAGTTGGGTTGTTTGGAAAGATGTGCAAGTCTCTATGACCATGAGTTGCTCCATTAGAATGTCGCCAAGTGCATTTCTTTGCTTTCGCCTTCGGATGAAAGCATCTAATATGGCCAACATTAGCTGACACTGAGGAACAATAACATCTGGTCCGATACTAATACATTCTTGAAAGCCTATTTACAGCTGATGGAAACTATTCCTAATTATGCATTTCATTTTCTGCAACATTACAGCTATATAGCTAGCATTACATGTTCTTGCTGTAGAATAATAATCACACCATATCCAGTCATCTCCAGTATGTAGGCTATTTTCTGACAGCAGCGTCCTGGACAATAAACAATAAAGTGGGTACATTATTTAGCGCCGTGATGAATAGCTGCCAAAATGTAATATCAGGCTGGCCTCTGATGCAAGTACAATGCATATATAATGTATATATAATAAATATATCATCTATAAAGTATACTGCGGGCTGCAGGCGCTTGCTGGATGCCAAAAAATATATGGGGAAAAACACATTCCTTTTTGAGAAGAAAATAATAATAATAAATTTTGTTAATGGAAAGCCTGACATGTCAGAGTAGGGAGTGGCTCCTGCGTGTGCGTCTGGCTTTCCCCTCCCCTCCTGTGAGAGACGTGCACTAGAGGGGGTCATGCCTATGTTCCCCGGGTTCTATGTTCCCCGGGTTCTATGTTCCCCGCTCCTGCTAAAAAGGGTTCTATGTTCCCCGGGTCCTATGTTCCCCACTCCCGAAAAAGGGTCATATTTTCCCCGGGTCCTATGTTCCCCGCTCGTATGCGTAAAGTCGGTGAGTGCAAACCGCAAAAAAAAGGTTGTGAGACTTCATTGATAGACTGCATGAGGGAAAGCTCGAGTCTATAGGCTCAGATATATGCACACATTCAGCAGCAGGAGCAGCAACATGCTATCCATAATATTACATTTTTCAGAGAGAGAGAGAGAGAGCGAGAGAGAGAGAGAGAGAGAGATCAATACTTGCAACATTCACGCAGCACAAATCGCCTCTGCCTATATAACCCACAGACATGCACAAGTTATGTAAAGCCATTCAAATAAATTGTTTAATTTCGCTTTCCTGTATGAACTTTACAAATTGCTAGGGAAAACTCCCCCCCCCCCCCCCCCCCCCCCCCATTTTTATCCCATTTTTATCCCCCGTTTTAGTGCTCATTTGATTACTCAATCCTGGTTGCTACTCCACCCTCTGCCGATCTGGGGAGAGCCGAGACTGATTCCATGCTTCCTCCGAGACATGGGCAGTCAAGTCAGCCGCTTCTTTTCACCTGCCCGAGGAAGCTTCACCGGTAGGACATAGCACGTGGGAGGTTCACGCTATTCCAACCAGTTCCCCTCCCTCTGAACAGGCGCCCTTAACGATCAGAGGAGGAACCACATAAGCAACCAGGATGTTGCATGTTTTTGTGAAGGGGGTTCCTATATGAAGGAGACCCCATATTTTCAAGATGAGCCAGAGAGAGCCAGAGACCCGAGGCAGTGCACTGTAGTATGGAGTCACGCTGAAAAAGGTGCGCTGTCTCTGGGCAGTGGGTGTGGGGTGCTGGGGGTGAAGTGAAGTGAAGGATGGTTGTGGAGGTGTGCGGCGGTGCGCTACTGTAGGAGGGAGGGGGGGTTTCCCACATGCAGTCTGTCAATGAAGTTTCACAACCTCGATATATTGCGGTTTGCACTCACCGACTTTACGCATACGAGCGGGGAACATAGGACCCGGGGAACATAGAACCCTTTTTAGCAGGAGCGGGGAACATAGAACCCGGGGAACATAGGTACGCTCCCCACTAGAGATAGCAAAATGACCGCTTGCTTCATGTATCAAGTGCTCATTTGCTTGCTTGGTCCCGGTCGGTGATTCCACATGGTACCGATAAACACAAGCAGCAGTAACAGCACACAGAGATGCGTCCAATGAACCCTGTTACTGCTTGGGTTTGGGTCTGACTGTCATCTGGCTTCGGAGGTTACAGTAACGTTACGGTTATTCTGGCTAGCTAATGCTAACGTTAGTGGGATAACTAGCTAACACTAGCTAGCTTAGCAAGTAGACTCACTGTCACTGTGTTACTGGACATTTTTCCTCAATGAAAATTGTTGTAATGCACTATATGGAAGTGACCAAACGTAACATTGATGACTTACCATACACATTCTGTCATGTTTCTAATGAGCTGATGGCGTGCTGCCCCACTACTGAACCTATAATCAACCATGTCAGCATAACTTCCTGAGAGCCTTGCGCCCCCGCACCGAAGAAAGCCGAGCAGTGTGTGTGTGTGTGTGGGGGGGGGGGGGGGGGGGGGGGGGAGGGGGGGAGGGGGGCGTGGGGCTGCCACCACCGTCGGGGGCCCGCAGCCCCATGTTGCAGCCAGCCAGAGACTTCCCAGGACTCCCGTCGCCTACGTCACAGCTTTGGGGTCCAAGATGTCAAAATAAAAGCACAAAAAGTAAAACGACCCCAGAAGTCACTGTAGTGTATAATGTAAGTGTCTTAACTCATTCATGGCCAGTTTAGGACTGCCAATATTTAGCACAGGCCAAAGATTTTCATAATTGTTGGTCATCTTTCAAGACCCACAGTAAATTATCTATTAGCACCAAAGTGATTTGCAATACCTCAAAATGAAGATGTACGTCTCTGGGTTCACCAGGAAAAAAAAGTGAGCTTTTAGCATGTTCTGTACTCTACTTATAGCCATTTATATACACCCTGTTTTCACCAAAAAGGTCTCTCTGAGAAGACAAACAGGAGAAAAGGCCATTTTTCTAAAGGACACAATCTCAGGCAGAACTCGCTCTCAATTCTTTTATTTTGAACTGTATTGACATCAGACATGTAAATATTATTCATTATGACACAAATGACAAAAAAAAATATATATATATATATATATATATATATATATATATATATATATACATGAAGTGCTTTTTTTACATTCAACAATACAGTTTACTCAGTGTGAGTGAGTGTGCAGACAGACACACAGACAGACAGACAGACAGACAGACACACACACACACACACACACACACACACACACACACACACACACACACACACACACACACACACACACACATAGAGAGAGAGTTCTGTCCACAGCTGCTGCTGGATCGCACCTCCTTCCCCCGCAAATTAGCATAGGCGGGGAACACCAAACTGGTCTGAGATCAGCGTCTAGCCTCCTCTGCCTCTGCAACGTTTTCCTCCTCTCGTTCGGGCTGGGACGAATGCTGCGACACAGGAACGGGTCCGGCTTGGCTTTGGGACCAGGCGCTGGAACCGGATCGATCATGTTCGTCACGGGTTTGACTACGCGAACAACTCAATCCAGGTTCCCCCTGCAGCAAGGCGACCAGTGCAGCGCGCCGAGGGGCGTTTCAATGGCGTTTCTCCTCTGCACAAGGAAGCGCGTTTCTCTGTTTTTCCTCCTGCTCATTTCAAAACAACAGCTGCGGTATGTGTTTGATCGCGTGTTGTCGGCTTGACTTTGAGGCTGGGGAAGTGTTTGAACTACGCGCTGCACTAATAAAAACAAAAACACGTCAAACACGTCATTGGCCCTCTGGGCTATTCCTGATAACACGTCAAAGACGTCTTTGGCCATGAATGAGTTAATGTGAAAATCCAGTTCCTACATAATTTTCTTACATATTGACTCACTGGGGTCTCTAACCTGCCCTATGCTCTTTAAGTACCATTTTACATCTATGAGTGAACAATTTGTACACAGACCTTCATAACCAGCAGTTATTACAACACACAATCACAGACATCTCAATAAATGGGTAATATAATTTATTTATCTTTTGCAATATCAATTAACCATTAACTCATTGAGTGCCAATGACGACAATCGTCGTCAATTCGAATACTAACGTAGTAAGTATGTAGTAAGTAATGTAGTATGTAATATGTAGTAAGTAATGATGACGATTGTTGTCAATTGCGTTTTTTGACGGTGGGACGTGGATCAAAGCCAGATCCATCTCCTGTGAAAGTATGGTGGATGTTGAATGTGTAAAAGCTATTTTAGGGACCCATTAGGTGGCGACAGTGCTCTCCAGATTAGAGAAAGGCGAGGAAAAAAGAGAGAAGAAGTCATGGGGAAACGGAAATCGCATCGGTATGCATCGATATGCATGAAGCATAACGTTAGCTGTGGCTGCAGCAGCCAATCTGCTGCCACAATTGAGCCCCTCCGTGTCCGCTGCGATAGCCCATCCGCATGATTAGTTGTGGAGTTGTTATTATTCTCAACTGGAAGCGATGGGAGCCGGTGACAAATACACGCGGAACGCTGTGAAAAAGCTGGATGTAGCGCACTTTTCAGTGCAGAGCAAACTCAGCAGAGAGCCACCAGAGACACACCCACGGAGGAGGGGTTTGCAGTTGAGGGGGGGGGGGGGGGGTGCACGCAGGGCAGCATACAACACCGACCCAGACAGCAGGACAGGATTGGCAACACAAGCTAGAATATCTGATGCCCACCAGCAGTAAATCAAGACCAGCAAGAAGCTGCAACCAGCAGCGCACGCAGGGGCCAGCGCTGCTGGTTGCTAGAGATGCTCCGATCAGCTTTTTTGAGGCCGATCACCGATCACCGATCACTGGAAGCAGTATCTGCCGATCCCGATATGGCCGATCACCGATCACCAAATCCATCAATTCAAGCCTTCTATTTATTGTGTCGCATTATTCATATATTTAATTATTCTTAACAACATCGACATTGTATATTAAGTATTAAAATTAGGAGATGAGAAAGTATCATGAATTGACAACCGTTTTATTGCAGGCTAAGGCAACATGCAAATCTCTCTAGAGACACTCTCTTAGACAACTTGGAGCTTACAGAGTAGACTGTATACTGTAGCTTTCCTGTGGAAAAATAAATACAGTCTTATAAAACAAAAAATATAATACTATGATGTACACAACATGTGCACCAACACAGCTTGGAACATGTCTGTGAAAGCTGCAGCGATAGCCTCCGCGGTGTGTGACCCAGAAAACTCTTGTGAGTGAAGTACAACTTTGTTCAGGTCGAACTTTTCATCAATAAACTGCGCAGTTAGGCTCAGCATGGACATAGGACAGACACTCGAACTACAAATGTCAGTCGTGAAGCTGATTGACGTGGTGTTGTCTTTCATAAGGCTCTCGATGTGCTTGTACACAATTTGGTATAATTCCGGCAGGCAAACGTCAGTTAAATATTTACGTCCTGGCAGCGTGTAACGTGGATCCAAGCAGGACATGAGGCGTTTGAACCCGAGGTCTTCCGCAACAGACAGCGGCTGCTGATCAAGACATATGAATTCCATTAGCTTTGCATTTATTTCTTTTCGTTTCTTGCTGTCGTTGCTGTAGGGTTGCTGTTGTTTCAATGTCTCTGTTACAGTTAGCTGAGTGAGTGGCGTTTAGGTTGCTGCCGCTCTTTCGCTGCCTTAGCGCTCGCCAACTTTGTAAACTCCTCAAATTCCTTGACGTGGGAAACCTTCAAATGTCTTATGAGGTTCGTAGTGTTGAAACTCTTCTGCTGCGTTCCTCCATGTGGTATCTCCTTTGAGCACACAATGCAAACGGCAAATTTGTTGTCCTTCTCCAACAAGTTGTAAAATTGCCAGACAGGCAACGCCATGTTAGCTGCTGTCCTGTTTGTTCTCGCCCAAGCTGCTTTCGCTATAGAGAGAGTGCAACTTCCAAACACTTTTTCGCCACTACCACCACGCCCCCTAAGGAAACTTGGGAGCCAATGAAGCTTCATGACACGGAGAGACAGCCAATCACAAGCTGCCCTTTAGGAGACCGGAAGAATACTACTTGGCAGCCTGGGAGTGCACTATCTCTATATTGAAACGTCTCTGGTAGTAGTTCTTGCAGATTTGTGTCATTCTGATCGGCCTTGTTTGATCGGCACTTTTGATAACTCCGATCAAAGCCGAAAAAGGCCAAATCGGCCGATTCCGATCACGTGCCGATCGATCGGAGCAACTCTACTGGTTGCAGCTAAAAAATATTATTTTGCCAAACAAAATTCCTTTGTTTTCACTGTTTTATTGAAGGAAATTATTTTTGAGGTGTCACATCAGAAAATATTAGCTTCAGAGTCAGTGAATGTGCTTGAAATGCTTCATTTCACAAAAGGCTAATTATCTCAGCTTCTAATTTGAAACGTCTCTTTTTGCTCAAAACAACCTATCTTCTCCGGCTCATAACTAAAGAACGGAAAATGATATCAATAAACTTTTTTTTGCTGATGATAGAAGAGAGTCTCATCGTTCTTTGGGTGTGTTCAGTGTTTACATAGTAATATCACACAATATTCTGTGGGCCTCGAGAAATCACTGAAAACGCTCTGAAACTCTGGCACTGGGAGCGTCCGTTCTCCAAAAGTGGCTGGCACTCAATGAGTTAATAATACTTCAAATAATCACAGCTATAAACTAGCACATGAGAACTTCCAACTATAGCCATTTCCTCCAGCCTCCCAGGCCATCGCTCTCTGCCCCCATCCCAGGCCCTATCACCCTAGTCTTGCATTAGCCAGACTCAGAAAAGTGGTTAATGCCCGCCCCCCAAGACAAAAAAAGGATGTGTGACAGACATACTCCTATGAATTGACCAGCCACGGATCTCGTGGGCGGTGCATTCGGAATGTGTGCATCAGCTAATTAGACCCCGGGTGAAAACATCAACTTTATTCATTGACCAACTGCAACAAACACAATTGTTGCATGTTCTTGGGATAATCTATGCCAGGGGTATTAAATTAAAATTCAAAAAGGTCCAGTTAGAGAAAATGTCCTTGAGCAAGGGTCCGGAACATCGCAACGTCTAACTTTTGTGACTATTCAGTGCCATATATTGAAGTAGCCTAATAGTTCTATCAACATCTGCATAAAAAAACAGTTTTTACGTTTAACTGGTATTACGTGCTTTAATAATACATACACGTTCTTTTCTCTTTCAAGTAAAATAAGGGCTGCATTGGAAAAAGTAAAATTCATAGCAAAGAGCTTAATTTTAGAAAAATAAAAAGTGTACTGTAAGTTCCCTTTTTCTTCTTTTAGTTGACATTTTAACAGTCTCAATCAAAACTATCTCACATTTTAACAATTCCCCCACATTCTCTTGTTCAATGAGAGAAGTGTAGCCCAGCTGGCCCAGCCTGGTAGAACCATCCTGATAACGTTATCTCACTATCAGTGGGCGGGATTACTTGCCTTGACAGACAACTCATTCAGCCAATCAGCATCTCCACATGCAGTCCAAAATAATCCATCAATCTCAGAAGAACGACAAAAACTTCTTTTTCGGCGATAAACTCCGCTGGTGCATAGTGTTTAATTGTTGTTATTGAGTCTATTTCTGTAAGAACTGCACTTATGGCTGTGTTTTCCTCATTGATCTTTCTGGAAATGGGAGATGCCATTATTGTCCTTGCAGCAGCTGAGCGGCAGCCTTGATTGGCTGAGTAGCACCACATGGGTTGCCAGTGGCGACCCTGATTGGCTGAGTAGCATCACATGCGATTATCAATGCATGCAATTGGTCTGTGATGTCTGAGGCTGGTGAACTAGTACCGTGAAGTCTAGAAATGCTACACTAGTTAAAATTGAAACCCTCCGTCAAACTTTAATAATTCTCAATGATTTATCAGTTATAGGTCTGGGTCCGCATAGGACAGCGTCTGGGTCCAGACCCGGACCGCGGTCTGCCATTTGGTGATGCCTGATCCATGCCATGGAACCCTCATTCTAGTGGTGGCTTGGTGATGATTCAATATTATTGTTTTTCAGTGGAATCATATTGTGATGATATGAATATGGCACATTTCTGCTCATTGATGCCAAGCTAATTTTACTTTAAAACTGATAAAATGTAAAATGAGGTATGGTAGGAATGTTTGTTTTGTTTGACAACACAACTACCATTATCGTTCAGTTCAATGAGATGAACATGAATGTGATCACTGCACCGATATGTTTCCTGTCAACAAGAGAACAAAAACAACCTCCTACCCATTGTCCCCACCCTCACTCCCCACCAGCCCTACAATAATTTCAATATAACAGGAGGACTCTGGAACTGTCAGTCTGCCGTCAACAAAACTGAAATAATTTCTGCCCATGCTCTCTCTCAATCCCTCCACTTTCTTGCCCTCACTGAAACTTGGATACTACCAGAAAACAGTGCCACTCCTGCTGCTCTCTCTTCGGCCTTTTCTTTCTCTCACACACCTAGGACCTCCAGGAGAGGTGGTGGCACGGGTCTCCTCATTTCTTCTGAATGGTCATACACGGTTACACCTCCCTCACACCTTTCCATCTCTTCCTTTGAATCCCACTCTGTCACTGTTTCCCTACCTACCAAACTCACCATCATCACTATCTACCGCCCGCCTGGACAGCTCGGTTCGTTCCTGGAGGAAATGGATACCCTCCTCTCCCTCTACCCCGAGGACGGCTCCCCGCTCATACTTGTCGGCGATTTTAATGTCCAGGCGGCAACTCTGCACTCTCCCTCCTTCGTTAACTTCTTTGCATCCTTCGACCTCTCCCTCTCTGCTTCTCCCCCCACACACAATGCTGGAAACCTGCGCAATCTCATTTTCACCCGTTCCTGCCGTACCTCCACCCTCTCTGTTACCCCCCTCCCTGTATCGGATCACTACTTCATTACGTTCTCCCTCCCTATCTCCCTTCCCACCGTCCATCCATCTCCGACTCATTCTATTACCACCCCTCCCAACCTCCAGACTCTCCCACCTACGTCCCTCTCCTCTGCTGCCCTCTCCCTCCTTCCCTCACCTGCTCAATTCTCTCTCCTATCCACTGACGATGCCTCCAACACCCTCTTATCCTCTCTCTCCTCTGCCCTTGATTCCCTTTGTCCACTCATCACTAAACCCGCCCGGCCCTCTCCCCCCGCTCCATGGCTCACTGAACCTCTCCGCACCCACCGCTCAGAACTTCGTGCTGCAGAAAGAACTTGGAAAAAGTCCCTCAACCCCAACGATCTCACAACTTATCAACATATCCTCTCCAATTTCACCTCTGCTGCTTCTACTTCAAAAACCTTCTTTTTCACTTATTTAATCCAATCCTCTGCCTCCAACCCCAGCAAACTATTCTCCACCTTCTCTTTCCTCCTTAACCCCCCCCCCCTCCCTCTGCCATTTCTGCCGATGACTTTCTATCTCACTTCACCAAGAAGGTTTATGACATCAGTTCCTCCTTCCTCCCACTTGTCTCTCCTATCTGTCCACCTTCTCCCCCCTCTCCCCTGAAGAAGTACTTCAACTCATCACTTCCAACCGCGCCACCTCCTGCCCCCTGGACCCGATCCCTTCTGCCCTCCTACAGTCCATCTCCCCTGACCTATCCCCATTCCTCACCACATTCATTAACTCCTCTCTTTCCTCTGGTCGATTCCCAACCATCCCAAAGACTGCCATTGTAAAACCATTACTCAAAAAACCATCCCTCGACCCTACTGCCATCCATAACTACCGTCCTGTCTCTCTCCTCTCTTTCCTCTCTAAAACCATCGAACGTGCTGTCTCCAGTCAACTTTCTCTCCCAGCACAATCTGTCTGACCCTCTCCAATCTGGTTTCAAACCCGCTCACTCAACCGAAACTGCTCTTCTCGCTGTCACTGAGGCACTTCACTCCGCCATGGCTTCATCCCTCTCCTCTGTTCTCATACTCCTGGACCTATCTGCTGCTTTCAACACTGTTAACCACCAAATCCTTCTTTCCACCCTTTCTGACTTGGGTGTCACTGGGTCTGCACTCTCCTGGTTCTCCTCCTATCTTTCTGACCACTCCTACCGGGTTTCTTGGAGAGGTTCCCTTTCTATTCCTTGCACCCTTTCCACTGGTGTCCCTCAGGGTTCTGTTCTAGGTCCTTTCCTGTTCCTCCTCTACATGGGTTCACTTGGTCACGTCATTTCATCTCACGGTTTTTCCTATCATTCCTATGCCGACGACACACAGCTTTACCTTTCCTTCCCCCCCTCTGACACTTCAATCGGGTCACGGATCTCCACCTCAAACTCAACCCTGAAAAAACCGAGATCATCTTCCTCCCTGGCAAAGAACCACCCCTGACTGACCTCTCCATATCCATTGACAACCACACCGAAACTCCATCTCAAACAGCTAAAAACCTGGGAGTGATCCTCGACCACCAACTCACCTTCTCTGCCAACATTGCCGCAACAGCACGTTCCTGCCGGTTCTCCCTCTTCAATATTCGCAAGATATGCCCATTTCTCACCAGAGAAGCTAGACAAATTCTGGTACAGTCACTGGTCATTGACTACTGCAATGTCCTTTTGGCAGGCCTCCCTGCCTCTGAAATACTTCCTCTTCAGCTCAGTCAGAACTAGGGGTGTCACGATACACTCAGTTCACGATACGATACGTATCACGATACTGGGTTCACGATAACGATACGATACGATACGATTTTAACAATATTTTTTTAAACTTGAATAATGACAATATATGACTGGAAAAGTAGTATTTTATTTGAAATGCACAAATACAAAACATGCTGTTGTGGGAAATTGTTATTACAATAACAACTAGAAAAAACATGAGATTGGAGATAAGGCTTATCTTGAAATAGAATGAGTTACACCGTCACTTAGATTTACTTTGAACTAAAAGGTTTCTCAGCAGTATAAATTCTCATTATGCATCTTCAGTTTTTCTTCAAACTCAAACAACAAGACTTTTCTTAATCTATTTTTTATGCATCTTCAGTTTTTCCTGTCAAGTAAACAGTTTTGCCAGAAACTCAATTGAATGGTTTCTCTCCTGTATAACTTCTCATGTGTCTCTTCAGAGACTTGTTCAACTGAACTACTTTCCACACATTGAACTTCAACAAACAAAGACGTTTCTTAGTCTATTTTTTTTTTTTTTTTTTTTGCGATATGAGATTTCATCTCAACGATACATATCGTGACGTTTTACTAGCGCGAAATTTCGTGGGACGATATATTGTGACACCCCTAGTCAGAACACAGCAGCCCGTCTGGTCTACAATTTACCTAGATTTTCCATGTCACCCCCCTTTTCAGAGAGCTTCACTGGCTTCCCATCCTGGCACGCATCAAATTTAAAACCCTGGCACTGGCTTTCAAGGCCGTTCACCAAACAGCCCCCTCGTACTTACAGTCTATGGTCACTTTCCAAACCTCTCACTGCCCGCTCCGCCCCTCCACTAGTGCAGGACGTCTCGCCCCTCCCCTGCTACGTGGGCTCAGAAGCCGCTCTCGGTCGAGACTCTTCTCTTACCTAGCCCCAAAATGGTGGAATGAACTTCCCCCTGACATCAGGACTGCCGCATCACTCCCCATTTTCCACAGAAAACTTAAAACTCATCTCCTCAGACTTTACATAGACCCTTCCTGAATTCCCTCCTTCCTCTCTGCCTGCTTTCCATGTGTTTTTAATTATAAATTCTCTGTTTCTGAAATGTTTGTTCCTTTAATTGTTCACACCTTTAATCTCCCCTTTTATATTGGCTTATCATATTTTTACTATTGTTTTTCTATTTTATCTATTCATGTTATTGTGTGCTGTATATGATCATGATGTAAGTCGCTTTGGATAAAGGCGTCTGCTAAATACCAATAAAGTAAAGTAAAGTAAAGTGATGATTTAACATGATTTTGCATGTATGGACCATATCATATTGATATTGAGAACAATCCTTATGATTATCTTTATGATATTGATTTAAACCATATCACCCTAGTTAATGGTGGAGCTGATTTAATTACTGTATAAATATGTCAAGTATAATATTAAAACATCCTGGTTGAAAACAGGGGGAAAGCTCTATATAGACCTTACCTGGTATTTGTGATGTGTAAAGTAAAGCTAGAGAAACTGACTCCAGACCTTTTTCGTTGGGTTTCACTATTCAATTGTGCAAATATTACACTCACTATACTGTTTCCCTCTAATGCTCTGTAGATCTTGGATGTGCATGAGAAGCAAACCTGGTGATGCCTCCTAAAGCAGCCTGGACAGAGTGGTACAACATCAACTTCTCCATACAGAACCAACTACGGCTGACCGTGGCCTCACCCGCTAATAGCTGCCACATGTTTGTATGTTAACTGTTATGGAAATTTGATTAGTTATGCATGAAACTTAAGATGTGCTCTGCAGTATAGTAACGGATGTTTTGGAAGTTTCAGTTCTATGTAGACAACAGGAGACCCTTTGTTTAAAACAGGTTGTGACCAGTTTCATGTCTAAAGGAGACCATGAAACTTACCGTTTCTTGACATCCTCCTCTTGTTGTGCAAAAACGCACGTACACCTGTTTCGCCACGAGGACAGTTGACTACCCTGTGACGAGGGAAGATTTGCTATCTGCATAGCAACACATGGGAAACTTCCCCTTTGTGAGACCCAGCCTCTTACTGTATAAAGGTTCCATCCTGCGTGGTGGGGCCCCAGTTCTTTTACTGACCCTGTATTGACTCAGTGAAATTGCTCATCTGCAGATTTAATAAATACTTCTTTACTTTTAAGAGTGCTCTCGCAGTTGTGACATTTCTTCTTCCTGGCTCTTGCTCGTTCATCGAGGTATAAATACTTTTTCCATGACAGTTGGTGTCAAGAAGTGGCCCGTTTGGAGACCGACTGTGGACCGGGACGGACTTACTGCGGCTGGCTGATCACCAGGGGAGGGGGACACCAGTTTTTCCTACCCACCTCTTACCTCGAGACCAAATTTTCTCTGAGACGGGGGGGCCGTGGTTTTGTCTGGACGGCCCAGAGACGGTTTCCACTGCGGGCAGCAGAGGGAAAAAGCCTCAGGCGAGCAGAGACAGAAAAGTAAGATATTTCACTTTTACGCAATGCTTTCTAGAGACACTCTGAAAGGAAGTATCATGGTTTAAAATTGAATTCAAATGGTTTAGAAGTCATGGCTATACAATGCAAGCTACATTGTGGTTCTGCTTCTGGCTGACCGACGAGTCAGGAAGGTTTTTTTTTGACAGAGGTTTTTTCACTTGTAAGAAAACTTCTGAGGTAACAGTCTTGTGGAAATCTGGAAAGATAGTTGCAGTAAACAAACGTTGTATCACTCTAGCGAGACCTGGAGACGCATGTTGGCAGCTACAGACAATACCCGCTGTGTTTTGTGTAAATCTGGGGTTGACACCAGGCGGCTGCCGGGTGTCGCGGGGGGGTGATACACCGTTGGTAATATCTTTTCACATTTGTGACAAGCCAGTTTGTGATATCCAGTAGGTGGCATTTTCTTCTGGATAGATGACCTAACTGGGACAGTGAGACTATTGGATAGCGTGTCCGTATAAAATAATTGTTGATTGTAATAATTGGTTGATAGTTGATTGATTGATTGATTAGTTAGTTGATTGATTGTTGATTGATTTTTATAATTGGTTGATAGTTGATTAATTGATTGATTGATTAGTTGATTAATTGTTGATTGATTGTAATAATTAATAATTATAAGGGGGGATGGGTAACAACCCAGGCGCGATGGAGGTCCAGCGTGGCCCGATTATCGATGCTATGGAAATGAGGTATCCAGGCTCAACTGAATGTGTAGACGCTTGGTGTACGCATGCAAATTTCCCAAAGGGCGGGTCACTTCATTACTCTGAATTAATGAAGCTGGAAAAATGGTTAAAAGACCAGGAGGAGAGACTGATGAAGGGCAAAAACTTTGCTGTGAAGAAATATAAACAGGTTGAAAAAAACAAACTGTGTTTAGCTAAGTGGAAATTTGAGTGTGACCGTGAGAGGAAAGACAGAAAAAAGTGTGCTAGAGCCCTCACAACACTGGGCTGCATTGATAAAACTGACAAAACTGATACTGATTCTGATACTAACAAACCTGTGTCTGTCTCATGTCTGAAATCTCCCCGCTGGGATGACCCATCTTTTGATACATGCGCATGGCCTGCCCCGCCGCCACGAGCTCCAGCCCCAGCCCAAGTTTCAGCTGCATCCTCTCCTCATACGTACCCAGACTTGGCCAGCTTTCGCCAGCCTGACCCAACAGACAGTGAACATTTCAAGACCGACATGGAACGACTCCGGCTCAGCAGCGCATGGCCAACTAAGCATCAGGGGGGAGCCACTGCTTCGGCTCCACCTCCCCACTGGTCTGCCTGGCCTCCACCTTCCTCCTCTGTGGGGGTTCCATCCTCCCCTCCTTTTCTCTCTCCCCTCTCTCCTCTCCCCAGACCCAACATTGAAGAACCTGGCCCTCCACCATATCCCAGAGACGATGCTACGATGCCCTCGCCCGTCTCCAAGCACACAAGGTCCCACAACGTCACACAGGACCCTCCTCCCACCACCATCCAGATGCCCATGGTTTACACTGCAGGGCACCAAGGCCTAGTCCTTGTCCACCGTCCATGGACAGAGGCAGACGCGAAAGAGGCCATCACACACCTGCCTAAAATCGAAGCATCAGGTAAGGTGTTTGCCCGTGAACTGCGTGTGTTTTGCATAGAATTCCTGCCCACTTCAGCTGAGGTCAGACGGCTCGTCATGCACGCCGTGGGACCACTCATGTACAACCGCATCCCGGCCGCCGCCCTCGGGGGGGACGAGAAACCCCAACTGGAGGACGATGGGTCGTGGGACGCCACCAAGAATGCAAGGGGGTGGCTCGCGTGGCTGGAGACGCTCTGCACAGCCATCACAACGGCGTTTCCACCACGCATTGACCTCAGCAAAATCGCCCAGTGCAGGCACAACGGCACTGAGACCGTGAGTGAGTACCTTGCCCGTCTGACAAAAGTGCATGATGAACATTGTGGCGTTGATGTTCCGGCTGATGGGTATCTAGGTCAAGTCACCCTCGGCCCGTACGAGGCCATGTTGAAAAACACTTTCCTGGACGGCCTTCCTCCAGCCATAAAGAAACGGGTGATGACATCACTCATCGGACTGGAGACCGCTAGGCTGAAGGAGGTCCTAACTCACGCTATGCACGCACAGAAACTGGAGCGTGACGACAACGACAGGGCGGAGAAAAAGAGAGGTAAAATGACACATGACGTCCAGTTGACTATGATGCAAGCAGTGACTCTGTTTTCAGACAGCGTTGGCCTGGGAGCTCGTGGGGGAAGAGGCAGAGCCAGAGGACAGCCGTTCACAAAGAGGGGGCGTGGGAGGGGCCAACAGACCGACTACATCGGTCGTGAAAACACCACGGATTCAGATGTGTGTTTTAATTGCAAAAAGCCAGGTCATTGGCGCAGGGATTGTCCTGAAGCGCAGCGACCACGCACCACGCGGGGGCGCGGAGGAGGGGGGAGAGGCACGCCTGCCCACGCGCAGCCTTCCTACGACAACTGGGGAACGGAGGAGCAGCAGCTGGCGGACTGACGGGCGGAGCAGAGTCATAACGAGCCCGCATGTGTGATGAGATGGGAACATCCACAGCAAAGGGGAAGTATGACTCAGACCCAGAAACCACACACTGCACAGCTCCAATGCAATGACGAAACGCTTACAGCACTGACTTCAGAGCAACATGCTGCATTACAGACAGCAAGATCATTTTTTGACCAAACCACTAACACAGTCACAAGTGTATATGCACAGCTCCATTCTGAAGCATTTAAACGAATGCCTATGGTAAACATCACCGTGAATGATGTTGTGTTGTCTTTCCTGGTAGATTCTGGAGCCACTCACTCTGTCATACAAAGCAAATGCCTGCCTGGAGTGCAAATGAGTAAACGCAGCATCAACTCACAAGGAGCGTCTGGCATGGTAACAAGGGAAACTTTCACAGTTCCTTTGTCATGTAAGTGCAATGACATTCCTGGGGTGCTAACGCATTCATTTTTACTCTCGACAGTGTGCCCCATTAATTTGTGTGGTCGCGACCTCATGTGTGCACTAAACTTGTCTCTCATTTCTGCTCCTGGGGGCGTGGAAGTGCACGTGACCACTGACGTTGCACCAGTCATGCTGGCCTCTTCTGTTCCGCTTTTCGCCTATCAGTGGGCGTTGGAACAGACTAGTGCAGCTGACGTGTGCGTGGGCCTCGTGTCACACACACACACCTCCAGAAGCAGAATACATGCAGGCCTGTAACTACCATTGCACAGCTCACCTCTCGTGGGGCTGTGATAATGAGTATGAGGACCTATTCTACCAATTGTTAACAGACTCAATATGCGTTGAAAAATTTTACTGGAAGGGAAAAACATCCGCGTTCTCTGTCTCCCTGACAGATAAACAGATACAATATTTCACGGTGCAGAATTCATACCCGCATGTCTCAGTGTCTAAAGACCAAGATATGCAATGGAGGGATGTGGGACCATTTGTCCAGCAATGTGAGAATATTACAGACTGGGAACTTTCAAATAGCCCTGGCCTGTCATATTCACCCTCAACACAGACTTACTGTATTTCATACAGACGACAGTCGCCCGCTCACAGGACCATGTTCGCATTGGATGATGATGCCATCAACAGTGACGATGACAACATCAACACCATGACAACTCTGACTATGGATGACGACATACTGAGTGACATTCCAAAATCTCTGTGGGCAGCCCACAAATATGATGTGGGTTTGATCAAAGACTGTCCGGCTGTCCACATACAGCCTAAATCTGACTACAGACCTAAGAAAGCGCAGTACCCACTCAGACCTGATGCTCTTGCTGGCATTAAGCCTGTGTTTAAGTCACTCTTGAACGCTGGCATAATCGTGCCTTGTCCAAACTCACCTGTGAGGACCCCTATTTTTCCTGTCAAGAAAATCAGACCTGAAGGCCAGCCTACGGAGTGGCGTTTTGTGCAGGACCTCAAGCATGTAAATGCAGCTGTGCACGCACTTCCTCCTACGGTTCCTAATCCATACACAATTTTGTCCCAGGTGCCACAATCTGCTAAATGGTTCAGTGTTGTGGATCTTAGCAACGCTTTCTTTTCGGTGCCTGTGCACGAAGACAGTCAATACTGGTTTGCTTTCCAGTTTGAGGGGAAGCCATACACATTCACTCGTTTGTGCCAAGGCTATTGTGATTCTCCTACCATTTACAATGGCGCTCTGCATGATAGTCTGTTGTCACTAACTTTCCCCCAGGACAGTGCGCTTTTGCAATACATGGACGACCTGCTCGTCTGCGCTCCCATGAAAGCTGCCTGTCAGAGGGACACCCTTGCCCTGCTGCGTCATTTGGCAGACCATGGGCACAAAGTCAGCATATCCAAACTGCAGTTTGTCCAGGAAACTGTCCGGTTCCTCGGACATGACATTTCGGCAGAAGGTAAAACCTTGTCTCCCGCATGCATCGCGGCCATCACCTCAATTCCAAAACCTAACAGGAAGAAACAGATGATGTCATTTTTAGGCATATGCTCGTACAACAGACAATTTATCATGAATTATGCAGAGATAGAGAGACCTCTTTCGGCTATTGTTCATGGCCGTAACCTAGCCGCTCAGGACTCCATTCAGTGGACTCCTGAAGCCGACGAGGCATTTGTAGCCATGAAAAAGGCGCTACAGAATCCTCCCACTCTAGGTTTGCCTGATCCTGATAAACCTTTTGTCCAAATGGTGGATGAGCGCAACTCTGTCATGACGTCTGTTTTAATGCAGAAACATGGTGATCGTCTACGGCCTGTAGCATATTTCTCTTCTAAACTTGATCCTGTTGCAGCAGGACTGCCTACCTGTTTGCGCGCTGTGGCCGCAGCTGAAAAGGCCCTTCTCGCCTCTCGCGAGATTGTTGGATTTGCACCTCTGACCTTGAAGGTGCCTCACGCGGTGTCACTCATCCTCCTTGAACAACGCACATCACATCTGTCTGCACAGCGATACCTAAGGTACCACACCTGTATCCTTGACATGCCAAATGTGACTGTTGAACGATGTAACACTTTGAATCCTGCTACACTTCTTCCAGGTCCTGAGGACGGAGAGCCACATGAGTGTGTAGCTGAATTGCAAATTTTATGCACACCCAGACCTGACATACAATCTGAGCCTTTGCATAACAGTAACCTTGTGTTGTATGTTGACGGTTCTGCTTCCAGGGATCCAGCTACTGGTCTCAGCCGAGCCGGCTATGCTGTGGTCACTGACTGGATGACCAGTTGTTCTGGACCTCTGCCCTCACACTACTCAGCACAAGCAGCCGAACTTTATGCTTTGACAAAAGCATTACAATTGGCTGAAGGTACCACGGTCACGATTTATACAGATAGTAGATATGGATTCTCCACCCTCCATGATTTTGGCGCTATCTGGAAATGTCGAAATTTCCTCACATCATCTGGCAAACCAATCCAAAACCACCGTTTGATCATGGACTTGCTCGACGCAGTACTTTTACCAACAGCTGTTGCGGTTTGTAAATGCGCAGCACACACACACAATTCTGACATTGTGTCCAAAGGCAATGCACGTGCAGATTTAGCAGCCAAGGCTGCTTCCTGCATTCCGTACACACCCCCAGCTGAAACATGCACTTTCGTTTCACTACCTCTTTCTCTCTCGGCTATGCAGACCATGGCAGTAAAGACAGAGAAGGAGGCTTGGAAATTGTCTGGAGCAACCTTTGATGTTTCCTCTGGTGTTTGGTACGGTCCAGACCAGAAGCCATGTCTACCAAGACATTTTTTTCCTCATTTTGCAAAATTGACACACGGTCTAGACCACGTGTCAAAAGGAGGAATGATATCGGCACTTACGTCTCAGTGGTATACAAAAGGCTTCACTATAGTGGCACAAAAATTTTGTGACGCATGTGTCACGTGCACTCGACATAACGTGGCAAGGCCAATAAAAATTGATCACACCGCAGGACACCCAGCTCCAAAATATCCTTGGGAACACGTCCAAATGGATTTTGTAGAATTAACACCATCGGAGGGGAAAAAATACTGTCTTGTACTCGTTGACATGTGGTCAAAATGGGTGGAAGTCTTCCCATGCAAACACCAAACAGCAGCTACGGTAGCAAAAGCTCTAATCAGGGAAGTCTTTCCCAGATGGGGAATTTGTGCTAGACTTTCCTCGGATAACGGATCACATTTTGTGAACAAAATTGTCCAACATCTAAGTGACTATCTCCACATAGATTTAAGACACACTGCGCTTATCACCCCCAATCCGGCGGAGCAGTGGAGCGAGAGAATGCTACTCTCAAATCTAAATTGGCCAAAATGTGTGCGCAGACGGGTCTTAAATGGACACAATGTCTACCCGTGGTTCTGATGTACATGAGGATGAGGAAAAGGAACAAAACTGGTCTCAGTCCTTATGAAACCCTTTTTGCAGCGCCTCCCAACATTGGACTGGGGCCACCCAGAGGCCCCCCACCAAGCACCGAATGGTGTGATCATGACATGATTCAGTATTGTACAAAACTATCTTCTACCCTGTCTGACATAGCAAAACAGGTATCTGCAGCTGCCCCCCGAGTAGCCGGAGAGCCCCTCCACAAACTACAGCCAGGAGACTACGTGGTGACCAGGGATTTCAGGAGAAAGAGTTGGAAAAATCCTCGCTGGAGAGGCCCATTTCAAGTGCTGCTCGTCACGCACACTGCTGTGAAAGTAGCTGAGCGAGTCACGTGGATTCATGTGACGCATTGCAGGAAGGTGCCAAAACCAGCTGACGACGAACACGAAGCATCACATGAGGTTGCAATCAGCACAGCTGTAACCAGAAAACGAAACCACCCCACCTTCCCCCTTCAGCCAAAGTGAGCAGGAGCACAAATTGCATCACCTAACACACTCCACTCACTTCCCTAAACCCAGATACGGGCATAGGGGCGACTAGAGGACTTCGAGAAAAACACTTACACTGAATTTTCCTGAACTGTACAAGAAAAGAACACATTTACAGATATTCAAATACCACGCAGAGTATTTGAAAGACATTTTTTATCCAGCCAGCCATCTGATATACAAACAGAACTACACAGCCTGCTGAACTGGGAGCCACCAGATGGAATGGATGGAAAACGCTGTAAGAAGGTTTTGTGGTATTCGAGTCACCATGTGTATGTTGTTGTGCGTTTCTATGCTGATTTGTTTACCATTAATTCTGATTACTCCAAATCCAAACCTGTCCCCTGAAGAGAACAAAACAATGTTAGACATAGCCAATAACCAGACTCTTGATTTTTCTGATCTCTCCTCTGAAAATTCCTCAAGCACAGCTGCTCGTTTCCAAATGCCACAAGATCCATTAAAGTCCAGCAACGAACAGAGTATTTACTCACCAACTTTGCTGACATGTGGGGTTCTGTTCTATCTGCTGCTAAAAACCATTCCATCCAAATTTTTGATCATTCTAGCATGTTTCGTGTGTTTCCAGTATGGTGCTGGTGCAGCCTATATGCCGACCCCAGGTGCCAAAGTAGTTCACCTGCAGTTTGTAGTGGGAAAAACAGGGGTTGGACAATTTGACTTATGCAACATAATCGATTGCGGATTGTCTTCTGCTCAATATGCAGCGGCAATCCAATACATGTGCAAGACCTGCCACACCTGTGAGACGTCCTGTTTGGGGGCGGGGAAAGCGATTGCCAACACAGCAGATGAAGATTGGCAGACTTTCCAACCGCTGAGAGGCCGTTTCCATATCGTTAAAGGACTGCGGAGCGAGACTTGCACTCTCACGGAGACAGGGATCAAACCCAGGTCTCTGAGACAGTGCAATCCACTGCTTATAACCCTAACCACACCTATCCCATCCGATGCAGGACTGTATTTGATTCAATCTTATGGATCACATGTCCGTATAGTCGCATCCCAAATGTATGTAAATGTTACAATTCTTCCGGAAAAAAGTGTACTCCCCAAAAGAAAAAAAGACCATGAACTCACAAATACAATAACCCAGAATGCGGAAGATTTTCCCTTTAAGAAAATGTTTGCAATCGAAACAGGTTACACTCAGACCAACCTGTGGATGGACATGATGATTGAATACCGCAGAGAAGTGTTCCCAGACACTAGCTGTGTTTTATGTTCCAAAGCCCGCCCCACACTGATTACGGTACCATCTGCAATGTCATTGAACACCTCACTGTATGACTGCATTTTGATTTTACACCGTATGGACAATCCTGGTGAAGCTTGCAAATTTTGGGAAAAATATTTCCCCATAGCTCCAAAATTGGCAGTGCCGCCTGTGTTCACCCCAGTTTTTGGAAACCATACCTGCATCACACGTAAGGCTAAGACCGATGGTATGATAGTAGGAACGATTCCTAGTAATTGGTGCACTCAGACGTTCGATGTAAAAAAGATGACAGCTTTTCCGGTTGCCCGTGCGGATTTATGGTGGTACTGCCGGGGTAATGCACTACTGGGCACACTCCCTGACGGATGGGTGGGAACCTGTACTGTCGTCTCCCTAGTTGCCCCAGTAACCGTGATGCCAATTAGTGCTGAGGAACTAGTAAACGCAGCTGCAGAAGTCAAGGCTAACGCCAGAACACCAGATCTATTGTTCAGACGCAAGCGATCCGTGAGTTTCAATTTCGATGTAAGAACTGGGTTCGCGGGATCTCCAACCTACATGGATTCAATAGGTGTTCCCAGGGGAGTCCCCGATGATTTTAAATTAATTGACCAGGTGGCATCGGGTTTCGAATCATTATTTCTGTTTATCACAGTGAACAACAATGTGGATAGAATAAATTTTGTACATTACAATGTTCAACGCTTAACGAACCTGACTCGCGACGCCGTCGAAGGAATAGCTGAAGAGCTTCGTGCAAATTCTCTGATGACCTTTCAAAATAGAATGGCTTTGGACTTTCTTCTGGCCGAGAAGGGCGGAGTCTGCTCAATGTTCCAAGAAACTTGTTGTTCCTTCATCCCAAACAATACCGCCCCTGATGGATCAGGGCCCTAGCAGGACTGCGTGCGCTCTCTATCGAACTAAAAGCTAGTTCTGGTATAAACAACCCAATAACTTCATGGATGGAAAATGCGTTTGGCAAATGGAAAAATCTAGCCTCAACTGTTTTGATTGCACTTGTAGTAGCGGTTTCTGCCATGACTATCTGTGGGTGCTGTTTTATTCCGTGTGCAAGGACATTGTGTGTTAGATGCATCGATACTGCCATTGAAGAGAAGTTTCCCCATCCAGGACCACCGCCACCATATGCTTTGCCCCTACTTGAGAATGAGGGCACAGAAAACGTTGAGAATAACATGGATGAAATTTTTGTCCAGGTTGTAAATGATTTTGACTTGTATCCAGGAACCGACATTGATGACGACACTTCCTCTGGTGAGGAGTAAGCACTCTGAAAACCTGAACTGACTGAAAGCCTATGTGTCTGATGATTTACATGTGATTTGTGTAACTGCTTTGATCAATCGATTTGCGATATTTCAGTCAGAAGTGATGTCATTACAGCTAAAAGATGTGGTCAGCTGTGCTGTTTTGAAATATTTTAATTCCTGATTATAAATTTTTACATATATTAGTGATACTACTATTAAGATGAATTTGCTTGCTAAAAGATCCCCGAAGCTGAAGAGATTAAAACTCTGCTTCGGACAAAAACAGCTGTTATAAGCAATATATATTTTTGTGTGACATTGACTTTAAAGACGAGAGAGCAGAGAAAGTTTAAGTGAAACTGCTCACTCTGATGTTTTTTTCTGTCACATGGTGTTGGTTTTGATAGGTGTTACAATTTACCCTACAGGTGGTAAGGATATATTTTTATTATACCTTTATTTTTTTTACCTTTTACTGTTGATTAGTTCGTTTTGATATACCAATTTTACATTTAAGATGCTTACAAATGTTTTGATGATGTTGTAATCACAGGGTGGATTGTTATGGAAATTTGATTAGTTATGCATGAAACTTAAGATGTGCTCTGCAGTATAGTAACGGATGTTTTGGAAGTTTCAGTTCTATGTAGACAACAGGAGACCCTTTGTTTAAAACAGGTTGTGACCAGTTTCATGTCTAAAGGAGACCATGAAACTTACCGTTTCTTGACATCCTCCTCTTGTTGTGCAAAAACGCACGTACACCTGTTTCGCCACGAGGACAGTTGACTACCCTATGACGAGGGAAGATTTGCTATCTGCATAGCAACACATGGGAAACTTCCCCTTTGTGAGACCCAGCCTCTTACTGTATAAAGGTTCCATCCTGCGTGGTGGGGCCCCAGTTCTTTTACTGACCCTGTATTGACTCAGTGAAATTGCTCATCTGCAGATTTAATAAATACTTCTTTACTTTTAAGAGTGCTCTCGCAGTTGTGACATTTCTTCTTCCTGGCTCTTGCTCGTTCATCGAGGTATAAATACTTTTTCCATGACATAACTACAAGACTTTATCCACTCTCTTTCTCCTACTAATTGTTTATTGATTGATTGATTGATTGTTTATTTGCACAGAGAGAAAAAAAAGAATAACATAGTACAAGTATCTTAATACAAAGAAATTGTGCAGGTGAGGGAAAGAAACCCGGAAGGGCTTATAGAGTCTCACCTTATTTAAAAACAAATTAAAGACTAATAATGAAAGGAAAAAAAACACAATCAAGACAATATATTTAAAACAATATAAAAAGTTAAAAAAATATATATATATATAGAAAAAAAGAAGAAAAAAAAAAAAAAAGGAAAAGAAAAGAAAAAGCAAACAGGTGCACCAGCGGCTAAACAAATTAAATCAATCAATAAGATACAGGGGTAAAGAAATCAGGTACTGTGCTCTTTTAAGAGAAGTTGTTTAAGTTTTTTTTTTGAAAAGTGGAAATGAGGAGTGACTACGGAGTGCAGCAGAAAGACTGTTCCACATGATTGGACCTCTGTATTTGATTGAGAATTGGCCAAGGTTAGTTCTGAAAAACTGACTGTGTAGAAGATCAGCAGATCTGGTGTGATAACAGTGAATAAGAGACCTACTAATAAAGAATCTGTCGAAAGAAATGGGAAGTAAATTATTGACAAATTGAAACACAAAAAGACACATCTGAAATCTATTCATGTCAAATATGTTTAACAGCTCCAGAGTTTGAAATAATGGGACAGTGTGAGCATTCCAGGGAGAGTTTGTGATCAATCTAACAATTTTTTTTTGTAATAGAAAAATGGGAGAAAGACTGGTTTTGTACGTGCTTGCCCAGACTATATTTCCATAAGAAATGAAGGGATAAATCATAGAATAGTATAGGTCCATGAAGTTTTTTCTTGACAAAACATGTTTTACTCTCCGTAAAAATACCACAGTTAATAGAGACTAATAGGTAGGAGACTAATACTGTCTCCTACCACTACACCATTCCACTCCTCCCTCTATCCCTCCATTTGTCTCTCTCATTGTTCTCTCTCCCATTGTAGATGATAACAGAGCGCTGAACTGGCAGCTCTAGTATGGCATTGCCCAGGAGGCCATGCGGGACAAGAAGGAGGGTGCTGTCATCCACACCGTCAACCTCAGGAAGCTCCTGGGAGCCGAGTGCAGGACGATACGGGAGGAGATGGGAGATGAGAGCGAGGAGGTCAGTGCCGGGTGTGGAAACATACACATGGGCAAAGTGCACACAGACATACAGTACAGACAGATACTGGATACTTGGTGAAAGAAGAGCAGCCAACTAAGAATCTTTCACACTTTATACAACTGCTACATTTTTTAACCTTTATTTATCCAGGGTAACCATATTGAGATTTCCATCTCTTTTTCAAGTGGGCCCTGCTCGCACTCACACACACATTAAGGGGTTAAGGGCCTTGCTCAAGGGCACCTCAGTGGTGGTAATGAGGGAGGGGCAAGTGCTGCTTTTCACACATGCTTTTCTAATTGACACTGTCTCTTTGTCTATATACTGTGTTTGTGTGCAGGTGTTTGATGAGATATCATACATTGAGGGAGAAACAGCGAGTGGAGGACACACATTAATCTGTTAAGTCTTTCCCACTACGAAAGAGATCTTTTCTTTTCTCCAAAACCTATTCCTGTTGTCCTCTACTTCCTTTTTATCCTTTCTGGAAAGGATAATTAGGGGTCCAAGCACGAAGTGCGTGGATCCCTATTGTATCTGTTCCGATTTTTTTATTTTTTTATTCTTCTTCTCCGGTAAAACTGTATGTACAGCAGAAACTGTAATGCTCAGCGTAGCCAGACTGGGCACGTAGATTGTAAATGTGCCTCACTACTCAGAAACAAAAAATTACCCATATCGGCCAGATGGTGGCGCTATAACAGACCATTTCGCGTTATGGTCCATATCTTCTGAACCGTGTGTCCTATACTCAAAATTTCACTTCTCCGGGATTCCTTGGATCAATACGCATCTATCCATATAGGCCCCGCCCATTTGCGTGTGCCTAGATTTTCCGCCATTTTGAATTTTATCAAAAACCTACTTTTGCGAACTCCTCCTAGACCGTTTGGCCAAATCACACGGGAATTTTTCTGGGACATCTATGGACTACCCCGACCTAAAGTTATTAAAGGATTTTGGATACGTGAAACCGTTTTGAAATGATAAATGTCTAAACTTTTGTGTATTTGCTTTTGTTCTTTTCCTACCCTAAAAGTGTGTGGATCTCAGAAACCATACACCCCCCATCACCCAAACTTTCCACACAGGTTCACGACATCACCCACTACTCAGAGTAAAAAAATTACACCAATCCACCAGACGGTGGCGCTATAACAGCCAATTTCACGTTTGTCGGTCCATAACTTCTGAACTGCGAGCTGTAGAATCAAAATTCCACATCTACTGGTTTCCCTGGAGCATCATGTATCTAACCCACTAGGCCACGCCCATTTCTGTGTGGTAGATTTTCCGCCATTTTGAATTTGATCAAAAACCTACTTTTGCGAGCTCCTCCTAGACCGTTTGGCCAAATCACACAAAACTCTTTCTGGGTCATCTATGGACTACCCCGACCTAAGGTTATTAAAGGGTTTTGGATACGTGAAACCGTTTTGAAATGATAAATCTCGAAACTTTTAATGAAACACACGCCAACACTAAATTGCCCACAACTCATTAACCGGTCAATTACAACTACTGCTGCTACTACTGCTACCACTCCCACTACTACCAACACTACTACTACTACTATTACTACTTCTGCTACTATTACTACTACTACTACTACTGGAAGTTGGAATGTAGCATTTTGGGTGGGGTTAATGTGTTTTGGGGTTCTGCATCTGCTGTAACATAATACACAGTTGGTTTAGATGTCACACAGTAATGCCCGATCCACAAAGACTTGACACCCACGTTTGAATAAAAACAAGTTTATGCCATAATAAGGTTACATCCGTGCCTCGTCATTGCTGTGGAAGGATGGTGTAGGGGTAAAGTAGCAGACCCCAAAGCTGGAGGTCCTGGGTTCAAACCACGGCCAGGTAACTGTTTTATTTTTTGAAAATGTAGAATAAAGGTTAATCTGGATATAATTATGTATAACGCTGCTGAATACACACTGTGTACATAGCAGAATAACTGAATATGCCTATTCATGGTAATGTCATATTTCGACGTCATCTTGACATTCCTGTGTAGATGTCTAAATGATCCTCAAATCGGCTGTGATTTGGCCTAGTCCTGGACGTCACTGAAAGATGATATCAGAACATCATCATGATGTAATTGTGTTTGCTGGGAGCCTTCTTTCAGATGAGAGAGGAAAAACATTCCAATACATTATTGTGTCTTCACATGTGAAAGGTCCAAAAAGAGAATTCAATCTGAATTATCCTTGTCACTCATGTGCTCATTGTAACAGCACAACCCACACCAATTAGTTCAAACACCTCCATTCAGGGCATACTTTTAATGTAAAGTGGTGCATTATGTGTGTAATACAAAAATGTCCTTAATGGTAAATGGACTGCATGACAAGCTGCCATGCAGGGTGCTGGCTATAGTCACCAAAAGCAATTTCAGGGATAAACCCCATCAACCTTCTGTAGTGGACGCCACTACGCCCTATGGTTTGATGTGTGTGTGGGAAAGACACAATGACAACTGAAAATTCTGATTTCAGAACACAAAAGCTCCATCATGAGACAAGAACTAACCTCTCCTGTTGCAAAACACGTTCTTGAACACAGCCACGCAATCTCCAGCTAACATTTCCAAGATATTGAAAAAGTTCATGAAACACCGCGAAATAAGGAGGCAGCATGTGGGGTTTTAATTACTGTTACTGACTTACCTGTCTGAAGTTGAAAGTTTTTCATCCCACGTGGGGTTTGAACTTTAAGCGGCAATGGTCTTTAGTTAGCATAAGTCATGTGCTTTACCAAGTGAGCTATCCAGACTGTTGTATTTAACTTTGTAGACCATATTATATGTATCTGCAGAGCCAGAGAAGTACTTGTCGTATTGACAGTATGTTCTACCCAAATACCACTTTCTGTCCAGATACTTAAAGGGATATTGTACACAAAAACTGCTTTCTATCCAAGTACTACTTCAAGTTTCAAGACATCACCCACTACTCAGAGGAAAAAATTACACCAATCTACCAGATGGTGGCGCTATAACAGCCAACCACCACTACTACTGCTGCTGCTGCTACTACTACTACTACTATTGGCTACTAGTGGCGGCTGTGGCTCAGGAGGTAGAGTGGGTTGTCCACTAATTAGAAGGTTGGTGGTTCGTTCCCCGGCTCCTCCAGTCCGCATGTCGAAGTGTCCTTGGGCAAGACACTGAATCCCAAATTGCTCCCGATGGCTGTGCCAGCACCCTGCGTGGCAGCTGGCCGCCTTCGGTGTGTGAATGGGTGAATGTAGGCACATTGTAAAGCGCTTTGGATAAAAGCGCTATATAAATGCAGTCCATTTACCATTTACCATTTACTATTCTTAGTACTTCTGCTGCTACTACTGCTACCACTCCCACTACTACCAACACTATTACTACTACTGCTACTACTACTACTACTAGTACTGCTTGGAAACCGTCAGGTCACCGGATCTCAACCAAACTTTGTTTACTTGTGCATATACCAAGTCTGAATAAATGTGCACTATCTGACATATACCCCCCAAGTCACTGGAAGCTTGGACCCCGCATCGCCGCTTGCGGCTATATTTTATGTTTATTTTTTGTGTGTGCTTTGAGCACCACAACATCCAGTTCCATTGTAATAGAGAGAAGGCAGACATCTCTATGGCCATGTCTCCAAAACTCAGCAACTCACACTAAAACAAATCTAGATGGACATATCCTGTCGGTGGCTGTAGTTTTAATTAAAGGTGACTGGCTTGTTAAATAAATGATTTGTCAATGTAATGATTTGTGCACATAGCTGATGTCAGTGCATTTTACCTCTATTCTGGAATGGATGAGCTGTTTTACCAGGTTCCAAGGTGGATCAGAAAGGTGTGATTTAACGTTCCGACTTACAGTATCTGACTTATCAACTTCAAGATGAATTTTAAAATGTGTTGGGACCAATCGGGCTGTGAGCCAGAAAGGTCTTTGTACAGCTAGACCGGGCATCACCAAATGGCGGACCGCGGTCCGGGCACGGACCAAGTGACGACTCTATCCGGACCCGTGACATTTCTGATAAAATGAATGAGCGTTCACGCTCATTCATGTTGTTGTTGTTTTTCCGCCGACGGTCGTGGCTACAGACTGCATGCGCAGCTAATCCAGTCAATACGACAATAGCGTCGTCAACAGCGTGACTCAAACAGCCAATCCAAGCGAGTCGTCAACAGCGTGCCTCAAAACAGCCAATCAAAGCGATTGTTTTTAGTTCAGTACCAGAGAATAGCGGAAGAGATAAGGGGACGATAAACATGGCTTGCTCCAAAATAAGGAAAGTAGACACTGAGAATCGAAGTTTTAAAGATGAATGCACGGACCAATACATGTTCATTCTGCCAGCAGCCAGTTCTAAACCTTTGTGTCTCATATGTTGTGAAACCGTGGCGCTAATAAAAAGTGGCAATGTTAAGCGTCACTACGAGACCAAACACCGCTCGTTTGAGGAAACACACCCACAAAAGTCTGCAGTGAGAGCACGGAAAATCACCGAACTCAGAGCACAGTATGACAGATCTGCCCGAGTCCTCACGCATTCGTTTACAGGCCAGCAGCGTGCAAATGAGTGCTCACTAAGGATCGCATGGATTCTGGGACAACATAAGAAACCATTCAGTGATGGGACAGTTGTGAAGGAGTGCTTAAATGCGGCTGCAGAGACTTTACTCGAAGGTAAACAAAGAGACGACCTGTGTGGAAAAATCAACCAAGTCCCGTTGTCAGCTACAACAACAACCAGAAAATCTGAAATGTTAGCAGATGATGTCCTAGCACAGCTTAATGAAGCTGTTCAGAACGCAGTGTGCATATCCTTAGCCATTGATGAATCCACAGATGTAACCGATAATGCACAGCTTTTGGTGTATGTGAGATTTTTTCACAAAGAGAAGAAAGAGATGTGTGAGGACTTGTTGGGTGTAACGCCACTTGAGACACACACAAGAGCAGAGGACATTTATGAGGCGATAAAGGAGATGCTCCAAAAGAGGACGATTGATGTAAAGCAGGTGGTCTCAGTCACCACAGACGGTGCCCCTGCCATGGTTGGGAGAGAGAGGGGGGCTGTGGCACGGATGAAACAAGACAACCCTGAACTCATAGCTTACCACTGTATCATCCATCAGACTGTTCTCTGTGCCCTTCTGTCAGAAGAGTTTGCTGAAGTAATGAATACAATGATGAAACTCATCAACTTCCTCAGGGCATCCTCATCCCATCAGCATCGACTCTTGAGAGAATTTCTGAAAGAAGTGGAGGCAAATGCAAATGACCTACTACTCCACAACAACGTGAGATGGCTGAGCAAAGGGAATGCATTGAGACGTTTCTGGTCCATTAGAAAATAAATACTAGCTTTCTTACAGCAGCTCAATGGTCAGAAAGCAACACAGTTTGCAAGCTTCTTGCAAGATGAGCACAAGATGGATGTGGTGGCTTTTTTGGTGGACATCACAGCACACCTTAATGAGCTCAATTTAAAGCTGCAGGGTCAGAACAATTCTGTCTGTGATTTGATGAAAGCTGTCCGCTCCTTCCAGACGAAGCTGGACATTTTCAAACAAGATCTGCAAGGAGGAGAGTGTGTACACTTCGCACAAGTGCGGGAACAGATTCAGTTTGAGAGAGACCTTTCCCCTTATGTTGACTTCATAGACAAGCTGATTAGAAACTTCCATCAACGATTTGACAGCTTCACCCTCGGAAAGCAGCTCCTCCTGCTAATCCAGAATCCATTCCTCATCAGAGAAGTCAGAGGATTTTCAAAGGAGGTGACACAGACCTTCAAGTGGGCACATCCTGGATCTCTACAGCTAGAGCTCACTGATCTGCAAGCAGATGATGCTCTGAGAGAGCATTTTGAATCAAGTGACTCTGCTACTTTCTGGTTACAGACTGTGCCTGAGACTGTTTTCCCTTGTCTAACCAAAGTAGCACTATACACCTTGACCATGTTTGGATCGACTTACAGCTGTGAGTCAGCTTTCTCTTCTATGAACATTATTAAAAATAAGTACCGTTCCAGGCTCACCAATGAGCACCTACACATGTGCATAAGAATGGCACTAACTCCATTCAAACCAAGATTCAAAATGCTGGCAGGGCAGTCACTGGCTCATTTCTCTCACTAGACTAGGAAATAATGTGGAGGGGAAAAAGGGACAAAGAGAACTGCTCAAAGCTCTGTTTGCACTTTTCTTAAAGAGGCAATGTTTTTTTTTTTTCATGATTCTGTAATTTTTCTTTTACTTGAAATATAGGCCTTGTTGCCTTTTATTTTACTTGGAATGTAGGCATTAAGTCCATTGTGCCAGGAAAAGAAGGACATAAGTAATTCAATCATGAGAGGCCAGTTGGTAGGATTTAACAAACTTTATTTAGCAATCGGCATGCATGGCAAATACTTTGGCGCATGACTCCATTAGCCAGTGGTGCTGCTCTTGAGGCAAGAGGAGGGCATCTGCATAGGCTAGGAGATCCCCCCCCCCCCCCCCCCCCCCCGTGGGGGATCAGGAGTCACGACTCGTTGGTGGCGGACTGGGGAGGTGGGTGGGGCAAAACAACGCTATGATCGGCCAGAGAGAGAGAGGTGACGTAGAACCCTTGCTATATATATGAGAATTGACTGACGTCATATCTGACGTCATTACGGACGTCATACTAAGACTTTGACTGACCACGTCATACTAGAACTTGACTGACGTCAGGGGTGATCGGATTAGATTATGCACGAATGGCCTTCTGCTTGAAATATGGTCTAGAGACATCACTTCAATCATGAGAGGCCAGTTGGTAGGATTTAACAAACTTTATTTAGCAATCGGCATGCATGGCAAATACTTTGGCGCATGACTCCATTAGCCAGTGGCGCTGCTCTTGAGGCAAGAGGAGGGCATCTGCATAGGCTAGGAGATCCCCCAAAAGGAAGATCTGATTACCGGAGGTTAATTGAGATCTGCGGGCACCGGTAGTTGATTGTACTTTTCTGGCCTTCGACCTCGGGCACCTTGCGATAGCGCTTCCCAGCTTGGCTCACCTGGCCGCCTTGGCGCTTCGCGATTGTACTTTTCCGGCCTTTGACCTTTTTAGCGACTTACAAGCTATTTGCGGCTGGCGCTCCCAACTCGGTCGGGCCTTCGATCTTGGTACGTACTTTTCCGGCCTTCGACCTTTTTAGCGACTTACAAGCTATTTGCGGCTGGCGCTCCCAACTCGGTCGGGCCTTCGATCTTGGTACGTACTTTTCCTGCCTTCGACCTTTTTAGCGACTTACAAGCTATTTGCGGCTGGCGCTCCCAACTCGGTCGGGCCTTCGATCTTGGTACGTACTTTTCCTGCCTTCGACCTTTTTAGCGACTTACAAGCTATTTGCGGCTGGCGCTCCCAACTCGGTCGGGCACCTCGCGATAGCGCTTCCCAGCTTGGCTCACCTGGCCGCCTTGGCGCTTCGCGATTGTACTTTTCCGGCCTTCGACCTTTTTAGCGACTTACAAGCTATTTGCGGCTGGCGCTCCCAACTCGGTCGGGCCTTCGATCTTGGTACGTACTTTTCCTGCCTTCGACCTTTTTAGCGACTTACAAGCTATTTGCGGCTGGCGCTCCCAACTCGGTCGGGCCTTCGATCTTGGTACGTACTTTTCCTGCCTTCGACCTTTTTAGCGACTTACAAGCTATTTGCGGCTGGCGCTCCCAACTCGGTCGGGCACCTCGCGATAGCGCTTCCCAGCTTGGCTCACCTGGCCGCCTTGGCGCTTCGCGATTGTACTTTTCCGGCCTTCGACCTTTTTAGCGACTTACAAGCTATTTGCGGCTGGCGCTCCCAACTCGGTCGGGCCTTTGATCTTGGTACGTACTTTTCCTGCCTTCGACCTTTTTAGCGACTTACAAGCTATTTGCGGCTGGCGCTCCCAACTCGGTCGGGCCTTCGATCTTGGTACGTACTTTTCCTGCCTTCGACCTTTTTAGCGACTTACAAGCTATTTGCGGCTGGCGCTCCCAACTCGGTCGGGCCTTCGATCTTGGTACATACTTTTCCTGCCTTCGACCTTTTTAGTGACTTACAAGGTATTTGCGGCTGGCGCTCCCAACTCGGTCGGGCACCTCGCGATAGCGCTTCCCAGCTTGGCTCACCTGGCCGCCTTGGCGCTTCGCGATTGTACTTTTCCGGCCTTCGACCTTTTTAGCGACTTACAAGCTATTTGCGGCTGGCGCTCCCAACTCGGTCGGGCCTTTGATCTTGGTACATTAATGTTTGACTTGGCGCTTCCCGGCTTGGCCTACTTGGCTGCCTTGGCGCAACTACCCTGACTTTCTCCGACTCTCTCTTTCTCTATCCCCCCCCTGTCCACGGGTAGAGAGGACTTGGGGGTGCTGATTCGGTCTACAGATATGGTGCAAAACAACACTTCAGAGGACGGCTTCAGGGGAGATGGACTGCCGTGAAGCTAGCTGCTGTTATGATCGGCCAGAGAGAGAGAGGTGACGTAGAACCCTTGCTATATATATGAGAATTGACTGACGTCATATCTGACGTCATTACGGACGTCATACTAAGACTTTGACTGACCACGTCATACTAGAACTTGACTGACGTCAGGGGTGATCGGATTAGATTATGCACGAATGGCCTTCTGCTTGAAATATGGTCTAGAGACCTCACCACATGTTGTTAATAATAATAAGTGATAACAAAGAGAAACAGGGCTGCTCAAAGCTCTGGTTGCACTTATTCTTAAATATGCACTTTTATTTGAGTTTATTCATAAGATTCTGTACTGTTTTGTATTACTTAAAATATTTGTTTTTGGTTTCCAGGGACTTAAAGCTCATTGTTACTTGAAATGTAGGCCTTGGTTCAGGCTGCTCAAAGCTCTGTTTGCACTTTTTATAAAAGATACATTTTATTTATTTTATTCAGAAGAAACATGGTCCCTGTTTTCTGTTACTTGAAATGTAGTGCTAGGACTATTTTTTATTTTTGGGAAAGAAAGACAACTATCAGTTATAACAAAGAGAAACAGGGCTGCTCAAAGCTCTGGTTGCACTTATTCTTAAAGATGCACTTTTATTTGAGTTTATTCATAAGATTCTGTACCATTTTGTATTACTTAAAATATTTGTTTTTGGTTTCCAGGGACTTAAAGCTCATTGTTACTTGAAATGTAGGCCTTGGTTCAGGCTGCTCAAAGCTCTGTTTGCACTTTTTTCTAAAAGATACATTTTATTTATTTTATTCAGAAGAAACATGGTCCCTGTTTTCTGTTACTTGAAATGTAGTGCTAGAACTATTTTTTATTTTTGGGAAAGAAAGACAACTACAGTATTGTTTTGTGGCATACACGTTAACTGTGTCATAAGTGGATTACAAGTTCAGTGTGTCTGGATGTTTAAAGTACTTTAAAAACACTTGAAAATGAACAATAAATATTGTTGAAATGATAAAGAAATCCACGCAGTTGATTTTATTTGGTACATAGGGGTGGGCTATTTTGACATTATGAGGTTCGGACCTTTGCTGGGAGGAAATTTTGGAAACTGGACCTCTTTGAATTCTAATTGAATACCCCTGAGCTAGACCCTGGGCAGACAGTACAGTGAAATTATTTTGCAATTTTTGTAAATGGAATTTTCAGTGCAGTTGATCACTTTTAAAGTAGCTCATGCATCACTTTTCTGTAGCACTTTTTCAAACGGCAGTTGAAATATTGACCAAAGAACAGTGTTACTCTGCCACTAATTTATCTGTATTTGCTTTTCAGTTCGATACAAAGAACCAAAACCTGGGTGAAGAAGATGTGGAAGCTCGAGTGGGGAAGGCTGGATGCTACATCACAGAGAAAATAATGGACATAAATACCAAATACCACTTGTTATTTTCCACTGCTGCAGGCATTCACTTTCTGCATCAAGAGGTTATTGTTATTGGTGATTTAAACTGTAATGTCCATCACTCTAGTCACATAAAAAATGGCCTACTTGCAGATTCTATGAATTTTTGTTCACTTTTTGATTTTACTCAATTGATTGTTGATTTCACCAGAATCACTAAGACTAGTAGATCTATCATTGACCTGATCCTGACATCTGATAAAGAAAAAAGCTGCCAGTCCGGGGTGTTACCTCTAGGGATCAGTGACCATTTTGTCACATACTGCACAAGAAAGATCTGTCGGGGTCAGATAGGCAAACACAATACGGTCAGGATCAGGCCAATGAAAAATTACAAAATGGAAATTTTCCAACAACTGTTGCAATCCGAAGACTGGAGTCAAGTGACTGAGTGCAACCAAGTTGAGGAAGCTTGCACCAAATGTAAGGACATTTTCCTATCTGTTTTAGACAAAATATGCCCGATAAAGTCAATCCGACTCAAACAACGCTCGCAACCCTGGTTTGACTCAGATATTTTAGAACAAATCCGATTATGAGACACAATTCTGGTTCAATACAGCAAAAGTGGGGACAGTACGGTCTTTGACGAATTTTGGCGTTTACGAAATAAAGTAACCAACCTTATAAGAAAGGCCAAAAAAGAATACTATGAAACAAAAATTCATGAACATAAAAACTCTCCTAAAAATCTCTAGGAAACCCTAAAAAATTTAGGGGCCCCTATAAAAAAAATACATGTTCAGTTAGTTCCAAGATTGGTTTGGCTATCGATAAGGAAATTTGCTTTGACAGTGCAAGGGTGGCTCAGAGTTTTAATGATTTCTTTACCACTGTGGCGACAACACTTGTTGACACTTTACCTAAACCTACCGGCCAGTTTGGCAATAATCATGTGTATAACTTCTATTCAGATAAGGTTGCACAGAATTCCTTCAAATTGCAACCAGTTGACAAGGCTCTGGTAATGGAAATTATTAACACCTTAGGTAAGGAGAAGGCTACAGGACTAGACAGCCTTCCAGCAAGATTTATTAAAGATGGAGCACACCAGATTTGTGAACCCCTAACTCATATCGTCAACTTGTCACTACAACAAGGCATTGTCCCCAATGATCTAAAATGTGCTCGAGTTGTACCACTTTACAAAAAGGGAGACAGGACAGCTGAGGGAAATTATCGCCCAGTGTCTATTCTCAGCGTCATCTCAAAAATCCTTGAAAAGGAAATTTTTAATCAAATGTCAGAATTTCTGAATCAGAACGATCTCCTTTACCAGTTTCAATCTGGTTTTCGACCTGGATACTCCACGGATGCTTGTCTGATTAATCTCACCGACCATATCCGATCTCAGATGGACAGCGGCAAAAGAACTGGCATGGTTCTAATTGACCTTCAAAAAGCTTTTGATACCGTTGACCATCAGATCCTGCTTGAGAAGCTCAAGTCCTGTGGGATGGATGATGGGTCGGTGAGATGGTCCAGGTCATATCTGACTGGAAGGACCCAGGTTGTAAACATAAATGGTGTTGCATCTTCATATAACCATATTGTATGTGGAGTGCCACAGGGTAGTATCCTGGCTCCTTTGCTCTTCTCTTTATATGTAAATGACATGGTATCTGCTGTATCCTGTAAACTCTTACTGTACGCGGACGATTCTGCACTCCTGGTATCTGGTGATGACCCTGCTGAAATACAGGCCAGTCTAAGTAGGGAGCTGGAAAGTCTTCGCAAGTGGTTAGTTGACAACAAGTTGTCAATCCACTTGGGGAAGACTGAGTCCATTTTATTCAGCTCAAAACATAAACTAAAGCAATGCTCCAAGCTTGACATTAACTGTAATGGCACCAATGTCAGATCCAAAGACTGTGTCAGATATCTTGGTGCAGACCTCGACCAGACACTTTCAGGGGAAACCATGGCCCTGAATGCGATTAAAAAAGTTAACGCTCGGGTAAAATGTCTGCACCGAAAGGTGTTTTTGTCCCGGGAAACCATGAAATTGCTCACAAATTGCATGATTCTTAGTCATTATGATTATGCAAGTACATATTGGTACAGTGGTGTTACTGCAAAAAGTAAACAGATACTACAAACTAGCCAGAACAAGACAATTAGACTGGTCTTGAATTTGCCGCCTAGAACCCATATTGAGCCTTCGCATTTTAAAATAATGGGATGGCTTCCTGTGGAGCAGAGGGTCTCTTTCCTGAAACTGGGACATATGTACAGAATGATAAATGGAACTGCTCCCAGTTATCTATGCTCTGGCATTGTCCTTCATGACCAGGTCCATGGACGGCAGCTACGGTCTGGACCACTCTCAGTTTATGAGCCCAAAAAAGGCTCCTATTCACAGAATGGCTTTATGTATACGCCCTGCCGGCTGTGGAACGCCTTGCCTAGGACAATTCAAAGCTCTCCCACTGTTACAGGCTTCAGGAAGGCCGTGAAGCGTCATTTGCAAGGAATTGTGTCCTTGAGGGCTTTGCGTCTTTCCTGAAGAACAGGTACTTTTGTCTCTTTGTGCATCTGACTCTTCATATGTACTTTTTATATTGTACAGATGTCTTAAATGTTCTTTGTATCCTTCTTGGGACCACAGTGGAAATCAGTTGAACAACTGTCTGTGTTTTTATCCTTGTACTATTTTTTGTTACATACTTTATGTAATATTGTACTAAATAAAAATCAATCAATCAATCAATGACATCACTGGTTCACAGTGGCGAACCGTGCCTATCAGAACCGGGCCTTCTATGCGGTAACCCCCCCCGACACACACACACACACACACACACACACACACACACAATATATAGCCTACTGTACGTGCAAGTCTGAGGTCTCTGTGCGCACTCCATTACAGTCTGTCAACCACAGTTTAACAATTAGCTCAATACACAGAAAGAAAGAAAGAAATTACAAGCACAACAAACTCTAAAACCCGCGGACAGGTCCAAAACTCCCCCTGCCCACCGACATCAGCTGCCCCAGCACCCAGCGCCACCAGCAATAAAACATTTTTTTTTAACTTACCAATGACGTTCACTTGATGACAAAACCCATTGTCTTGAAAAGCAACAAGCAAGCCCTCCAAGCTAGTCTGGAAATGGCGAAAATATAGCTTGACAGCTCTAGATTAAATCCTTTGAAAAGTACCGTTGCGCGTCCATTTCCTCATTCACAAACCCATGCATGTCACAAGCACATCATCATAAACTTCTCCCTCCTTGTCGTCCGTGACGGTCCGTCTCGTCTCCTGGTTGGCTTGGATTCGCAAATCCCTCGACATATCCCACACACAACTCAACTAATTGTGATTGGCTAATGCCACAACTAAATCATATTCTGATTGGTTAAGACACGGTAGACACCTGTCATCAAAATTGTCATCCTCATGTCATGACTAGAGTCGGTCTTCGCGAAGGGTTGCTGTCAATCAATACCATTTGCCGGTGGAGGCTGGTCCAAATATTTAACCCCATATTTGCTGAAACAAAGTGAGTCCAAGATCTGAACAATTTAGCGACAATATTACTGTTATTTCAGTTAATAAAACTAATAAATAACAATACAAATAATTTATTAGGGGGAAATTATTTTCTTTTTTTTTCTTTTCTTTTTTGTATTTTAATTTTAATTTTTATTCTTGGGTATTCAGTGAATACCTAGAAGGCCCTGACAGTTCGCCACTGCTGGTTCACGACTTAACTCAAATCAACTCTCAATAACTGAAATTAATTAAGTAGTTCTAAACTGCTATTCAGAACTACAGACCTGTCTCTCTTCTCTCATTCCTTTCCAAAACCCTCGAATGAGCAGCGTCCGAACAACTTTCTCTCTATCTCTCCCAGAATGACCTCCTGGACCCTCTGCAGTCCGGTTTCAAGGCTTCTCACTCCACAGACAACTCTTCTTGCAGTCACAGAGGCCCTTCACACTGCTAAGGCCTCATCCCTCTCCTCTGTCCTTGTCCTCCTTGACCTGTCTGCTGCCTTCGACACAGTCAACCACCAAATCCTTCTTTCCACTCATGTCTGACCTCTGCATTTCAGGGTCTGCACACTCCTGATTTGCTTCCTATCTCTCGAACCGCTCATACCAGGTCTTATGGAGAGGGTCCCTCTCCAGATCCTGCCCTCTTACCACCGGTGTCCCCCAGGGCTCAGTCCTGGGCTCCTTACTTTTCCTTCTCTATATCAGATCTCTTGCCCATGTGATCTCATGTCATAGCTTTTCTTATCACTGCTATGCTGATGACACCCAGCTTTTCCTTTCCTTCCCTCCCTCCAACACTCAAATTGAGGCTCGCATCTCTGCATGCCTCAAAGACATTGGCGACTGGATGTCTGCCCACCACCTCAAGCTCAATCTTGGTAAGACAGAGCTACTCCCAGGGAAAGACTGCCCTCTCGCTGATCTCTCCATCTCCATTGACAATACCACTGTACTTCCCTCCCAAACAGCTAAGAACCTTGGGGTGATCCTTGACAACCAGCTGTCTTGCTCAGCCAACATAGCTGCGACAGCACGCTCCTGTAGGTTCTCCCTCATCAACATCCGCAAAATCCGTCCCTTTCTCACAAGAGAAGCGACTGAACTCCTGGTCCAGTCACTTATCATCTCTCACCTGGACTACTGCAACGTGCTCCTGGCCGGCCTACCTGCCACCGACATCCGACCGCTTCAGCTCATTCAGAACGCTGCAGCCCGTCTGGTATTCAACCAACCCAAATTCTCTCATGTCACTCCCCTCTTCCAGGACCTCCACTGGCTTCCCATCTCGGCACGCATCAAATTCAAGACACTGGTACTGGCCTACAGGGCAGTACATCAGTCAGCTCCCCTGTACCTGCAATCTATGGTCAGGTTCCAAACCTCTCAGCGTTCCCTTCGCTCCTCCACCAGTGCAGGACGCCTCGCCCCTCCTTCGCTACGGGGGCTCAAAAGTCGCTCATCCCGATCTCGACTCTTCTCGTCCCTGGCACCTCAATGGTGGAACAAGCTTCCACCTTCGGTCAGGACAGCCGAATCACTGCCGATCTTTCGGAAAAGACTAAAGACACACCTTTTCAGGCTCCATCTGGGCCCTTCTTGATCTAACTTCTTTCTCTCTCTTTCTAAAAAAAAAAAAAAAAAAAAAAAAACTAAACTAAACTTGTACCACTGTTCCTTCAGAGGTTGTAGTTGTCATAGACTGTGTTGCATAGTTGATTGCTCTATTGCTGACAAAAATGTGTTAATGTAAGTCGCTTTGGATAAAAGCGTCTGCCAAATGACGTAATGTTTATTTATTTATTTGTTTATTTGGACGGGACAGTGCAAAATTAATGAACACAGAAACCATAGAACAGATACTAAAACCTGGAACATAGTAAAAGTGTAAAAATTGCCGGATTTAGCACGAGGCTAATTTCCATCCATTGTCCCCATAAAACATAAAACACAATAAACATAAAATGTAAAACATAATAAAACATACATAAAACATAGGTGGTAGCAGCAGTACACTCTAAAACTGTGTAAAACATAAGCAGCAATACAATCTAAAATACATGGCAGCAATTACTCTTATAAAAATAAAATTACATAATACACAAAAAGAAAGAGAAGAAAAACATACTACCTGTGAGTACATGACTGGTTTGTTTTCAGCCATTTTTTGAGACTGCCTTTGAAAGTGGCAAGGGTGGGGCTGTCCCTTATGGAGACGGGGAGACTGTTCCATATTTGGCTGCCTTTTATTGACAGGACATTCTGACCAAACGTGGTCTGTCTACGATTGACCTTGCAGTCTCCTCTGGTTTCTGACCTGGTGCCAAGTCCAGTGCTTCTATTTTTATGGATGAATTCCTCTAAAGGAGGGGGAGCTAGTCCATATAGGCACTTGTAGAAAAAACAGGCTCTTCAAGACCTTGAGATTCTCAAAGCTCAGGAAGAGATGCTGTTCCAGAATGTTACAGTGGTGGTATGACAAAGGTTTTCTAGCAAATGCCTTGATGGCTCTGTGATAAAGCTGTTCAATAGGTTTTATGACAGTGGAACCTGCAAACGACCAGTTTGTGAAGCAGTATTCAATGTGAGAGAAAATCATGCAGTGGAGATATGTTTTAGCTCCATCAACTGTTAACTCATTGAGTGCCAATGACAACTATAGTCGTCAATACGGGGGCACGGTGGCTCAGTGGTAGAGCTGTCGCCTCACAGTCAGAAGGTCCTGAGTTCGATTCTCGCCTGGGACACTGTGGGCGCTGTGGTTGTGTTCCCCCCCATATCTTCAGTGCCTACTGCCCAGGGGATCATGTCTATGTTCCCCGGGTTCTATGTTCCCCGGGTTCTATATTCCCCGTTTTTCACTAACCCTAAACCTAACCTCCCCCAGACCCTAACCCAAAACCTAACCTCTCCCACCCCCAATGCCTAAACCTAACCTCCCCCAGACCCTAACCCAAAACCTAACCTCTCCCAGGGAACATAGCGGGGAACATAGGACCCTATTTGGGAAAAGCGGGGAACATAGGACCCGGGGAACATAGGGATGACCCCCTGCCCAGGTGGGGTATCTCGTCGTAAGGGCCTTTCTCTCTGTGTGGAGTTTGCATGTTCTCCCCGTGCTCCCCCAGGGGGTTCCTCCGTATATAAGCCCCCACTAAAAACATGCAGAAGATCAGATCGTCATCGTCATCCGACCAGTGACGACAACATCCGAAGTTGGTCCCCGGGCGCTGTACGAGAAAGCGACCACTGCTCCTGGCCTGCCCCTCGGAGGAAAGGACATGCCTGGATGGGTTAAATGCAGAGGACAGTTTTCACCGGCCACCGTCAGCATGAGTGTGTTGTGGCCGCATGCATGTATTGTGGTGTTCGTGTGACAATAAAAGACAGGGCTTGTCCCGTTACGAGAGTTTTAACTCATTCATGGCCAGTTTAGGACTGCCAATATTTAGCACAGGCCAAAGATTTTCATAATTGTTGGTCATCTTTCAAGACCCACAGTAAATTATCTATTAGCACCAAAGTGATTTGCAATACCTCAAAATGAAGATGTACGTCTCTGGGTTCACCAGGAAAAAAAAGTGAGCTTTTAGCATGTTCTGTACTCTACTTATAGCCATTTATATACACCCTGTTTTCACCAAAAAGGTCTCTCTGAGAAGAGAAACAGCAGAAAAGGGCATTTTTGTAAAAGACACAATCTCAGGCAGAACTCGCTCTCAATTCTTTTATTTTGAACTGTATTGACATCAGACATGTAAATATTATTCGTTATGACACAAATGACAAAAAAAAAATATATATATATATATATATATATATATATACATGAAGTGCTTTTTTACATTCAACAATACAGTTTACTCAGTGTGAGTGAGTGTGCAGACAGACAGACAGACAGACAGACAGACACACACACACACACACACACACACACACACACACACACACACACAGAGAGAGTTCTGTCCACAGCTGCTGCTGGATCGCACCTCCTTTCCAGGGAACACTATTGATCGCCCCGCAAATTAGCATAGGAGGGGAACACCAAACTGGTCTGAGATCAGCGTCTAGCCTCCTCTGCCTCTGCATCGTTTTCCTCCTCTCGTTCGGGCTGGGACGAATGCTGTGACACAGGAACGGGTCCGGCTTGGCTTTGGGACCAGGCGCTGGAACCGGATCGATCATGTTCGTCACGGGTTTGACTACCGCGAACAACTCAATCCAGGTTCGCCCTGCAGCAAGGCGACCAGCTCGTGCAGCGCGCCGAGGGGCATTTCAATGGCGTTTCTCCTCTCTGCACAAGGAAGCGCGTTTCTCTGTTTTCTGTTTTTCCTCCTGCTCATTTCAAAACAACAGCTGCGGTATGTGTTTGTTCACGTGTTGTCGGCTTGACTTTGAGGGCAGGGACCTGATACCATGTCACAGGCTGGGGAAGTCTTTGAACTACGCGCTGCACTAATAAAAACAAAAACACGTCAAACACGTCATTGGCGGGGAGGGCTATTCTTGATAACACGTCAAAGACGTCTTTGGCGGTGAATGAGTTAATTCAAATAGTAACGTTCAGTGCCAATGACGACTAAAGTCGTCAATTGCGTTTTTTGACGGTGGGACGTGGATCAAAGCCTGATCTATCTCCTGTGAAAGTATGGTGGATGTTGAATGTGTAAAAGCTATTTTACAGACCCATTAGGTGGCGACAGTGCTCTCCAGATTACAGAAAGGCGAGGAAAAAACAGAGAAGAAGTCATGGGGAAACGGAAATCGCATTCGTATGCATCGATATGCATGAAGCATAACGTTAGCTGTGCCTGCAGCAGCCAATCTGCTGCCACAATTGAGCCCCTCCGTGTCCGCTGCGATAGCCCATCCGCATGATTAGTTGTGGAGTTGTTATTATTCTCAACTGGAAGCATGGGAGCCGGTGACAAATACACGCGGAATGCTGTAAAAAAGCTGGATGTAGCGCACTTTTCAGTACAGAGCAAACGCAGCAGAGAGCCACCAGAGACACTCCCACGGAGGTGGGGTTTGCAGTTGAGCGGGGTGGGGCACGCAGGGCAGCATACAACACTGACCCAGACAGACCCAGACAGCAGGACAGGATTGGCAAACGCAAGCTAGAATATCTGATGCCCACCAGCAGTAAATCAAGACCAGCAAGAAGCTGCAACCAGCAGCGCACGCAGGGGCCATCGCTGCTGGTTGCAGCTAAAAAACATTATTTTGCCAAACAAAATTCCTTTGTTTTCACTGTTTTATTGAAGGAAATTATTTTTGAGGTGTGACTACATCAGAAAATATTAGCTTCAGAGTCAGTCATGTGCTTCAAATGCTTCATTTCACAAAAGGCTAATTATCTCTGCTTCTAATTTGAAACGTCTCCTTTTGGTGAAATCAACCTATCTTCTCCGGCTCATAACTAAAGAACGGAAAAGGATATCAATAAACTTTTTTTTGCTGATGATAGAAGAGCGTCTCATCGTTCTTTGGGCGTGTTCGGTGTTTACATAGTCATATCACACAATATTCTGTGGGCCTCGAGAAATCACTGAAAACGCTCTGAAACTCTGGCACTGGGAGCATCCGTTTTCCAAAAGTGGCTGGCACTCAATGAGTTAAGAAAGGCCGGATTTGTCTAAAATTGGCTAAATTAAAGTTAATTGTGCTTTTAATTTTTTTGATGTGTTTCTTGAAGGAAAGTTTAGAGTCCAAAATGACTCTGAGGTACTTGAAATGGGAGACCAATTCCAATTCCTCCCCCCCCCCCCCCAGAAACACATTGGACCTTGTGATGCCAACTGGTCGTTTGCTGAACATCATGCATACAGTTTTTTTTGTATTTAGCAACAGGCACGTGTTTTGCAGCCAGTGATGGACCTTTTCTAATACACTCGTGAGATTGCAGGAGATCAGGTCGGTTGTTTTTCCCTGTACAAAAATGACCGCGTCGTCAGCATACATCTGCACGCCGAGGTCAGGGCATATGTCCGGCAGGTCATTGATGTACAGGGAAAATAATAATGGCCCAAGGATCGATCCTTGTGGCACACCAACTGGGTTGTCAAGAAAAGGGGACTTGACACCATCAACCATGACACACTGTTTTCTGTTTGTTAAGTAGGACTTAAACCATTTTATAGTATCAGCAGAGAAATTGAAATGAGATAATTTAGCCAGAAGTACTTGGTGGTTGACAGTGTCAAATGCCTTCCTGAGATCCAGGAACACAGCACCAACATATGGGTTTTTGTCAAGCATATGCTTAACCTTCTCAATGAAAAGACAGTTAGCTGACTCGGTAGAGTGATGCGCACAGAAGCCAAATTGTAGTGGGTGGAGTGGGGTGTGACCTTTGTCAAGATGTTTAATCATGAGTTTCGACACCCACTTTTCAGCAACCTTAGATATGGTGGGTAGGATGCTGATTGGCCTGTAGTTGGCCACTTGTACCCTACTACCTGATTTAAAAATTGGGGTCACAATGGCCACCTTCCAGGATGATGGTACCTCCTTTTGTTTAATTGATTGGTTCACCAATATGGTGATGGGTTTAATTAGAGCGACCAAGTGCACCTTTAAGAAGTCTGTGTCCAGGCCATGGGTGTCCCTGGCCTTAGAGCGTTTCAGTGCCACAAGGATTTTTCTTACCTCTTCCTCTGTTATTTCCTCCAGCTCAAAGAGGGGTCCAGCATCCACAGTTGGACTGGGTGAAACACCAGAGGGGGCAAAAAGTTTTGTTATTTCAAATACACTGTTCAAAAAATACTTGTTAAAAGTACAGGCCAGTTCAGTGGGGTCTTTAATCAGGACGTTATTGACTTTTAATTCCAGGATATCGTTGACCTGTTTGCTCTGTTTACTTTATTTACTATCTCCCATACTTTTTTCCCGTTTCCTTTAGCACCTTCGATTAAACTGATAAAAAAATTGGCTTTGGCCTTTCTTAAGGTCCAAGTCACCTTATTGCGTACATGGGTGAATTTCTGCCTATCCGTAATGTAATTAATTAAATAAATGCCTGCAAAACTGTTAAAATTTTTCGGATTATGTGAGATTTTGTGCAAAAGCATTGTTTTTCAGTGGAGCTCTCTACTTCTGACTTGACGTAAGGCCTGACAAAATGTCCTCCACCTCACTCTGTGGTTGGCGGTTCTTCCGTGATCTCCCCAGTTGAGCCCGCTCCCAGACATTTCTGACTGCACCTCTTCTCCAGCTGTTCCTGGGGTAACCTCTTTTCTTGTCGGGTGATGTTGCCTGTTGTGTTATTGTTAATTAGTCAGTAGTTGTATTATTTAATTTAGTTTAATTGAGTCTTTATCAGCAGTTAGCTGAGTTGAGTCATACTTTTACTTTTAATACTTTTTACATAAAGACAGGTACAGGCTGACTGTTCAGGTGCACTGCTGTACGTGCTGTTCTCTCTCCCACTCCCTCTCTGTGTTGCTTTTATTTAAAAAATAATTATATTGTTATGTAAACCTGAAATAGTCTTCATTTAACTAGTTCAAGAAAGATTACTTTTGTGATGTGTATCTGGTCTGACTACTCTCAGCATTGGGTGCTGGTTAACAAGCATTCAACCATACACCAGCATGTTGTGTTTTGACACCAGCAAGACCAGCATACACACCAGCATAGGTGTACTGGTGTATGCTGGTCACTATGCTGGTGTGACCAGCATCCCATGCCAGCCTTACAATTAGATATTCCTCTAAATCTGGCTTTAAACGGGCAAAATTTCAAATGTAAAACGGCCATTTTTTGTGTGCGTAAATGTGTATTTCCTGCAGAAGTGCCCTCCCCCCGCCCCCCCCAGAGCTAAAAGTCAAACTCTGCCTATGCTGAAAACCCTCAATTAATAATTGCAGCACATAAAAAAGTACCATATGTGTGTGAGTTGTGTGCATTGGTTGTGTGTGTGTGTGTGTGTGTGTGTGTGGGGGGGGGGGGGGGGGTTGGAGGGGGACTAACAGAATTAGTTGGTGAAATGAAATAATTGCCTTCATACCCCTCCCACCGCTCAATTATCCAAGAACGATCGCCGACACTGTTTTTCTTATTTCTTCTTTAATTTTTTTCCACTTAACATTTTTCCACCTTATCCTTTTTTCTTTTGTGTGTGTGTGTGTGTGTGTGTGTGTGTGTGTGTGTGTGTGTGTGTGTGTGTGTGTGTGTGTGTGTTTGGGGCTCTGTTCATTCTGTCAAGACCCGATAATGATAGTGAAGGAGATGGTTGGGGTGGATGGGGTTCCTCTGCCTTTCCGACATGCTGCCACTCCGAACGTTAACTTCCATTATTCGGACTGGCGGTCGTTCACCTTAGAAGCCGCAATGCCGACCTTAGGTTTAGGCGTGGGGGTGGGAGAGGTTAGGTTTTGGGTTAGGGTCTGGGGGAGGTTAGGTTTAGGCATGGGGGGAGGTTAGGTTTGGCGTGGGGGCTGGGAGAGGTTAGTGAAAAACGGGGAATATAGACCCCCTTTCTGAGTGCCGATATTTCGGAGTGGCAGAACGTCGGAGTGGCAGCACGTCGGAGTGGCAGCATGTAACCGGGGTGGATGTTTATGCAGCACGGTGAAATGCCCCTATGCCTCTCCTTTGACAGAGGCTATACCTCCTAACAAGCATGGAGATGACAACGGATGGGCAAGCCCCCGGGAGTAAAGAGAGACATTATGATGGCTGGCAAATCATCAGAAGAACAAGCAGTGGTAATGACAAGAGATGAATAGGTGTTCACCATGGACACCATTGTGACACCATTATTCTGCCACTGATTGGCAGGACGAGCCTCTCGCCTTCTGTCGCTATTTCCCCATCGCCCTTTATTTAACTCATTCAATCTAGAATTAACATAAAAATATCCAAATCATGTGTCATTCGTAACCCTTTGAAATAATACATTTATTTTCTTCTAAATTTTCATGGAAAAGTGGGTGAAAAAGTGTGTTTAATCATGGGATAACACAGTGCATTATATTTATACTTAATTAACTTATTTATCCAGTCATACAAATTCTTATATATCCCAGTTAGGGGCCTCTCTATTGAAGGTATCACCTCCTCCTCCTCTTCCTCCACCACCTCCTCCCCGGTGGGGGATTGGAAGCCGCTGTCATCATGGGGCGGTGGGTGGGAAGTCTGCTGTGGCCTCTGGGGGGCTCTGCGGTGCTGATGTGGGGCCCTGTTCCATTTCTGTGGCTTCGGACAGGACTTCCACAGGATGCGGCAGCATCTGAAGCTGTCAGTGCCTCCTGGTTGGTGGGTGGGAGTTCCCCCTCCACCGTTTGCTTTCCTCTCCCCTCCACTTCCTCTACAATGCTTCTTGTAGCACATTCAACCACTGATGGGACAGTTTATTTAGTTTAACAGTTTGTCAAAGCCGGAGAGAGGAGGTTCTCTGGTGTTTTGCGACTTCTGGTTCCATTCTCACTCTAGCTTGGCTTGTCCTATTGGCTGTCTTCATCATCCCCATTATCTTCTTGCTCCTCCCCTTCCTCCTGTGGGACGTCCACGCATGAGTCGCTGAAAAGAACCAGAGAGCCCTCCACCATGGATCATGGACACAACATGCTTCAGCATCCTCTTCTGGGACTCCTCACCCTTGCCATCCTCCCTGGCTCCATCTGCCTCCTCATGGGCTCTGTACTCCCCAGCCCAGTCGAAGGAAGTGTTTTTACCCAGAAGGAGTAGTTTGGGATCACTGTTGGTGAGGACAACGCTGTCTCTGTACAAGTTGTGTCTCCACTGGACCGTTGCCTCCTTCACAGTTATCATGATGTCCTCCGTACTCAGAGACTTCAAACTGATGAAGTATCTGGGCAACTTTGCATCTTCACCGGGTGGAAGGCCAACATGTTGATGTTCTCCACCCCTCACGGTCACCTTGGTGCCTTTGATGAGGGTGTTCTTGCTCAAGTCCACCGGCTTCCTGAAGAAAGCATGGTGAATCTCGGATGGGGCTGGATGCTCACCTTTAGCAGCTTCTCTCCTTGGGGAGGACCACTGCTCACATCTTGTTGGTGAGGTGCTCCTTGGTGATAATGATCTGGTCCATGTCTGTTCATATGGAGCCCTGCAGCATGGGACGTCCCACCTCCCACCTGCACCACACACCACTGGCCTAATCTCGCAAATCAATTTCAATTACACACTGATTATGTTTAGCGGGGCCTAACTATTTGTCTTGATTTGGGAAGTATGTAAGTGGAAATCAGCAGTCAAGCTTGTATGTGGCGGTGGATGGGGCAGAAGGGGGCTGGGGAACAGTACAGTGTTGTACCTTTAAAGGTCATGTTTGACTGTTTCTGCATCATTAGATATGAAGAGTAGTCCTGATTTACTGGGAAACAAAAAGGTCAAGCGTGACCGCTCTCTCTCTCTCGTGCTCTCTCACTCTCTCTCTCTGGTCAGAGCTGGTTAGGTTAGATGTCACACTGTGAAGACAAAATGGCAGCAGCCAAGGGGCCATGGCGACAGTGCACCCAGCACAGCAGGCACCTGTCTGACTGTTGGCCAGCCGTCACTATGCCTTTGCGTTGCCATTTCACATCTCAAGCAGGTGGAAACACACTGATTCCTCTTGGCTGATCTATTGTGCCTCACCATTTTTTTTTTTACTTTGTATGATAATAAAGTAAACATTAACTATCATTTCACATAATTTTTGGGCAGTTTTGTGGTTTTATGACATAGTTAGATTGCTATATTATAATGATCTGACCTTGTGATGAGCATTGAAATAAATATGCATTGCAAACATATTGTGATCGAAAAGCTGCCAGAGATGTTTGAGACTTTTCAGAATGTCAGCACATACAAGGCAGGGTTCACAAACATATATATATCAGTGGCGGCTGGTGAGATTGGAAACAGGGGAGGTAGCAAAAAAAAATTGGGCGTTTTTTTTCTTCTCTTTTGCAGTTTGAAGACAGATTTAGAGGAATATCTCATTTTAAATTAGCATTAGGATTAGACTGTTGTGATGTCATTATTCAGTTTTAACCATCAATAATTGTTCCTTTTCTCATTATTATATTTCTCAGAGTAAATACTGTATATTTATTTCGAGATTTTTGTCAATTATTTGTGCTGTTATGGTTATAATTAGCCTAGTTACTCACTTCTACACTATCTTAGATTGTGTTACTTATGGATGCCATGGAATTATAGTGAAAATAGATTATCCCGCCTTTTTGCTGGGGACCCCACTTTGAAAATCACTGGCTTTAGGCTACAACTGTTGCGAGAAGGTTTCAGGATTTATCTCTATGCATTAGGCTGTGATTACTATTTATATAAATCTATTTATTCACATAGATTCATGATATATTATGGTATACAGCCTACCTGTGACATCAATGTTTTGATTAATCTGCGCCAGTACCGAAAATGTAGCCTATTACTGCATGACTGATCCTATGATGTCATTGTAATCACACTCAGGTGTGCTTTCACAAGACAGGTGTTGTCCATGCAATCAGCCCACCTGTCTTTATAATGGCTGTCTTGCACTGTTTGTATGATACTTGACAAAGTCTATGGCCGAAACTGTTGTCAAATAGCGTTAAATTACACATTATTGCATCTGGAACGAGAGTGTGCCTTCCCCTGCACTATCAACATACTCGTTTAGTTACATTCCAATTCATCAACATTGGAGCGTAATTTACCCCCCCTTCCCGACATGCTAGGTTGACATGCTTCATCCCAATCGATTCCTTATTTCTTCTAATTTCATATGGTATAAAGATCACCACTCACGCTTAAAAAATTAGCTCGCTGTCAGCCGTCGATTTACAGGCCAAATTCAGTTAAAAAATGTGGGAATTTAAGGTTGCAGGTTTTATTATAAAAAATTACAGCATGAAACATCAATACGACAAAAATAGCGCTGCTCGGTGAACCATTTCCACGCCGAATTTAATAGAAGGCCCGGATAACTTGAAATCAATTGACTTACTTACATATCCATGCCGTCTGTAGTGGAACCGCTGCAGCCGAGACGTTGCAAATATTCCAGTTTTCTGACATTGCAAATATCCCAGTATCGCACCGTAGCAAGGCTCCCGCAACTCGAAACTCGTTTTGGCTCGTAAAGGGACCGTTCGTTATTTAGAAGGGGGGGTCACAGGGATTTGGTGTGCTCTGAAATAAAAAGCTGTGCCCCTTCCCTGATCAAAATATATTTTTCCTTGACCCTCCCCAAATGATTTGAAAAATAGATTGACCCTCCCCATAGAATATTGTGGCGAGCTTGCGTGGAAGAATGCAGACTGACACAGAGATCTTACTTCTAACCACTCCTGCGCCTCATACACCGCATGACAGCAGGGAGTGCTATTTATTCCACATCGGAATCATTCAACATTTGCAGAAACTCCGGCCAGAGGTGATCGAACACACTAACAGTCTCAGTCATGGTGGCTACATTGATAGTAAAACTAAACATTATCTTGGCCACACAAACATTGCCATTACCACATAATTCAATCAAAACATGAGCACAACATCACTAAACCACGTTTTTAACTAACAGTAACAAGCTTCCCACAAGAACATGAACTCCCATAATCCTTTGCGCTTCTTAGAGCAGAACTGTCACCAATCAGAGCAACCGCCTCCTCCAGTCGCTACAAATCTCCCAGCATGCATTGGGCTAATACATTTCGATAATAAATAGCATCCAAATTAGCCTAAATATATAGAAAGGTAGATAGAAATAATGTGTATTACACAACATGCAATTGTAGAACATTTCAATATTGGACAAAATAAAATCTCGAAATCCAAACACAACCCTATGTGAAACATATATTATGTCATCCTGGTGGTATAAATATCCCTCGCAGACTTAACGTAATTTAGGAGATGAGTGAGCCGTAACTCCTAAGACAGGGCCGATAGTGCCCATATATATTTTGTGATGCCATGTCTGTTTGTTTTCTCGACTTTGTTCCAGACAGTGGGTTATTCGCGCTGGAAATGTAGTTCCATATTATCACCAGAAAAGCGCCACTGATTCGCCAGATAATGTATACGCCTACTGTCTGGATAGGCCAAGCACAAAGATCGACAGATAGGACCGCCAAAGCAGTGGTGTGTCTAGGGAGTGGCCTGGGGTGGCATGGGCCACCCCTAGAATCTGATTGGCCACCCCAGGTGCCACCCCATATGATTGGCTCTCTGCACAGTCAGTAAACCAAGCTTCCGTGTATAGGCGCAATCCAGTGTTAAACCTGAGAGGCAGTAATGAGCCATAGTAGTGTCTAGCCTGCCAAAAGCCCCAGAGAAGAAGATCTTGATTTTGAGGATTTGGCGCAGCTGAGCAGCAAACAACTTAATGCTAAACCAACGTTGTGTGTGTGTGTGTGTGTGTGTGTGTGTGTGTGTGTGTGACGAAGTGAAGCGTCCTCTGCCTGATTCCTGGCAGCTACATGGACCAGGTGAGTTCTATATGCTATTTATTTATTGTGGCATGCGTGAGTAGACCGGGTGCCGCGTCTATGTGCCGACAGGCCGCAGTGCCGACAGGTCGCAATGCCGATAGCCCACAAGCAGAACCAGCTGAGCGAGGCGGCGTGCAGCATGTCGGTGGAGCTAACCTCTCCCAGCCCCCACGCCAAACCTAACCTCCCCCCATGCCATGCCTAAACCTAACCTCCCCCAGACCCTAACCCAAAACCTAACCTCTCCCACCCCCACGCCTAAACCTAAGGTCGGCATTGCGGGTGGTCGGCATAGCGGGTGGTCGGCATAGCGGGTGGACCCCCTAAACCGATGGGAGCGCCGGCGCTCCCAAATACCATGCCCTGTTCTCAGTACCATAACTCCTAGACCGTTTGAGCTATCGACAAAATCTCGACGGTTCTAGAAAGAGGAGAAGCTGCGCTTTCTCCCCATATACATGACATTACAGTAGTCCATTGGGAACATACGTCAGCAGCGCGACAAACAAACAGGGAAGTGAAATCAGAGAAAGGCTGGCGCTCCCAAATACCATGCCCTGTTCACAGTACCGTAACTCCTAGACCGTTTGAGCTATCGACAAAATCTCGACGGTTCTAGAAAGAGGAGAAGCTGCGCTTTCTCCCCATATACATGACATTACAGTAATCCGTTGGGAACATACGTCAGCAGCGCAACAAACAAACAGGGAAGAAAAAGACGAGAGAGAGAGAAAAGAAAGTCACACGGTGTATTTTTTGGAACAACTCCCAGACATTTATCAGTTTTATTCGTTTTATTTCAGTGTTTGTCCCTTGTCTTTCAGTGTTTTGTGTAGTTTTTTTTAGTCTCAACATGTCGAAGCGTTCAATCAGAACGACCAAGCGACCACAGAGATTCAGTCACAGTGAAGAAGACGCCACGCCATTGTAAGTACTGTGAAATACTTTTGAGTAAATATACAGTGGATATTGACTTCACTCAAACAAAAACTTTCAACTTTACTCAAATAATACTTCTCAATATCATGACCTAGCATGAGTAATAACAATATGTATAGTAAATACAGAGGTGGATAGGCTATCCAAGGTGCGCCTTTACGCATGCACTTTCCCTCTGCAGCTCTGAATTTACTTGGGGTAACCCCCACTATATTCTTGTGTGCAACATTACCTTTCTTTTCAATATGATATGCAGTAATTATTTTATTTTCATCTAAAAGTTGTGAACGTTTTTTTATGACTGATCACTGATCACTGATCAGTGGGACAAAAATAGCTGGTGTATTTTACTAGGGATGATTGATTTATGATGATGATATCACAGTGGGATTTAGGACATCACAGTGGGACAGAGAAACAAACAGAGCCCCAGCTCCCATCACTGATCAGTGGGACAAAAATAGCTGGTGTATTTTACTAGGGATGATTGATTTATGATGATGATGTCACAGTGGGATTTAGGACATCACTGATGATGTCACAGTGGGATTTATGACATCACAGATGATTTCACAGTGGGATTTATGACATCACAGTGGGACAGAGAAACAAACAGAGCCCCAGCTCCCATCACTGATCAGTGGGACAAAAATAGCTGGTGTGGGTAGGTGGATATCATGCAGTCAATTACATTTATATTTTATCTTATCTTATGTCTATATTTTTAGGGTGCGTTGACTGCCTTCTGCTGACCAGGGGGATCCAGAGCCAGCTGATGAAGAACCAGGCCCTCCCTGGAAGTGTGATGTGGACCTGTGTCTGTGGCCAGACAGGACGTGAGCATGTCAAATGTATCCATGCATGCACAAGGAAATCTATTGTGCAAGACATATAAAGTGACATACAGTATGTCTTCATGTGACTATTACAGTATGAAAAGAAATCAGAACATTGAGGATTTCTTCTCCATCAAAACAAAGAAATTAAAAACTGCACAGCAGGACAGAGCAGCCAGCAGCACTACCAGTCAGTTATAGTCAGAGCAGCAACAAGCTCTCCTCCTTGTCAGTCAGATGAGTCAAGCCAGCAGCTTGACAGCAGGAGCCCCCAGCTGTATGTGTGCGTATGTATATACTGTAAAATCCTAATAGTTCCAGATTTATCTTTAGTAACCTAAACAGTTATCTTGATATTGCCTTGATATCAATGGAATTGTGGTTAATTGTCAGACATTGCAACTAAAGTTGAAACTTGTCAATTATGTGTGTAGAACTGGGAAGCTTTATATTACATTTGTATGGTGCTACTCTGTGTGATTGATGGGTCTATTTCTCTTAAATTATGCTTTAAACACAGGAACGTAAGACACTGTAATGTAACTAATTAAAGTAGATATATGTAGTCTAGTTGGGACGAACATGGTAAATTAACGCTATTCTGACGTGTGCCGTGTGCGTGCACAGTGGGAGCGAGTGCGTGTGTTTTTTTGGCTAAAAGTCCAAAAAACGCCAAATTTTCTTCGGCACCGCCCTTGCGCCGTGGCCACTCCTTCATAAGTCTGTGCCCCACTTGTGCCACCCTGGTAAAAACAGTCTGGACACGCCACTGCGCCAAAGAGAAACAATGCACCGGGACATACCAAACAGTTTGGACAGGAGGGGTGTAAATGAAGCAACTCAGTAGTTGTTGAAGTCCGAAAAGCAAAGATAACATTACACACACAAAAAAAGTTTATATATTTTTATCGAATCAAAATTGTATACCCCTCCCCTGGACTCAAATTAAAGAGAGTGTACCTTCCCTCAGCCTAAATTTAAAACAAAATGACCCTCCCCTATTTTCCTCCAGTGGACCCTTCCCTAAATAACAAATGGTCCCTAATCCAATGCAACGGCTGTCTGGCTTGTGAACACTTACTGATTGATAAAAAGTAAATAAAAATAAGGGGGAAATATAATATGCTGCTACTGTCGTCAGTAAATGTCGTAAATCATTCCTGTCAGGTCATCACATGGGTCATCACAGCAAAGTGGATTTCACTTCCTACTTGATTCAGCATGAGAGACCAGTGGACGATACAATGTCAATCTTAGCAATCTACCCAATCAACAACCAATTTGGTTGAATAAATTAATTGATTGGTATTGATTGGTAAGGGCGGACCATGTTCCAGCTAAATCTGATTGGTTGAAAAACACATCACTCTCACATCGTTCTCTGTGAATTGCAAGCATTTTTCAACCAATAATATTTGTGCATTAGATAAATTACCAAATAAATGAACGCCCACAGGGGTAATGTTTTTTTACATACCCCCTGCAGGCTGCATGGGGCTAGACTCCTGTCTGCAAGGAGCTGTCCTTTTCATCAGTGCCATACAGGTCACTCTTATTGAAGCATTTTAAGAATATAATGGATGAAAAAATTAGCATCTGCACATCAGAAAAAACACATTTGATTGATATTTTATTATAAAAAAAAAATGATTAAAAAAAATATTATATAAAATCCCCAATCTAATAGAGGAGGACCATCCTCCTATGCCTCACTGGAAAAACCTCCTCTGCTGTGGGTATATATATATATATATATATATATATATATATATATATATATATATATATATATATATATATATATATCCTAATCTAAAAACCATACTCTAAACAAACAAACCCTAATCTAAACAGAGTCTGTTGGCTCTATCGTTGCATCAGCCTATAAACTGCGCCCAGCGCCCGGCGCAGCGCAGATTGGTAAGCGTGGACCAGCCCACTCGATATTTTGGTGTGGGCGCTACAGGCGGCCTTAACCATTATAACCACGCCTTTTAAGCGTAAAATTATGCACAATCTGCTCATTGGGGAAGTGCAGTAAACGAATCACAAGCTTCCCATTTAAGCTCCAATTCCACGGAGCGATCCAGTCCGGCTTCAGAAAAGCCGAGGGCTCTGATCTCCCCCCCTCCCTTTCATCCCCGTCTGTCTGTCTCCATAGGCTATTTTTCCATATTATTATGCTTCTCAAACCAATCTAACTGCAGTTTAAATACTGCAAGCATGTAAATACGCTACACTATAGCAAGATCAAAGTGAAAAGAATGTTCTAAACGCATCAGCTAGAAAAATATAGCCTATCCCTATGTCATGATGAGATTAGATTGGTGAAAGTTTGTCCAGAATGATATCGTTTTGCTACCATTTCTTCTCCCCTGCGGCACATGTAGGATGATTGTAGCGAAGCTTGTGTGCTCGCTGGGGGCAAAGCTTTGGGGCTTGCCTCGTGAAGTGTGCTGGATCGTGTATGAAGGCTCACGGGCTGTGATCGATCAGAATCACGGAGATGGAGATAGGGGCCGACTGGTCGGTCCTGGGACGTGGTTGAAATACCACTGGGATGACTGGGTGTAAGGCAATCGGTCACCAGGGCCTGGCCGGTTGGAAGATGGCCAGGATTCAGTTCGGGTCCGGATTTAGTTGTGCTAATGGTTGACATTATTAGGGGAGTAAGGATACCTGAATCAAGCAGGAATCTCTTGGATGAGGTTAGTCAAGGATAGCGTCACAGGACACCTTGCTTATATGCCCGCGTTTTGGTGTATGACATCACGTCATTGGTGATGTCACAACTTTCGAGGGAGCTATGACATCATCGGTGTTATGTCTGACATTGCCGATGACCTCACAGGTGAACTCTATGCTATTACATCATCGGTGTCATTGTTGATGATGTCATCGTCATTACGTCGTGGCGCGCCGGCTGGTGGGCATCGACTGCCCCAAGAACAGGCCTGACGGAGGGCCATTATGGGCCCTTTTCTACAGCCGCTCCCAGATTCCTGTGGGGAATCTGTATTCTTCCAGAAATGGCCGGAATGGCCCTCTAGTCCCACCTGGTATAGGCAGGGCTTGGTTGATTATTCTGGGAGTGAGGGGGGCTGTGGTCCGCCTGGCCACCGGCCGCACGCCGTTGTCCAGTCCCGTACATCACAAGAGCCAAGATTTGGTCGCTGTCCTCGTTGGCCAGGATGTGTGTGGGATCCTACTGCTGTAGTGAGCTGTAGTGGCCTCTGGGGGCTTGAGTTTCCAGTTGGGGAAACTCGGCGGCGTGAGGTCAGCGCGGGAGCCGCTCGGGAGCCAGGGGTCTACCCATCCTACCCATCCTACCCAGCTGGTGCGGTAGTGAGGAGCCTCTGGTTCTGGTGGCTTGAGTTTCCAGCCGAGGAACCTCAGCGGCGTAGGGTCGGTGAGGAAGCCATTTGTCTGCCCTCGTTGGAGGGAGGCCTCTGCCCCTAGTGCCTCGTTGGCCGCCCCGTGGAGCGCCGGTGTGGCATCCTCACTGAGGGCACCGAAGGTCGTACACTCCTCTGGCATGGGGGGAGCCGACCTGAGGCCACCGTAACTTGGCTTCAACTCCTCGCTCTTATCCGCAGTCGTGTGGAGTCGGGGTGTCTTTGGCCAGCTGTCTGGGTTGAGAAGAGGGAAGGGGGATCCGCAACCCCGCCTGCTGGTGGTGAGTGCGGGAAGAGGCCTTCCCCACGCAGTGTCGACCACAACAGCTACCTGTGATTGCGGTGGGTCGTCCTCCCACTCTTCCCAGGCCTGCAGCAGCGTCTCAGGTAGGACTGGATCATCCCAGCCTGGCTCCCATTTCCATCGGTGCTGTATGAGCAGGATAAGATGGATCCTCCCGAACTGATGGAGGGGCAAGTTCCTCGGGCAGGATTCCTGCTGCAGGGCGGTGATGTGGTAAGGTTGCTCGCCTAGACCAAGGTTCGGTTCCGTAAAGGCTCTCTTGGTGCAATAGGTCTGCTCTGGGCGACTTGCCGGCGAGACGATGAGGGAGACGGCCGCCCCGTGAAGCATCTGGGGCTCCTGCCTCGCCGTCCGCCAAGGCATGTCCACTTGCTCCACTTGCTCGGACTTCTTGGCCTCCCTGGGGGTCTTGGCTGGAGTCGTCTCCGTGAGCCCGGGCAGGGCCAGGAGGTGAATTCTGGGAATAGGTAGTTGAGATGGCTGGTCCCGTCCTCTGGGGGGGTCCCAGCTCTCGACCTCGGCTATCCTGGGGTGGTTGATGCCGTCCGGCTGACTGTGCCCTGTGCTGTTGGTCTCAACGTTCGCCATGCCTCCCTGAGTCTGGTGTATCTCGGTGGCGGGCTTGGCCGCCCCGTTGCACTCTATGGTATGCTCAGGGTCGGCGACCTTTGTCGGTGGACATGTCCTAGGTGGGAGTGTTGGTGTTGGTGGCACTAGAGCAGTGGGTTCCGTAGTATGGGTCGTTGGCTCTGGAGCCGCCGTGCTGACCTGACCCTGGTCTTGGGAGGTGAGAGGCACAGGTGGAACTGCCGGGTCCCCGGCAAGCAGACAGGCGCGAGGCCGGGCCGCTACGTGCTCCTGCTCGACTTGCAGCCGGGCACGGGCCACGGGCGTCGGCTTCTCTCCAGGCGGCGGGTGATCCGCTCTCTAGCCTGTTCTTCCTCCTCTTGGGCCTGTTCTTGCGCCCACTGAGCCTCTGCTTTGATCCGTTCTTGGGCCCGCTGAGCCTCTCCTTGGACCCGTTGAGCCTCTGCTTTGACCCGTTGTTGGGCCCGCTGAGCCTCTTGTTGGGCCTCTCTGGCTTTATTTGTCAGCCGGTGGTACTCCTCGTCAGCTTCCTCCTCCTCCGCGTGTTGGCGGCGAAGGCTCTCGGTCGCCAATAGTGCCTTGTATTCCTCGTAAGCTGCCGCTTGGGCTGAGGAATACGCGTGGGCGCGTACGGTTGACCGTGAGCTGGCGCTAGAGTGTCGCGATGCACTATGGTGGGGGCGGTGGCTGCTAGCGCTGCAGGATACATAGGCGTCTCTGTCGTCATAGGTCAAACCTCCATGACCTGACCTGTCCCGGCTTGACTGGTGGTAAGCTTGATGGGACCTACCGGTTGGTTGGGGTTCCTGGGATTCCTCGAAGTATTTGATGAGGTCCCGGTTGGTCTCCCTTTGGCGAGCGATCGTAGCGTCGAACTTAGCCTTTTCTCGAGCTAGATCGGCCCTTTCGTGGTCTGCCTGAGAAGGGAGTCGGTTTTCCTGGTGGCTACGGATGAGCTCCTGCCCCGATTGGATCGTCTGGTCGGAGTGTAGGGGGTCTAGCCCTTTAGTACTACTCCGAACGCTGGATATTCTGCGGTATCCAGATTCGATCTGGTGGGGGAAGGGTTGCTCCTCTGGTCGGTAAGGTGCCGTGACCAGAGCGAGCTCACCTGACTCCTGCTCCATCTCTGAGCGTCGCAAGTCCTCTGATCCGCTCGAAGGACCAAATTGTATCGAAGCTTGTGGGTCAGAGGACTTGTGGATCCGGCTCTGAGGACCAAATTGTAGCGAAGCTTGTGTGCTCGCTGGGGGCAAAGCTTTGGGGCTTGCCTCGTGAAGTGTGCTGGATCGTGTATGAAGGCTCACGGGCTGTGATCGATCAGAATCACGGAGATGGAGATACGGGCCGACTGGTCGGTCCTGGGACGCGGTTGAAATACCACTGGGATGACTGGGTGTTACGCAATCGGTCACCAGGGCCTGGCCGGTTGGAAGATGGCCAGGATTCAGTTCGGGTCCGGATTTAGTTGTGCTAATGGTTGGTGGGCAGCCCCAAGAACAGGCCTGACGGAGGGCCATTATGGGCCCTTTTCTACAATGATGCACATAAATATAGCCTACATTATGTAAAGTCATTGCATAAATGTGTTTTTATTGTAAAAGTAAATGTGAAGTAGGGCCAATTTATTGGAGCGGACATCACAGTAGGACATGACAGTAGAACCGCGTTACGCTGTCACTCATCTAAATCACATTAAATCTGCGAGGGATATATATAGCCCCAGGATGACATATATGTTTCACATAGGGTTGTGTTTTGATTTCCAGATTTTATTTTGTCCAATATTGAAATGTTCTACAATTGCATGTTGTGTTAACATTACACATTATTTCTATCTACTTTTCGATCTATTTAGGCTCATTTGGTTGCTATTTATTATCCAAATGTATTAGCCCAATGCATGCTGGGAGATTTCACATGTGTGGCTTTGTACCTGTCTGCTGTCTGATGCGCGAGGGAGTGAGAGAGAGAGAGGGGGGACAGAGAGTCAAATGGCAGAGGAGAGTCCACGCAATTACGCACAATTAATACGCACAAAGAACCGGCGAACTTTTTTCCCATCAGTCATCAACCGGCGCACTGAATAGGCCTGGTTTTGAAAAGCGCTAAGCGCTAAATTAACGCCAGGGCGGAAGATATCGTTAGGCCGGTATTTGAGGCCGAAACGCCCATTCTGGCCTATTCTGGCACTGCGCCATGCCTGTTTGGCGTAAAGCGCATTTCGGGGCCTAAAACCATATTGCTATCCTCCCGAGGCAGGCGCAAGGCACGTTTTCTTGCGTTTAACGCCAGTTATTGCGCCTAAGGCCTGGGGGAGAATAGGGCCCGTGTTTGTCTTTGGATCAGGTTGTCTGTTTAACAGACATAACCTGATCCAAAGACACACCTGATGCAGGCATACTCTGATCAAAATGGACATAGTACCTTACTGAAATGGGCATACACTGATCCAAACAGACAAACTCTGATAGGAACAGTGTCTGCTATTTAGCCACTTAGCAGGGGAGAAGAAGAGATAGAGAGTGAATGAAGGAATGAGGGATCAAGAGAGCAAGGATTTGTGCAAATGTTTACTTCTGCATTCAGTGCAAAAAGGGCCCGATAATTAGAATGACATTTAGCATAGCCAACAGTTTCCGGCAGGGTTGTCTCGCGCCGGCTTTTCGTTTGGCAGCACATCATTAAATATCAACATGGCATCAATCTCAGGGCCGCGGGCATGAACTCTGGGCCAAACAAACGCTCATCAGCGTGAGCGCTGGTGGCAGGCGAGCCGGGAGTGGGCGGGGTATCAGCGGTTCCCCTCGGCTCCCAAATGAGGTGAAACCGCTGCTTTCCGCTAATATGCAACTGACCCTGACAAGCCATATCTCCTGGCTCCAGGTATGCAGCAACTCCAGGAGGTCACATTAGCAGGCTAGTTAATAACAGAGTGTCAAATGTCTGTCAGCGTGGGCCAGGTTAAAAGGCTATAGCCACACAATGAGTAGCCATCTATCTGAGGTTTAATAAGTGACAACACTGGACTACTCCTAATAATGTATGGGCAACCATTAGCCAAGAGGGGAATAGGCCCCATTAGATATGAGACGTTGTCTCTCTCTGTTCTCTTCAGTTCTCCATCTCTCTCCCTCTCACACACTCCGCACTTGAATTAATGACACGGGGGTCCAGGAGAGGAAGAGATCTAGGGCTCTCACTCCATGTTATTTAAATGAGTCCTGTGGTCATTTTCGACTTTGGGGGGGGGGGGGGGGGGGGGGGATCAAACATGGCGAGGCAAGCCGGCACAGTGAGAGTGATGCAGGAGAGAGCATGGCTTTAACATAAGGGGCCAAGCGACTACTGTGTATGTTTAATGCAAGCCGGGCGTATTGATCCTAGATGCTGCCTCTGGAATGAAACCGGCGAGTCCAAGCAAAGCTCATTAGGCCTGCACATCCTTCTGGCCAGAGTCGACTCAAGAAACAGATTGAGATCAAAAGAAAAGAAAGCAAAGATACCATGGAAATGCTCATAAAGGTAGAGGAATCTTGTTAAATATGTAGCTACCTCTAAATCCTCTCAGTGGAGCTGAGGGTGAAGATCCCACATGTTCTGTATTTGGAGAATAGTATGAAAATGAATGTACGGTGCGATATACAGTATTGAATCCCTGTGTCATTTAAGGCAATACCCATCCTCCCAGGCATTCATAAAATGGATGTGCGCCATAAGCGATTGCTGGTGATACCGCCTCCCAAGCTGGGTGGATCATTGTCATTGAGGCATACTAAAATCAGAGGTAGGAATGAGAGCACACAGAAGTAAAGAATAGTGTCTGAATTGGTACAGTAAGCTCCAAGGCTTTCAGTCTTATTACTGGGGAGATTGGCACACAGCCGGCTCCACAGCCTGCTTTGAAAAGAGCACATCAGTGAAGGTTGTTGTCATGGTTTCCTTTGTTCCAGCTTGCAAAGGGCTTGCCTTGGACCGGTTGTAAACTTCCAGTCATAACGAACGGCCCTGTGTAAATGGTGGCACGAGGAAAGAGGATGTGTGGCTTTAGTAGATACTCAGAGGGCCTGCTAGGGATGCACAATATTGGATTTTTTTTTGCTGATATCCGATATTTTCCAACTTGACTGATTGCCAATAGAGCTCAACAGTGATGTGACGTTTCTTGCCCCAGAAGTGAATTCCCCATACATTTTCTCCATAGACATTTCGAAAAATCCTTACGTAACAAGTTTTAAGGCTTGAACCAAGCAAACCAGTCTTCCAGAGAATTGTGAGTGACCATAAAACATTTCAATTTCAGCAAAAACAAAAACAAATGCAGGAAAAAAAGATCGGAAATTATATCTCCCCCCCCCCCCCACACTGTCTATGTTAACGCATTGAGTGCCATTGACGTCTAAAGACGTCAATTGCATTTTTTGACGGTGGGACGTGGATCAAAGCCTGATGCATCTCCTGTAAAAATATGGGGGATTTTGAAGGTGTATAAGCTATTTTACGGACCCATTAGGTGGCGACAGTGCTCTCCGGATTAGAGAAAGATGATAAAAAAGAGTAGAAGAAGCTGTGGGGAAACTGAAACCGATGCATGCTGTAACGTTAGCTGTGAACAGCAGCCAATCTGCTCCCACAATTGAGCCTTTCTGTCTCTGTTGCAATAGTTTCTCCATATGATTAGTTGCCAGAAAAGGAGCACCCGACACCAGCGTCTTTCTGAAAAGTTAAATTATTCTCAGCTGGAAGCGCTGGGAGCCGGCGCACAAAAACAGCGGAGCGCTGTGAAAATAGACACTGGGTGCAGCACACTTTGAAACGTGCAGCAGAAAGTTCAGAGCAAACGCGCAGCAGAGAGCCACCAGAGACACTCCCACGGAGGAGGAGTTTGCAGTTGAGGAGGGTGGGGCACGTATGCAGGGCACCATACAACACCGACCGAGACAGCAGGCTCGATGGACACATTGGCAAACACAAGCTGGAATACCTGATGCCCACCAGCAGTAAATCAAGACCAGCAAGAAGGTGTAGGGTCTGCGCACGCAGGGGCCAGCGCCATGGCCGTAACTAGCTATGAGGACGGGGAGGTCCGGACCTCCCTTAATATTTCAGAGAAAGATTTTTTTTTTTTTTTTTTTTTTTTTTTTTTTTTTATAAAACAATCTGCATGGAAAAGCATGAAAAACACGGGATCGCTTTTATTTTTAAACGAAAGGCAGGTCAGGCAGGAAGTCATCTGATGCCGCGTCCGCGGTAACTTGATTCCGAGAGAGCAGCAGCATGGTGGTGAGTGATGACTGTCTGTCTGCCTGGCGAGATAATTGAAGGTGAGCGAGCTGCGAGACAGTGAGCGAAGTGAACGACAGACAGTGAGTGACACTGACAGATTTTTTAGCAACAACCAAGAAAGTAAGTGTCTAGTCTGTCTCTTAAGTAATGTTACCTGTGTGACACGTTGGGATGCTACTGGCTAATCATGCATGATGCCAATTGCCAAGCTCCCGAAGTCAGGTATGCAGGTGGCTATATGCATGGTTTCAGTTTCATGACCCAATAAGTAACAAAAAGAGGTGGTGTAAAGTTAAAAACAACATAATATATTTTATTTTATTTTTCAATCGTTCCTATCAGGAATAAATAAATGTCCCTCTGTATGTTTTTTTTATTATCGATGATGACTTTGTGTGTTGTGTACGGCTTGGGTTGTGTACCTGTGTTTGTAGGTGTCATTTTGATATGAATTTGGCTAAAACAGTTTGTGTTTGTTAATTACAATTATGTTGACAGGAGAGCTGAGCAGGTGGTGACATGAAAGAGAATATACTGAATAATGACATCACAACAGTATAATCCTAATGTTGATTTAAAATGATATATTACTCTAAATATGGCTAAAAAGGGGGGGGGGAAACCTCAAATCCGCCTCCCCTTGCTGGACCTCCCCTATTTCGGGACCCTGGTTACGGCCCTGGCCAGCGCTGCTGGTTGCAGCTAAAAAATATTATTTTGCCATCAAAATTCCTTTGTTTTTGCTGTTTTATTGAAGGAAATTACTCTTCAGATATTTGAGGTGTCACTACTCACTACATCAGAAAATATTAGCTTCAGAGTCAGTGATGTGCTTGAAATGCTTAATTTCACAAAAGCCTAATTATCTCCAGTTCTAGTTTGAAACATCTGTTTCTGGTGAAACCAACCTATCTATAATACTGTTGATAACTAAAGAACGGAAAATGATACAAATAAACTTTTTTTTTCTGATGATACAAGAGAGTCTCATAGTTTTTGGGCGTGTTCGGTGTTTACATAGTAATATCACACAATATCCTGTAGGTCTTGAGAAATCACTGCAAACGCTCTGAAAGGGCTGGCACTGGGAGCGTCCGTTTTCCAGAAATGGCTGGCAGCCAATGAGTTAAGACTGAATCCAGTTAGACAAAGCTATGCAGCACACAATTTTAGATGGTAAATCAAGAGTTTATATACACAAGTTAGACAAAAGATTTAAAATATGCTTAGCCTTCATTTATAGTATGTCCAGACAGGATCTAGAAAAACGAATTCACGCCTTCATCTATAGTAGGTTAGACTACTGCAATAGCCTTTTTTCTGGTCTCTCCAAAAAATAACTTAGGCAGCTTCAACTTATTCAGAATGCTGCTGCTAGAGTTCTAACGAAGACTAAGAAAGCTAATCATATCACTCCAGTTCTTAAGTCCTTACACTGGTTGCCAGTGTGTCAGAGAATAGATTTTAAAATACTGTTATTAGTCTATAAATCACTTAACGGCCTAGGCCCAAAATACATAGCTGAATTGCTCCCACGCTACGAACCGTCTAGAACTCTTAGGTCAACAGGGTCCAGCTTATTAACTATCCCTAGGATCAAATCAAATAACGGGAAGGCCGCATTTACCCACTATGCTTCTGCTAGCTGGAACAAATTGCCTGAAGACCTCAGATCTGCCCCAACCTTACTTACTTTTAAAAATAGACTAAAGACTTTTATGTTTACCGTCGCTTTTAACTGCTGACAGCTACTATGCAAACCCAATGAGTCCTCTATAAGTTTGAGCTCTTTCTGCAACTGCTGCGCCTGTTGCTTATTGCACTTTTTATACTCTTTTTTTTTTTTAAGTTTTGTTGTGATGCTTTTAAATCTTTTAGTTTCCTGTCAACCATTTTATGTGCTTAATGAATGCACTTTTTATACTCGTTTTTTTGTGATGCTTTTAAATGTCCATTTTACTCTCTTCTTTTCTTTTCTTTTCCTGTCAACCATTTTATGTGAAGCACTTTGAATTGCCTCTGTGTATGAAATGTGCTATACAAATAAACTTGACTTGACTTGACTTGACTAGAGACAAATTAATCACTGTATATGCCAGTGCCACATAACAGTGCCACATACAGTACACAGGCATATCCATTCATCATACAGTAGCCTATGTGCTATAGTAGAAAGACATAGAACCATTCATATAGACTGCACTATACCTAACAACCACAACAGTGACAAGACTGTACAGTGACTGAGCTGGACAAAAGGTGTTTTGATATTTTTATACTAGCATGAGAAAAAGTAAAGATTTTGTAATTTCATCCGGAGGAAGTTGCTCCAGAACACATATTTAAATATATTAAAAGGCTTACAGACATTGATTTAATGACTAAGTCAGAGCCACATTTAATAATAACCACTCATTGTTTATTTAAACTTGCATCTCCTCCTTGCATGTAATTGCAATTTCTGTTAATTGCATTTTGTTTTTTAATGGTATCAAATCAATTAGTAAAGTGGAGATGCAGTCAAAGTGCCTCTATTGCATTCATCTTCCAATCCTTTCTACTAGAATCGAGGGTCATAGTCTCTTTATAACTGTCCGTAGTGCACAAAAGGGGCCTGAAAGAGGCGCATATGCCACTTCCCCATGCAGAAGTTGTGATCTATAAAACAAACTTTGATGGGAGAATGTGCACACCTGTGCGTTAACTTTGATCCATGCACATTTTGGAGACAGTGGGAAACGATGACTGGGATGGCAATTGTTGTGCTCGCAGGAGCTGGTTTGGTTATGAAATATGATTATTAATAATTATGAATTATTAATATTCATAAATTTATTAGATTTGGCAGAAAATATTGTATTCTCTGTAAGATTCGGGGCACCACTGTAGTTAAGGCTACAGACCTGTCTAAAAGTCAAGTTATGACTTGTTTAGACACCAAACCAAATTGTCATATCAGTCTCATAATGATATAGTGTACATTGTACAGTTAATTGAAGGTCAAAGTTCGTAAGCTTCTGTCACAGATTTCCACAGATAAAATACCTCATGAATAACCACCAAGATTCATATAATTATGTAATAAAAAGATTTAATAACTCACAATATCAATTGACATTAACATAATGATTAAAATATCAGTTCATCACATTTACTTTTACGACTAATACTCTACCACATCTATAGCTAATACCTAATGTGAATAAACATTATCAATTGTGTGTGTGTGTGTGTGTGTGTGTGTTTATGTGTGTGTGTGTGTGTGTGTGTGTGTGTGTGTTTATGTCTGCCTGGCGGAGGCAGGCTTGAATGTGTGTGTGCGTATGTGGGTGTTACTTAGCATTTGTGTGTGTGTGTGTGTGTATGTGTGAGAGAGAAGGAGGGCGGAGAAGGTGGAGTGTCTTATGTCACCCCAGGATTGGCTGAGGGGCGGTCTGGTCGTGTGAAGACCGCCTCCTTTTCAAAATGGCGGTTTTGTCAATTTTGTGGAAGGGGAGAGAGGGGGATCGACGGGGAGAGAGAGAGAGGGAGAGCAGGGGAGAGAGAGAACACGCTGGTGGCCTCAATTCTCACAGATCGCTAACAGTCACATACAGGATACTGTAATCAACACATATGATAATGCATTTTAACCCCTAACTCTGCCCAGAACCATTAAACCATAAACTCTCACGCGGATTCACTCTGCTAAGTGAATCGTTCCGTTGTTGGCACGGCTGTCCTGTGCGCTGTAGGTTTGGTTGAGTTGAGGAGGAGGTTCGAGGTTTGGCTGAGTTGACGTCGGGGCCGACGTGCGATCTGGCCTGGGCAAGCATGCAGCGGACGTCTGATGGGGGTCGACGATGCCGGGGGTGGACGTGCAGTCTCTCTGCTCGTTGAGTCGAAGGAGTGGGTGGCTGCTCTCTGTGGCTGGCACCACGGTGGGTCTTTTGCGTCCTTCGTCGGCTGTTGGTTCTGCGACTGGGGCCACGGTGTGTCTTTCTGCAGCCGTTGGTTTGCCCTGCTGCGGTGTGGCGTTCTTCTTCTTCTCCTGCACGTGCGGTGCGCGGGGAGGGTCGTCAGTCAGGCGTTCTTGCCTGGAAGCTTGGTCAACAGCTGGCGTTGTGCCAGGCTGTGGCACGTCTGGAAGCTTGATCTACAGCTGGCGTTGTGCCAGGCTGTGGCAAGTCTGGAAGCGTAAGGAGGTTTTTCCCTGCGACTTATAACGCTAAACCGACTTAAATTAAAACTGAGATTAAGTAGAGCTATCTCAGTTATGCATGCTATTTCTCGTGGGACTTACGGCTGGCCTTGGTAGGCGATCCCTGGGCCTGCTGCGCGGTTCACCCTGGCCTCTGGTGGCTGTGGTCAGGCCTGGTTAGGCCTTTGTTCAGGGGGTGCAGCGAGCGCGGGAGGGGAGCTGGCTTCCTGGCTCCTCCAGACCCTTCCGCTGCGCACGAAAGCTTAGTTGAGACTCATAGTTAAAGCTGTTTCCCAACAGTTTTGTCTCACTGTATGGGGAAGTCACGAAGGGTTCTCATTGGCTTGTCATGTGTCTTTGGTGCTGGCTCTGGCCAATGATTGCTCTGTGAGCTGGGGTGGGCACACCCACTCTGCAAGTTCAACTCAAAGGGTGCTGTCCCTCTTGGCTGCGGGGGAACAATTGTCTTTGATTAGATTGAGAGATAAACAATGGCAACTTCTTTGAGGCTCGGCCCCCAGCTGTGCTGGTATCTGTCGGGTGTGACCCAGCCAACCAAATGGTACAGTGTTTGGAGGGTGGGGGGAAAATCCCCCTCACTGTCTCTACAATACACTCAAATGTCTTACATTCAAATATATCAGTAATACAGTACAGTCCATAATGTGTCGATCACAACATCCCCCCTCCTCGTCTGTGGACTGCGGTCGACCTGCGGTCCGCAGGCGAGGATGAAGGGCTGTACAGACAGTTTGCTGTAACTTTTGGTCACCATGTCCATCTGTTCTGTGGGATCAAAGTGTCATACTCAGGCAGTTCATAGTTCATCATCGGTTCAGGCTTGGTTCTGGGCAGACTCCTAACCATACCTAGACTCATTACCATATAGATAATACAACCTTAAGGTCATATACACAACATCATTTCAAAATCAACAGGGTGAGCAGGGAAGGGCAGGAGGAGAGAAGGAGAGAGAGAGAGGGTGACAGGGTGTGATTTTGAATGTGTGCTGCATTCCAGCAGTGTTTGTGCATGAGTCTCCGTGTCTATGTAGCTATGTGCCAAGCTTTGTCCTATTTTGATGTGGTCTGCCTGCCGTAAAGGTGTTATGTTTCACAGCACAGCGTTGACAATGCATCTAGCCTACATAGAGATAAGGGTGAGAGCCGAGTGACAGGTGACTGTCAGGGGTGACAGGGTGGCTGCGTCCAGTCACCCGCCCTTCACCGAGTTTGATGTCATCTCCTGGGAGGGCCTCTGGTGGCTTGAATGCCCACCCTGCCCGTCAGGCGTCTGGTGCCCGTTCGGATGTCTAATTGGGTGGAGGGCCTAGTGTGCTGAGGAGACTCACGCCGTTCGCGCCCTGTGGCGCGACTGTGATGTCTCTTTGGGCAGCAGCTACCCCCCTTGGCTCTGTCCGGCAGAACCAGGTGGTCTGGCCTGCGTGGTGAGCGTGTGTGTGGTACCGTCTCTGGGTCCACACACACGCGGTTGGTGGGTTGACACTGGCCATTTCTGCTTTTTGCTTCGGTTTCCACCTCCCACGCTATTGAGGCGGTTTTGAGAACCGTGCGCATGTTTCGGTCATACCACCGTGCGTCTAGGGCTACGGATGGGCGCACCGAGTCATGCAGACCATCTAGGTAAAGTTCCTTGAGACGTGGCACGTCTCCTTGATCCGGGCCATTTCTACCTTGATTATAAATTATTTTCAAACGTCTGAAGTAATCCCTAGGATGTTCCTGGTAATTCTGTTTGACGTGTAAGGCCGCGTTCCTCCCCGCCGCTGACGACTGGGTAAGGATGTACTCTTCGCCCAAGGCTTCGCGAAGCTTGTCAAAGTCATCTCTGATATGGGAAGGTTGCGTTTGGATAAACGCACGCACGTGCTTTGAGCTCGTGCTCCATATCAGTTGAGCTTTCTCTCGCGGCGAGGCGTGTGGCAGAGCCTGCGAACCACGTTCGACTTCGTTGAGATAATCGGTCAAGTGTACCTCGTGACTGGCGGGATCGAACAAGTCAATGTCGTTTGCGATTGACTTCAGTAAGTGATAGCGTGACTCTGCTTCTCGGAGAGAGAGTCCTGAATCACTCTGTGTTGGCAGTGGAGGCTGCAAGAAGGAGTGGCCGTTTGCCCGATTGGGCACCAAAGAGCGACTAATGTCATCAAGCCCGGGGTCCCCCCTTTCGGGGGGAGGGGTGGAAGAGCTGGCTTCCTGTTTCCTTGGTGGACAGGAGCTAGAAAGTGAGTGAGGCTGGATAGCCTCTTGTGAAAAAGACCTATCAGCGCACCCGTTGGTGGCCTGAGCAAATGACGGTTTATAATGCACAGGGCGGTAGTCGATCGACTCGCCACGGGCGTGATAAATGGAAAGTCGGTAAGGCACACGTTCCTCCCTGCAGGGGGTTGCAGTGTGGATCGTTTTGTCATAACCGGAAGTGGCGCTGTCACGTCGTTTGACTGTCAGCGGTTTGTGCTCTGAGGTGGAAGTCAGAGCTGGATGAAAGCGTGAATAACGTCTGAGTCTATACGTAGGTTGCTCGGATGAATGACTGACTGGTATGTCAGGAGCATGAACGTCGAGCTCGGAATCGGATGACGACTGCTGGGCTGAATAGCCTGAATCAGTTTGCTCGTTGTGAGAGCGGTCTCCCCCCTTTCGCGGTGTGGTGTCGCGATGTCTAGCAGCGCGGCTGCTTGCCAGCGCGGGCGCTAAGTGGTGTGCGGGGGTCTGATTCGAGTCGGGGGTTGGTCTAGCCCTAGGGGGCGTGTCAGCCTCCGGTGCCGGCGGGGCTATGGCCCTTACGGCCTTCTGGTGCTCTTGCTGCTTGGCCGTTCTCGCGTTTAGCCGTGCGATCACTGCTCGGGTGGTTGGTGGAGCAGTGCGACCCGAGAGGGGGACCGTTCTGGGTCCGAGGGCCGCCGTGGATCCGGTCGGCATGCCCTTTTGGCTCTGTTGCAGCCGGGAAACTTCGGTACGCAGTCGGGCTAATTCTGTTTGGCAGACCTGGGCTTGTCGATGCAGGCCCAGATTGGCCTGCAGCGTAGCTTGACAGCTGTTGCGCAGTCTGCCTATCTGCGTCTGGTAGACAGTGGTCTGCCGCTGATGCGCAGCGTCCTGCACCTGGAATCTGCGATTTTGCAGAAAGAAAATAATTCCCAATGGAATTATTAGGACCGCTAGTGTTAGCATTACAATGCTAAATTCATCTGCTCCTCCTGTGGGCGGGCAGATGAGAGAGGCGGCTACCGCTTGCAAGTCGGTGGCGGCCATCTTAAAGAAAGTTTCAGCGCTGACCATCTTGTGGCAGCGCAGACTCATTGCGATGAGTCAAGCAGCTGTTTTACTGCTGTCAATTTTAAGCAAAAGGTGTGTGCACTCACCTTGTTTGCTATGGCGTCACGTTGTCGTGAGCGTCAATGCCCACAGTTACTAATTCTAATTAAAGAATGGCCCAAATGTGACAGTCTCTCTGTGAGTTAGCTGCCAATTGCATGCAGTTAGTTTGACATCTGTCAGCTGTCACTCGGCTGGTGTCTGCTGTCAGTGTCATCAAGTGCAGGGTGTGCCTGCCTTTCTTTCGCATGCAAATTCACTGTGACTGGTGGTCACAGGGCTTTGTTTACACTTTGTCTCTGGCTCTGGAGGAGACAGGGTGAATGTTTTTGAATGCTAATGTGAGGGGGGGGCAGCCTGACTTCCCCCCACCCTTTGCCAGTGTGGCTTTCAAATTAGCATCAAAGGTTCCACTTAAAAATGCGCAGCGTTGTCTATTTACACTCTGTTAAAAATCACTCTCTGATAGATGGAACATTGCTATCTCTCATAATTTTAGGTTGAAGGCACAGTGGAAAGCAGTTATGCAGTTGTGAAACTGTGGTTTCTAACATAAAAATGGAATCAAGGATTTTAAACTGAGCTGTTGTCTTTGGGACTGTTTTGCTCAGAAATATTCAATACAAATCCTAACTTGTGTTAAGATTATGGGAAGATTCGATATTTTATGATTAGAGTTCCTTTAGTGTCTTCTGACGCATGTGACTTGCTTGGCAAAGCGCTATAGAAAACCTGATTTTGGAAAAATTTGAAAATTTTCGATTTTTCAAAAATTTATGAATTTTTATTATTCATGCATATCATATCTGTGGAAATACTGATATTAGAAGCCTCACACGGGGCACCATTTATGTTGTGCTCGCAGGAGCTGGTTTGGTTATGAAATATGATTATTAATAATTATGAATTATTAATATTCATAAATTTATTAGATTTGGCAGAAAATATTGTATTCTCTGTAAGATTCGGGGCACCACTGTAGTTAAGGCTACAGACCTGTCTAAAAGTCAAGTTATGACTTGTTTAGACACCAAACCAAATTGTCATATCAGTCTCATAATGATATAGATATAGATATAGTGTACATTGTACAGTTAATTGAAGGTCAAAGTTCGTAAGCTTCTGTCACAGATTTCCACAGATAAAATACCTCATGAATAACCACCAAGATTCATATAATTATGTAATAAAAAGATTTAATAACTCACAATATCAATTGACATTAACATAATGATTAAAATATCAGTTCATCACATTTACTTTTACGACTAATACTCTACCACATCTATAGCTAATACCTAATGTGAATAAACATTATCAATTGTGTGTGTGTGTGTGTGTGTGTGTGTTTATGTGTGTGTGTGTGTGTGTGTGTGTGTGTGTGTGTTTATGTCTGCCTGGCGGAGGCAGGCTTGAATGTGTGTGTGCGTATGTGGGTGTTACTTAGCATTTGTGTGTGTGTGTGTGTTTATGTGTGAGAGAGAAGGAGGGCGGAGAAGGTGGAGTGTCTTATGTCACCCCAGGATTGGCTGAGGGGCGGTCTGGTCGTGTGAAGACCGCCTCCTTTTCAAAATGGCGGTTTTGTCAATTTTGTGGAAGGGGAGAGAGGGGGATCGACGGGGAGAGAGAGAGAGGGAGAGCAGGGGAGAGAGAGAACACGCTGGTGGCCTCAATTCTCACAGATCGCTAACAGTCACATACAGGATACTGTAATCAACACATATGATAATGCATTTTAACCCCTAACTCTGCCCAGAACCATTAAACCATAAACTCTCACGCGGATTCACTCTGCTAAGTGAATCGTTACGTTGTTGGCACGGCTGTCCTGTGCGCTGTAGGTTTGGTTGAGTTGAGGAGGAGGTTCGAGGTTTGGCTGAGTTGACGTCGGGGCCGACGTGCGATCTGGCCTGGGCAAGCATGCAGCGGACGTCTGATGGGGGTCGACGATGCCGGGGGTGGACGTGCAGTCTCTCTGCTCGTTGAGTCGAAGGAGTGGGTGGCTGCTCTCTGTGGCTGGCACCACGGTGGGTCTTTTGCGTCCTTCGTCGGCTGTTGGTTCTGCGACTGGGGCCACGGTGTGTCTTTCTGCAGCCGTTGGTTTGCCCTGCTGCGGTGTGGCGTTCTTCTTCTTCTCCTGCACGTGCGGTGCGCGGGGAGGGTCGTCAGTCAGGCGTTCTTGCCTGGAAGCTTGGTCAACAGCTGGCGTTGTGCCAGGCTGTGGCACGTCTGGAAGATTGATCTACAGCTGGCGTTGTGCCAGGCTGTGGCAAGTCTGGAAGCGTAAGGAGGTTTTTCCCTGCGACTTATAACGCTAAACCGACTTAAATTAAAACTGAGATTAAGTAGAGCTATCTCAGTTATGCATGCTATTTCTCGTGGGACTTACGGCTGGCCTTGGTAGGCGATCCCTGGGCCTGCTGCGCGGTTCACCCTGGCCTCTGGTGGCTGTGGTCAGGCCTGGTTAGGCCTTTGTTCAGGGGGTGCAGCGAGCGGGGGAGGGGAGCTGGCTTCCTGGCTCCTCCAGACCCTTCCGCTGCGCACGAAAGCTTAGTTGAGACTCATAGTTAAAGCTGTTTCCCAACAGTTTTGTCTCACTGTATGGGGAAGTCACGAAGGGTTCTCATTGGCTTGTCATGTGTCTTTGGTGCTGGCTCTGGCCAATGATTGCTCTGTGAGCTGGGGTGGGCACACCCACTCTGCAAGTTCAACTCAAAGGGTGCTGTCCCTCTTGGCTGCGGGGGAACAATTGTCTTTGATTAGATTGAGAGATAAACAATGGCAACTTCTTTGAGGCTCGGCCCCCAGCTGTGCTGGTATCTGTCGGGTGTGACCCAGCCAACCAAATGGTACAGTGTTTGGAGGGTGGGGGGAAAATCCCCCTCACTGTCTCTACAATACACTCAAATGTCTTACATTCAAATATATCAGTAATACAGTACAGTCCATAATGTGTCGATCACAACACAATGTATAGGCTAAAATAAAGCAAACAATAACTTTACACTCGGTTAATTTCCAGGCCGACTCCACATCAAGTTACCCCTCTAATAATAGCTAGATAGTTATTGTCAGAAGAATGTCTAAAATAGTGTCTTGGTATGTAGAGGGACCGGGCTCTGTGGGGTGCCACCCGGCCGGGCTCCTCCCTCGTCTCACCAGGTCTAGGACCTGTGCGCTGCACCAGACTCCCCCGCTCCAAACATCTCATTCCGACATGATGGTATCTTGGTGGATACCATGCAGTACCAGTAATTGGTGGCACTGCAGACTCCACTTGCGGAAACTCATGGGGTTAAGTCAGGATTGGAACCACATACATATATAAACTCATGGGGTTCAGTCAGGATTGAACCACAGAGAGATAGTATAAACTCATAGTGGTTCAGTCAGGATTGGAACCACATACAGATAGTATAAACTCATAGGGGTTCAGTCAGGATTGGAACCACAGACAGAGGTCTCTATCGTCGCAAAGGCGGTAATTTTGCATTAGGACCCGTTTTGTGCCCGAATAGCGCAGTGCACAGTGCTAAATGTGGGCATGTTGCCCCGCTGCGCTCTGCGTCAACTTGGTGCAAACCTCCATATAGGCGTGTTTAAGCCCAACATTATTATACAGGTGTGATCATGTCCACCCCCCTTAAAAGCCACAGCATCACGTCTGTGACAGCAGCTTCCTCCTCGCTGAGTGCGCAAGCAGAGGGACAGAGTGAGAGAGATAAAGAGAGAGGGTGAGAGAGAAAAGAGAGATGGGGAGAGCGAGAGAGGTGGGGGAGAGAGAGCGAGAGAATTGGAGGATGAACAAGTTCGGATTCAATATAGATAAACCATTAGAAACTAATAAAGAATGGTGATAACAAAAATTGGTGCTGATGGAACTAGGGTTGCACGGTATACCGAAATTTCAATACTTTTTCGATACTTTTTATTAAAAACGGTTCGGTATTGCAAGTTCCCAAAGTTTCCAAACTTTTTGTGCCCAAGGCACACCAAAGGGCACAACAAAATCTCAAGGCACACCTATATAGCCTAAGTCTATCAGTGCAAAATAGCCTCTATTACTCTTATCACTTTAAGTGTTTTTATTGACATTTTGTCAAATCCAATTTGACAAAATATATTACTCTAAGAATTAATTTGAAACTTTGCAAAATTACTACATCAAAGCAGCAACACATACACTTTTTGTATAGTTTTAGGCTATAGTTGCAATTGCAATAATGCAAAATCCCAAGGTACACCTGGACTTTTTTTTCTTGTCTTTTTTTATACAGGGAAGGCTCTTGAGAGCAAGCTGGATTTTTTCTAACACAGAGAGACATTCAGTTAATATGGCATTGTTCTTCTAACACAGAAACATTCAGTTAGTATTCTTCTAATACAGAAACATTCAGTTAATATGGTGGTCTTCTAACACCAGAGAGACACATTTCAAAAGGCCCTTCAATCCCACAGTGACTGTTAAGGGTATTGAAGTCAAAATGTTGGTATCGTGACAACCCTAGATGGAACGATATTCCATTTGAAACACATCAAAGGGCTGCCACGCAGTTATGCAGTGGATATCCCCATGGTGTTATATGTAGCCTGGCATTCTGAACAGGGGGGAGAGTGTGTGCGCGCGCAAGGTTTTGGAGAGAGAGGGACAAGATTGATGCCGTGCGTAATGTATCCAAGCCAGGATTTCCTGCACTGCGCGCAGAATACTGGTGCGCTCACCGGCGCAGTGGGGTTTTTAGGGCTAAGAGCTGTTTAAGACCTACTATCAGGTGGTCTTAATATTGCATGCACGCAAGGACTTTGTGGCCAGCATTTTGTGCGAACACGCCTGGTTTAGCATGGGTGACGCCAAACCTGTGTTTTTACGCTCAGAACCTGGCGATGGTATCTTCGCCAGAGTGCAAAATGACACTTGCGGGAGGCAGATGATAGCATAAGAGGCACGCAAAGGCCAGTATTTTGCGCAGACATGCCTGGGCCGCACCTACACCTGTGTCTGCGCTTAGATCCTGGCGCAAACTGGATGGTGGAGGCAGACAATAGCATAAGATGCAGGGAAGATGGCATAAGAGGTGCGCAAACTGGTGCGCAAATGATAGCGCCTGTGTCACACTATGACAGTGTAACAGCGCTCTCTGCTGCATATTCCTTCTCGCACACCCCTAGAGCCTCTGGCCGTGGCGGTGGCACTGGTATCCTCATCTCTCCCAAATGGACCTACACTGTCACCTCTCTCTCTCATCTGTCTATCTCATCTTTTGAGTCCCATGCAGTTGCCGTATCCCTACCCATCAAGCTCAACATTGTGGTAATCTACCGCCCGCCTGGTCCGCTTGGTCACTTTCTGGACGAGCTGGACACCCTCCTCTCCGTCTTTCCTGAGGATGGTACTCCACTCATCCTTCTGGGAGACTTCAACATCCAGCCAGTAACCTTACAATCTCTGTCTTTCCTTAACTTCTTCTCATCCTTTGACCTTTACCTCTCTCAATCTCCTCCTACTCACAAAGCAGGGAATGTGCTTGACCTGGTCTTCACCAGATCCTGCTCCACCTCTAATCTCACTGTGACTCCTCTTCCTGTATCCGACCACCACTTTATCACCTTCTCCCTTCCCATCCCCCTCCCCTCCTCCCACCCATCTCCCCCTCACTCTACCACCACCCAACGCAACCTAAAAACTCTCTCACCCGACTCCCTCTCTTCTACCGTCCTCTCCCTACTTCCCCCTGCCGAGCAATTTGCTCTCCTGTCCACCGACGAGGCTTCCACTACTCTTCTCTCCTCTCTCTCCTCTGCTCTTGATTCTCTTTGCCCACTCACCACTAAGCCTGCCTGATCTTCTCCCCCTTCTCCTTGGCTGACTGAATCTCTGCGAACTTATCGAACTGAGCTTCGGGCAGCTGAGAGAAAATGGAGAAAATCACATCTCCCTGAAGATCTCTCTTCCTACCACCTTATCCACTCAAACTTCACTGATGCTGTTTCTAAAGCAAAAACCTCCTTCTTCATCTCTGAAATCCAGTCCTCTGCATCCAGTCCCAGTAAACTGTTCGCCACCTTCTCCACGCTCCTCAACCCTCCCTCCCCTCCCCCTCCCTCCTCCCTCTCTGCTGATGATTTTGTAACCTTCTTTACTAAAAAGGTGGATGACATCAGCTCCTCCTTCCATCCTCCAGGCACCCTCACTAACACTCCCAACTCCAATCCTGCTCCTCGGCCCCTGTCCCTGGATTTCCTTCCTTCTCTCCTCTCTCTCCTGATGAAGTGCTTAACCTCATCAGCTCAAACCGAGCCACTTACTGCCCCCTCGATCCTATCCCTTCCTCTCTCCTCCAAACCATCTCACCTAACATATCTCCCTTCCTCACTACCTTCATTAACTCCTCTCTGTCCTCTGGTCTTGTCCCGCCTGCTCTAAAGACTGCAAGAGTCAAGCCTCTGCTTAAGAAACCCTCCCTTGACCCTACTGCTATTCACAACTACAGACCTGTCTCTCTTCTCTCATTCCTTTCCAAAACCCTCGAACGAGCAGCGTCCGAACAACTTTCTCTCTATCTCTCCCAAAATGACCTCCTGGACCCTCTGCAGTCCGGTTTCAAGGCCTCTCACTCCACTGAGACAGCTCTTCTTGCTGTCACAGAGGCCCTTCACACTGCTAAGGCCTCATCCCTCTCTTCTGTTCTTGTCCTCCTTGACCTGTCTGCTGCCTTCGATACAGTCAACCACCAAATCCTTCTTTCCACTCTGTCTGACCTCGGCATTTCAGGCTCTGCACTCTCCTGGTTTGCTTCCTACCTCTCGAACCGCTCATACCAGGTCTCATGGAGAGGGTCCCTCTCCAGATCCTGTCCTCTTACCACCGGTGTCCCCCAGGGCTCAGTCCTGGGCCCCTTACTTTTCCTTCTCTATATCAGATCTCTTGCCTATGTGATCTCTTCTCATGGCTTTTCTTATCACTGCTATGCTGATGACACCCAGCTTTTCCTTTCCTTCCCCCCCTCTGACACTCAGATCGAGGCTCGCATCTCTGCATGCCTCAAAGACATTGGCGACTGGATGTCTGCCCACCACCTCAAGCTCAACCTTGGTAAGACCGAGCTACTCTTCCTCCCAGGAAAAGACTGCCCTCTCGCAGATCTCTCCATCTCCATTGACAACACCACTCTACTTCCCTCCCAAACAGCTAAGAACCTTGGGGTGATCCTTGACAACCAGCTGTCTTGCTCTGCCAACATAGCTGCTACAGCGCGCTCCTGTAGGTTCTCTCTCTACAACATCCGCAAAATCCGTCCCTTTCTCACAAGAGAAGCGACTCAACTCCTGGTCCAGTCTCTTGTCTCCTCCCGCCTGGACTACTGCAACGTGCTCCTGGCCGGCCTACCTGCCACCGACATCCGACCGCTTCAGCTCATTCAGAACGCTGCAGCCCGTCTGATATTCAACCAACCCAAATTCTCTCACGTCACTCCCCTCTTCCAGGAGCTCCACTGGCTTCCCATCTTGGCCCGCATCGAATTCAAGACACTGGTACTGGCCTACAGGGCAGTACACCAGTCAGCTCCCCGGTACCTGCAATCCATGGTCAGGTTCCAAACCTCTCAGCGCTCCCTTCGCTCCTCCACCAGTGCAGGTCGCCTCGCCCCTCCTTCGCTACGGGGGCTCAAAAGTCGCTCATCCCGATCTCGACTCTTCTCGTCCCTGGCACCTCAATGGTGGAACGAGCTTCCACCTTCGGTCAGGACAGCTGAATCACTGCCGATCTTTCGGAAAAGACTAAAGACACACCTTTTCAGGCTCCATCTGGGCCCTTCTTGATCTAACTTCGTTCTCTCTCTTTCTTAAAAAAAAAAAAAAAAAAAAAAACTAACCAACCTTGTACCACTAACCTAAACTTGTACCACTGTTCCTTCAGAAGTTGTAGTTGTCATAGACTGTGCTCCATAGTTGATTGCTCTATTGCTGACAAAAAATGTGTTATTGTAAGTCGCTTTGGATAAAAGCGTCTGCCAAATGACGTAATGTAATGTAATGTAATGTAATGTAATGTGTAATAAATAGGGAATAACGTTCTAAGACCGGACCAGTTGGGAGCCACACTAAGCTAAAAACCAGACTTGACAAGAGTTGGAAAAAGGTAAAACACAAATTTATTAATTGTTAACACGTTCACTGCCATTGACGAGATATCTCGGCTTACAGAATCCAACGGTTCACTGCCAATGACAAGATATCTCGGCTTAAAAATTTTTTTTTTTTTTTTGACGGTGGGACGTGGATCAACGCTCCCCACGTCTCCTATAAAAATATTGGAGTCAGCGAACGTGTACAACCCATTCCACGGACCCACTAAGTGGCGACAGTGCTCTCCACACTAGAAAAAGCAAATCCAAAACTGTAGGGGAACGCGCGAGGAAACCATTCTCTACTGTAAAATGGATTGGCGAAAACGCTTTCACTTTCGCGCATTATCGCGCTGGGAGCTGGCGGTGGGGGATTCCAAAAATAGACTGGGTGGAAAACACACTTTGAAACACGCAGCATAAAGCCTAGAATCGCACAAAGCTTCATCAAAGCTCTCAAACCCAAGAAACGAGTGAGCCCTATCCACACTCGCTGCCAGGGAGGGAGGCTGCTCAAACTCGCAGCAGCAGCAGCAGCAGCAGAACACTCGCTTGTGACAACGCTGCTGAACGCCACCAGACACGCCCACGGAGGGAGGAGTTTGAAGGAGAGGGCGTTCAGAACTATATTGTTTAGATGTCTGATCTCTCACTGATGCCAAAAATAAATGGTTAAAGTGACTGTTCTGCCTGTTTGATTGAATTTCACAAAACTGCGATTATCTCAGCTTTCAGTCTCAGACGCTGAAACCATGCTGTACTCAACGGCTAATATCTACATAACTACTAACTCTACAAACTAACTCTTTTAGTCAGAGAAAGCACACATTCTATTAGTACTTTTGTGAACTTTGTGTTCACAAAGTCCAAGCAGAAAATAATCCTCGGCTCTTGTAAAATGAGCCAGAATCCTCAAAAAAAACCTCTGGCAGAACCTACCTACAGTAAAAAAAAAAGGCTGGCAGTGAATGTGTTAAAAGTGTCTCTTGGTTCCGCTGGGGGCCAGGACTGGCAGCTGCACCACTCCAGTCCACAGGCTCTACAGGAGGATGACAGACAGATTAAGAACAAGTCCGAGGGGAGACGTTGGATAAAAAACAAGCAGGTTAAAAGTGGGTCCTTTACCCTAGGTCGTCTTGTCAGGCTCTCCTGGGTTAGGGGCTTTCTATTGGTCCAGGGGGGGGATTTACTCCGTCCAGTCTCAGTCCACTTGAGTGGGGAGAAATCCAAGCTCAGGCAGAACCGGTCTCTATTAGTCCATTCGTCCCATGCACTGTTGAGGCAGTAGGTGAGGAAGGGGGAGAGGTCACAAGCATATAAAATAGTTCACTTTCCTTTGTTGCGCTCAAATTGTCCGTCCATTTGTTCAGGCCTGGTTTCCATGAAGGAGTGCGTTGTCTCAGTCCAGCAGCATGCTTCCAGGTCCCGCAGCAGTCTGCCAGTCAGCTCTGAAACACAGCTTTATATACACCACTTCAGACCAATCAAGAATGCCTTTCAGCTGGGCCACCACAATCCACCTTCACACTAATTAATGCTCTTCATCTGTGCCACCACCCATGCATTCAGGTACACTGCAAAACTCATTGAAAACTCACGCTTACTGGTGCTGCTTCCCACTGTCCACTTCATGACACACTCCCCCACTTCTTCCTGTCCACGTCCTCGGGGACCCAATCACTCTGCCAACATTGGGATATGCGACTCTCCCCTTGCTTCGTAGTTCACTCACCAGCAATAACGGACTGGAGGGTGACCCAGGTTTGTCCTCTGTGAGCGCCGGGGTGGAGAAGGCTGGGGGTTCCCAGCAATTTGAAGCCCGGCCCCATGGATGTTCCTTGGAGTGCCTAGCATCAGCCATTGCGTTGCCACGTCAGCTGCGGAGTCACTGACATCGTCCTCAGTCGGTTGAGTTTCAACCTGGGCTTGAAAGGTACACACGTAATCTATTGCGGTGAATGGTCCGGAGTGGGTCCTCTTTACCTTCAGGCCGTACCTGGTATGTGGGCCCACCAGGTGGGCAAAGTTGTCCAACCACCACCTGCACACCTGGCTCCCACCTGTCGGCAAGCTTCCCTTGTCCATAACGGCGGGTTGTGTGCACCAACACCCGTTCCCCGGGGAGGAGAGGCTGGGCCTTGGCCTTTTGATCATAACGCTCTTTGTCTCTGGCGGAGGTGCTGCTGAGGTTCTCCCCTACTTTTTGGTATGCTCGGGCCAGTCTCTCATGGTGGAGCTGTACCCAGCCCTCGGTGGTGACCTTGTTTGTAGGCTTCCATGCCCCCGATGCCACCTCCACTGGAAGACGTGCGTTCCATCCATACATTAGGAAGTGGGGGGTGTAGCCTGTAGAGGAATGTATGCAGTTGTTATAGGCCTGTACCAATTCTGGCAAATGTTGGACCCACCTTGAATGTTGTTCGACTTCCAGTGTACCCAACATATTGAGTAGGGTTTGGTTCCAGCGCTCGCAGGTGCCATTGCCCTGTGGGTGGTAGGGGGTGGTTCTGCTTTTCCTGCATCCGTAATACTGACAAAGTTCTTTCATTAAAGCAGATTCAAAATTTGCCCCCTGGTCTGAATGGAAACGCTCTGGGCATCCAACCATCTGGATTATATGCTTGAGAATGGCTTTAGCTGTAGTACTTGCTGTCTGATCATGAGTGGGAATGGCCCATGCATACTTTGTGAATAGATCAGTAGCTACTAGTACATACTGGTAGGCATCTGAAGGCCTGCTCAAAGTCAAGAAATCAATGGCTATAACCTCAAGTGGGGCATGTGTGATGATAGACATCAGGGGTGCTTTACCTTCTGGGCGTGACTTGCGCCTAACACACCTCTCACACATGGATGTCCAATTAGCCAGGTCTTTCTCCATTTGGGGCCAGTAGAAACCTCTGTGGAGGTTGGAGTAGATCTTTGCAGCCCCCAAGTGGCCTTGACGTCTGTGGTACTCGTCCCATATGGCCCACCGTTGCTGTAGGGGAACAAGGATCTGAGACATTAATTCTTTGGTTGCTGGGTCTTGGGTCCACCGAATCAACACTCCATCCACTATTTCCAACCGGTCCCACTGCCGGAGAAGTCTAGTCACTGCTGCAGTCTCATTCCTGCGCTCGTCCCTGGTGGGTAGTTGTCCTCTTCTGACATAGTACTGCAGGCGCTGGATGGTAGAATCTCCCTCCTGTAATGGCTGCCAATAGTCAGGGCCCCAGGCTGCGTGAACTAGACATGTCTCAACCTCAGAGATTTCTTTTGGAGTGTGAGGGCTTTGGACCTGTGGTGGAACTCGAGACAGCACATCCGCATTAACATTTTCTCTCCCTGGTCTGTACTTCACATCAAAGTTATAGTTGGCCAGCTGGGCCGCCCAGCGCTGTTCAACTGCCCCCAGCTTGGCTGACTGGAGATGCACTAAGGGGTTGTTGTCAGTAAACACTGTAAACTGTGCGCCCCAAAGGAAGTCTTTAAAACTTTTCAGTCAGGGCCCATTTTAAAGCAAGGAGCTCAAGCTTGAAAGAACTATAGTTTGAATCGTTCCGCTCTGCTGGGTGGAGGCTGCGGCTGGCGTAAGCTATCACACGTTCCTTCCCTTCTTGTACTTGTGTGAGAACCGCACCTAAGCCTGTGAGGCTAGCATCTGTGTAGACTCTGAATGGGAGGGTAAAATCTGCGAAAGCAAGAATAGGGGCCTGGACAAGTGCCTCCTTCAGGGCTTTAAAGGACTCTTCACAATCCCCGGACCACTCTACTGCAGCCTTCTTCTTACCTCGGGAGGTGCCAACCAAAAGGGCATTGAGGGGGTACGCTACATTGGAAAACCCAGCAATGAAGCGGCGATAATAGCCAGCAAACCCGAGGAATGACCTCACTTGGCTGACAGTCTGCGGTGTGGCCCAGTTTTGTACACAAGAGATCTTCTCTGGGTCCGGTGCCACTCCTTCTCCACTCACCAGGTGTCCCAGAAACTTCACCTGCTTTTGAAACAAAACACATTTGTCAGGCCTCAGCTTCAACCCAAAGTTTGCCAATTTCTCAAATACCTTTTCAAGGTCTTTCACATGGGAGTTGAAGTCGGCAGAGCAGATGATAATGTCGTCTAGGTATACTAATGCAGACTCAGGGAATAAACCCCCCAGGCACCTCTGCATTAACCTCTGGAAGGTGGCCGGGGCGTTGCAGAGGCCGAAGGGCATTCGCTCGAATTCATACAGCCCAAAGGAGTGGCAAAAGCAGTCTTCTCCCTATCTTGAGGTGCGACTTCCACTTGCCAGTAACCGCTGGCTAAGTCCAGGGTAGAATAGTATTCCGCCTTTGAGAGAGTGGTTAGTGCCTCTTCAATGCGTGGTATTGGGTGAGCATCTTTATGGGTTACTGCGTTAAGTTTACGATAGTCAACACAGAAGCGCAACTCCCCACTCTTCTTGCGGACGAGGACTATGGGGGCGGCCCATGGACTGGAGCTTTCCTTGACCACACCGGCCTTTAGCATGCTCCCCAGGAGGCTACGGACTTCCTGGTACATGGTCGGGGGTATGGGACGGTACCGCTCTCTGATTGGTGCTGCAACACCAGTGGGAATATTGTGCTGCACCTCCCCCGTACACCCAAAGTCCTCATCGTGTTTTGCAAAAAGGTGTCCCCAATTCTGCAACACGGCCTGCAACTTCTCCTGTTGAATTTTTGTCAGACCCTCACCCTGGAAGCATACATTTTGCGCAAACTCCTCTTCACCATCAGTGCTCACTCGTCCTACTCCCACCTCCACAATGCCAGGACTCACTTCTTTGAGGGTGAGATCTTCCATTTCCCTGACCTCAGAAGGGCATGCAGAGAAGGTGGCAATAGGCTGATAGCGCTTGAGCCATATAGGGTACGGAGCCAGATGTCTTACCCGTACTGGTATCCTCCCACGGGTTGCAGTAGCCAGTGTCCTTGCAGCCGAGACGATTCCAGGCTGCTCCAGGGGTTCCACCAAGACCTCATCCCCATTGTGCACACTAGATGGTGCTCTAGCCCAGAGTAGGATCTCGCTCTGTCCTGGGACACGAACAGGGTTTCTGTAGGCTGGCCGTAGGGTCCCAGGAGGAGATGTAATTTAAACATGTCTACAAACATCAAAGGCCATTTCCCATGCTCTTTTCACTGGGGTTGGGGCAGAAGCAAAGTTGTGCTGTACATGTGGGTCAAATCCAACAGCATTCCAACAGCGTTGGATAATGTTCATGCCCAATAGGGGAGATTCACCTGGGTCCCCAGTCACATCCTCAGTAATTACGACTCCCAACTCACCCAGTGCCAGGTCTCCCACCTCAACCTTCATCATGGCGTAGCCCACATAGGGTATCCTGGTCTTATTTGCCGCTCTCAATCTCAGCCACGGTAGATCCCCCACTGGGCCCACTTCCTGTTTGGAGAAAAGGCGATTGAAACAACTTTCAGTCATGAGCGTAACTGGTGAACCTGTGTCCATTATACAATTCACGGTTTTGCCATTGAACATTACTGGGACTTTTGGGCAAGATCCAACTACAGCATCTCTGTCAACTTTGTTCTGGGCCTTTGTAGGGCTACCAGTCACCTGGCCCGTGGTAACTGGGTTCAGTAGTTTAAATCTTGCTGTGGGCATTCTCTGGCCAGGTGGCCACTCACCCCACACTTCTTGCATATGGGCCGGCCTTGCTCGTCCCACCTCAACCCAGTAGAATTATGTTGCACATGGGCCCTGGAAGGGGCCCCTGTCCTCCCCCTTGACTCTCTGGTCCTGTGTCTCTCCTGGTCATTTTGTCTCCTTGGGCTCGGGCTGCTTAGCCTCCGGTCCCTCCTTTGGTGATAAGGGGTAGGGCTACGAGGGTAGCGTTGGTGGCTGCTTGGGCTGTTATGTGAAGGGCGTACCTGTTGCACTGGTGAAGAGCGGAACCTCTGAAATTCCTGTTGGATGGTCTCTCGTATGTGCTCCTTTACTTCTTCCAGGATCTCCTCCTTCAGTTCTGCTTTCCAGCCTGCTGTCCGGCTTGAGGACATCCTGTTGTCAGTCACCGCAGCACATGTCGATTCCGACGGATCCCTCTCCGCTTGGTCCATCTCCATGTTCAGGCCCCGCTGTCGAATAATGGCAAATGTTGAATCTGGGTGCTCTCTAAGTTGTCTTCTTACCCCACTTCGAATTGCTCCCGGCTGCAGTCCTGAGATAAACTGGTCACGTAGTTGGACATCCATCCGTTCTGGGGTCTGGGGGTCTCTGGTCTGTAGCCTTTTACCCAACTCTCGAAGGCGAAGAGCATAGCCTCGAACCGTTTCTCCAGGCTTTTGTCTGCAGTCGAAAAACATGGAGCGAAGTGAGCCAACAAATTCTGTATCACCATACAACTCATTCAGAAACCGAAATATTACTGCAGGAGTGGCCCTCTCAGCTTCGTCCAAAAGCAAGACTTCTCGTCTGGCTTCTCCCTCTAGGGTGCTTAAAACAAAGTCACACTGCTGTGCGTCAGTCCATACCTGTGCCCTGAGTATGGCTTGCATCTTGTTTTGCCACTCATTAAAATCTAGTCCATGCCCGCTGAATTTTGGGGCCCATGGGGCCCCTATGAAGAAGGGTGCCAACATAGCCGGATTTGCCATATTGTCTGGTCTGGTATAATAGCCTAATGAGGCCCCAATACAATGGTCCGGATGCTGCCGACAAACGCCAAAAAAGTCACACTATGACAGTGTAATAAATAGGGAATAAGGTTCTAAGACCGGACCAGTTGGGAGCCACACTAAGCTAAAAACCAGACTTGACAAGAGTTGGAAAAAGGTAAAACACAAATTTATTAATTGTTAAAAGTGTCTCTTGGTTCCGCTGGGGGCCAGGACTGGCAGCTGCACCACTCCAGTCAACAGGCTCTACAGGAGGATGACAGACAGATTAAGAACAAGTCCGAGGGGAGACGTTGGATAAAAAACAAGCAGGTTAAAAGTGGGTCCTTTACCCTAGGTCGTCTTGTCAGGCTCTCCTGGGTTTGGGGCTTTCTATTGGTCCAGGGGGGGATTTACTCCGTCCAGTCTCAGTCCACTTGAGTGGGGAGAAATCCAAGCTCAGGCAGAACCGGTCTCTATTAGTCCATTCGTCCCATGCACTGTTGAGGCAGTAGGTGAGGGAGGGGGAGAGGTCACAAGCATATAAAATAGTTCACTTTCCTTTGTTGCGCTCAAATTGTCCGTCCATTTGTTCAGGCCTGGTTTCCATGAAGGAGTGCGTTGTCTCAGTCCAGCAGCATGCTTCCAGGTCCCGCAGCAGTCTGACAGTCAGCTCTGAAACACAGCTTTATATACACCACTTCAGACCAATCAAGAATGCCTTTCAGCTGGGCCACCACAATCCACCTTCACACTAATTAATGCTCTTCATCTGTGCCACCACCCATGCATTCAGGTACACTGCAAAACTCATTGAAAACTCACGCTGACTGGTGCTGCTTCCCACTGTCCACTGTCCACTTCATGACACCTGTACGACGATAGGGCCCAGAGAGGATAAACTCATGGCATACAGTCAGGATTGGAACCACAGACAGATAGTGTAAACTCATCGGGTTCAGTCAGGATTGGAACTATAGGATGTCAAAAATAATCAACTATAAGATGCATCGCGATGCGGACGTGCACGATTCTGCATTGATTCACAAATGTAAAAAATATATTATTACATTATCTACATTTTCTGGGAAACTGAAGGTCAAATCGCGATGCCTGTAGCTGACTATATGTATTTTTTCACCCTGAATCTAACGCTGCCATGCCCGAGTCTCTACGAGTTACGGTTACGGAGATACAAGCCTTTCATCGGCTAGCAGCTAGCTTTAGCACTTTTGCTTATCAAATGTTAAACGCTCCGGTAGAATGGTGTCCAGCCTGTTTGTGTCCTGTCGCATCATCAAAGTTCTGCTTCTGGCACCATGCATGTTTATATGATGATGCCCATGCACTCAGGTGATATGTTTTGACTTGTTCTTTATTGCAACTTAACGTGAGTAAAGCTTAACGTCAGTGAAGCTTGTGCTTCTTCTTCTTCTGCACTCTCCACTTTTACTGTGGCTTTCCTGCATTCTTGGAACCCTGACTGCCACCTGTTGGCTAACTCTTGTAACAGAGGGCAGCATTTGTATTAATACAATATAATGGAAGTAAATGCATTTGTTTATTTTAATTATGGATCATAATACAATGCAATTCCAAATGCACTTATTTTAAAAGTAGAAACACAGTGAGAAAAATGAAAGTGAGAAAAAATAAATCATGTATTGGGGAAAAAAGTGATATGCATCGAGAATCGTTTTATAATCGAATCGTAGCCCTCTGAATCGTAATCGAATCGAATCGTGAGGCCAGTGAAGATTCACAGCCCTAATTGGAACCACAGACAGATAGTGTAAACTCATGGGGTTCAGTCAGGATTGGAACCACAGACAGATAGTGTAAGCTCATGGGGTTCAGTCAGGATATGACATGGTTGGCTGGTCTCTCTCAGTCACACTTTGTCAGCCATCTCTCTCTGTATGGTGAAATTGCTGCGGAGACTTACTATGGTTTGCATGTGCACAATAATGTGACAGTTTTCATGAGTATTCTAATGAAAATGACAAAAAAACAGACAGATGAGTGATGTCACCAACGTAGAGGCATTGCGTACGCATTAGCATCACGCCAGTGCTGCCACTCATGGATGGAAATAGTGTGTAGGCAGGCATAGGCTATAGCACACATGGGCAAAATACGGCCCGGATGGAATTGCAAAAAAATAAATAATAATACTAATTTTTACAGTGCACCTGAACGCAACATGCAAGATACCCACTGAATAAGTGTCCAAATGTCCATGTCATTCTGGCCAATACTCCACTTCTGTTATAACATTTCTGTCTGGAATATGGAATAGGCTATCTTTCAATAATCTTTATGACTAAAAGGCTAAAAGTAATGTCATGTGTAAGAAATGACTGTTCTACAGTCATTTCTTGTGGCCCTGGGGCCTTGGGCAAAATGCGGCCCCAGGGCCAGACTCAAAGAAAAACAAAACGACCCCGTAAAACTCAATAAAAGGCAGAATTAAATAAATATAAATAAATCTCATCTGCTACAGCCATTGGATTTGTATCACTATTATATCAGGAGATTAATTAACAAATTTACCACGAGAGGGAGGGGGTTGTGGCCACATTTACCACTGGTACAGGGTTGTGGCATGAGGCGAAGCCGAGTGCTATAAACCCTGTACCAGTGGTAAATGTGGCCACAACCCCCTCCCTCTCGTGGTAAATTTGTTTTCTACAACAGCTACCAAATAATATAAAAAATACACAATTGTAACATCCAATTCATTTATTTATAATCATTACTGGTTTCAGAATACATTTATCCTTCCGCCACAGAATATAGTTCCATACACAAGATCAATGATTGCACTAAACATTTAGTTGCCTTTGAGCCAAAAAACAACTAACCTATTCCTTAACGGGATTCACAGTTATTGATACATTGCCTGTAAAAGTACAGTTATTTAAACAGTTATCTAAAGCAGCCCGTTTTGGTGGTGGTGTGTTGATATCTGGTGACGGCAGAGGGCGTTTGTTTGTTTGACAGTCCCAGGTTCGGGGTCCGGGCGCTAGTCCGACCTCCCGCTAGTCCGACCTCCCGCTAGTCCGAACTCGTGACAACTCAAGCTCAGCCAGTTCTCTCTCCCCAATTTCACCATGTCGTTCTTTGTTCACTTCACCTTCATCTTCATCTAACCACTGCTCAAAACTCAATCCACCCAGTAAATCAAACGTTACTACGAAATCGGACATTTCCTTGTTAGAGATCGGCCATTTCCTTGTTAAAGATTTGCAGACTGACAGGCTAACAGTGGGCGGAGTCAGCACAGGGAGCGGAGTCAGCATCAGGGAGCGGAGTGATACTGCGGTTGGAGCCGAACTGTAGATTGTTGGCGTATTTACCACTGTTGCTAGCCAATCAGAATCCAGTATTCACTCATGCTGTTGTAGAACAAGAAATTACCAATCACAACGGGAGAGAGGGTTAAAAATAGGGAGACTCCCACAAAAATCAGGAGTGTTGGCAGGTATAATCTCCAATGTGTGGCCTTTTGCTTACTTGATGTAAGTCAGTATGGCCCTCAGGGAAAAAATGTTGCCCACCCATGGGCTATAGCCTCTATCCGATTGATAGAGTGCCTCCTAATAAACATATTATTGCAGTCAACCTTACAACCATGGGTTGGCAGTATTCAGCACTGTTGCCTGCAGCCTGGTAAGGATTTTTTGGGGGGCACATGAGATTCAAGAAGGATAAAGGTTTTAACTTAATAAGGCATAACTTATTTATGCCTTCTGCAACCTTTTTAAAGTAGGCGATTATTATGTATGTGTCAGGTATGTGAACTTTAAAGAATTTGTATGGTTATAGGTCAATTTGCATTACATATTGGGGTAAACCTCATTACTTCAGGTTGAACTGTGTAATAAAAGTACTAATGTGATCATGGTGTACATGATGGAGAATATCTTTGTTTCGCATACTCTGTTAGCATTTAGCAAATATCATGCAAGGTGGGACATCTATTATTGTCAACAAATAAAATTATGGACAGGCAAGGCAGAGCTATATGATTCAGATGAGAAAGGGGCTGAATAAATCAAATAGCATCATAGTTAACCCTAATAAAGCATGGCCAAAGCCTTTCCTCAGTCTAATTTATTTGCCTAAAGTTAACCATAACCTTAACTCAAAAAAGTAGTTTTACTTGCTTAAACTTTACGTTAGCCAACGTTTAGCTGAAAATGCTGTTGTCACAGCATTTTTGTGGTGGAACGTAATTTTCTTTGTCCACAGCACGCAGTCTCAAGCTGAGCTTCACATTGGAAAACAGACTTCTGCGGGGCTTCATGTAAAATATTGGCCGGGAGACTTTGGCCTGTCATCTTGAAAATTCTGCCTGAACGTCTGTCATGGAAGCGGTCAACAGAAGCGGTTGACAGATGAGGAGAATGATGGAAACTTTCTGTGCTTATGGCTAGCAGTTGTCTGTAGGAAGGCAGCGCTGACAGGAGGGACTGGAAACTATTTGCTGAAACTATCTGAACCCGCGTGCCATTTATCAGGTGGGCTATAATGAACAAAAGCACTATCTCACAACTTTTTGTCCATCGTTCGATACCGTATCTGTCCACTGTCGCTATCTAGTTAGTGCTGCGCTGAGGGATCGCCCTGTCGTGACATTTGGGACTACAGTGATGGATGATTGAGGGGGTTGTGGTCTTTGCCTTAGAAGGATGTGCCACCGACAAGTACGGATTTTGTCCAGTCCCACGGCGTGTTCGTGGCAATAACGTGCGCGGTGTGTGGGAATTTGCAGCCGAGGCGTGTTCATAGTGAAAGTTATGAGAATAGAGCCTCCTTTTTATTAATTATATACATAGATATACTGTATCCTCAAGCTCTCCATCCAAAGGATGTTATTTGCATTTGTAAAATGTTGACATTCTAGGAAGCAAATGCCATTGTTACAAAGATTTCTGGCTCAGAAATAACCAGAACTCTCCACATCACTTGTATGTATGCTGGTTGTATGGAATCTTGAACTTCATATTGAATTCTATTGTGAGATATATCCCATCCCCAATATTGCCTTAATTGAGTTAGGATCAAATGATTAGTGCGTATGGAAACAAACTCATTGACTGAACTGAACACGCCGGCCACGGCCACAACCCCATTACTGGCCACCGTGCTATTTCAATAGCTGACACTATGACGTGTATAACATTGATATAGCCTACACCAGCTGACTATATGACGTGTATAACATTGATATAGCCTACACCACCTGACTCTATGATGTGTATAACATTGATATAGCCTACACCAGCTGACTCTATGACGTGTATACCAGAATGAGAGTAAGAGGAGCCAGACTCTCTTCTGCACTGGTACAGCGCGAAACGGAGTGTAGAGATAGTCTGGCAAGAGAGACTGCTGGACAGGTGACCTGTCAACCACGCCCCAAAGCTTTGTCTGCTTTATCGTCTATTTGACTCTAAATTGGAACATCTAAAAATGAACATCATGCTGTATTGAAGAAGACTCAAAACTAGTGATTGGGACCATAAACTCATTAGGAAAGTGTTCAGGAGGTCATAAATCAATTGAGAGTATGGTCATGTTCCCATTCACTCTCATGCAAGTGGACTTATTTGTGCAGCCAGTGGAATCACCCCCTGCAGGCCATTCAAAAGAAGTTACTTAGGCATTGGCTTCACAAACGGAGCTAGCAGCTAGCCCACTGGCAGTGATACACACACACACACACACACACACACACACACACACACACACACACACACACACACACACACACACACACACACACACACACACACACACACACACTCACACACACACACACACACACTCTGGGCCCCATATTCGTGGGTGTAATAGCAAAGCAGGTCTGGTGAGGACAGCTTTACCATGCATGGATGATGCTCCTCCCTTTTACATTCACAAAGCCAATTCCCAAACCTCCATATCTCTAAGCCACACACACCCGCCCCCCCCCCCCCCCCCCCCACACACACACACACACACACACACACACACTCTCGCTCTCTCTCTCTCTCTCTCTCACACACACACACACACGCACACACATACGCTCTCTCTCACGCACACACACACACACACACACACACACACACACACATGCTCACACACACACACACACACACATGCTCACACACACACACACACACACACACACACTCTCTCTCTCACACACACACCCACACGCTCACACACACGCACGCATACTCACACACACACACACACACACACACACACACACACACACTCTCTCTCACACACACATGCACGCATACTCACACACACATACTCACACACACACACCCACACATGCACTCACACACGCTCACGCATGCTCACTCACACACATACACACACACACACACACACACACACACACACACACTCTCTCTGTCACACACACACACGCACTCACACATGCTCACATGCACACACCCCACACACACACACACACACACACACACACACACACATACATGCTCACACACACATACACACTCTCACACACAGCCCTCCGCTTCCATAACTTTCCCTCTCTGATTGCAATTAGTGAATTATGCACTTGGACTTTGGCCAGCTATGCAGGATTAAATTATTCATAAATGTTAATAGTCTCTCTCTCTCTCTCTCTCTCTCTCTCTCTCTCGCACTCTCTCTCTCATATCCATTCAGTCCTCCTCCTGGGCCTTAGCTCATATAGCCCATGCCGGAGAGATAATATTGACCTTTTCATTGGGGCATGTTATTAGGAGCTGCTCTCTATTAAAACGAATGATGACATTGTCTGTAAAGCACAATACAATAAGTCATTTCAAAGGGATTAGTTTCGCTTTCGCCCGGCGAGAGCCAGACTTAATACAGCTCTGGAGTCGAGCTAAAATCAACAATGATGAATGTAGTAAACAGAAGCTAAAAAAAACAGCCATATGTACTGTATCCGCAACATACAGTACAGGCATTATAATGCTATGCAGCCTCAGTGTTGTTGTTTTTAGCTCTGTCAGTCTTGCGATGCCAGGCAATTGGAGATCTCTGCCGACCAATCGTCTGGGGCAGAGGTTTTCAAAGTGGGAGGCAGACCTCCCCAGGGGGGCTCCAAACTGTTTCAAGGGAGGCTCAGTGAATGGAAGTGAAAACATTCCATTAGTTATCAAAAGGAGATCACATTACTTACTTTAGTCTAAAGCCACTTCTTAACATGCAGTGGAATCCGTATTATAACCTGCACCTAGCCGGTTGGCCTGCATGTTAAACAACAATTAGCCGGCCTATGCGCACTCCCGCGAGTCGTATCTTATCTACCTCGACCACCGGTATAAGATCCGCTTCCACGCAATCGTGGCTCATGTTTAACAGTGGCAGGTCATTATCCGCATATCCGTAGTGGGCAGGTGTGGCTCTTTGTGACTCACTTCACGTTCACTAGTTTATTACAATGAATCGTTCGGGCAATCGCTTATATCAACGAGCAAACTCACGGTTTCCTCAAGTGCTGCTGATAAAAATCGCAAGTTTGCTTTGCACATGGGGAGCGCTGATCATGAAGAAACTGCCGCAAGCATATTGCGAGAATTCTCGCAGTGACAGAGAAGTCCTCTGCAGGTTGTAAAGCTTATTATTATGTCCGTTAATTTAGCCACTAATATCAACATCATTTCAGCATAAATAACCTACTAGAACCTCAATTGATTTGCCATGGAGTATTTAATGGGCAGCTTTCATTTATTTGTCTGAACACTTTATGGAGCGCATCATCTCAAAGCTCACAACACGCAACAAGGGATTTCGGGCTCTATTCTCCCACAGGCCATCGGCGCTATTACGGGCCTTAACCGCAAAAAAACGTGCCTTGCGCCTGTTTCGGCAAGATAGCAATAGGCTTTAGGCTGCCAAATGCGCTTTAGGCCGAATGGGCGTGGCGCAGTCCCAAAGTGGGCGTGTCGGCGCTAAATACCAGCCTAGTGATATCTTGGGACCTGGCCTACATTTAGCGCTTTGCGCTTTTGAAAAGCAGGCCTATTCTGTGCCTTCACTGCTTCTTCTCTGTCACCCTTCTCTCTCTCTCTCTCTGAGTTCCCAGCATGCATTGTGTTTCTTCATTTCGCTACTAAATAGCCACCAAATGAGCCAAAATAGATATAAAAGGTAGTTCTAAATTAATGTGTAATGGTAACACAGCCTGCCATTGTCAACATTTCAATATTGGACCAAATAAAACATCGAAATGAAAACACCACCCTATGTGAAACATATATGTCCTCCTGGGCCTATATATACCCCTTGTCGAGTTAACGTGATTTAGAGAAGTAACAGCGGAACGCGCTTCGGAACGCGCTTCTAATGGCATCTGCTATACTGTGATGTCCCTCCAATAACTTGGCCCTATTTCACATTTAGTTTTACAATAAAAACACATTTATGCAATGACTTGACATAATGTAGGATATATTTATGTGCATCATCCTTCCTGCAGCAGGCGAGAGAAAATGATATCTTTCTGGACAAACTTTCACCAATCTAATAGGCTATATTTTTCTAGCTGATGCATAGAACATTATTTTCACTTTGATCTTGCTATAGTGTAGCGTATTTACATGCTTGCAGTAGGCTATTTAAACTGCAGTTAGATTGGTTTGAGAAGCATCATAATATGGAATAATAGCCGATATATGGAGACAGACGGGATGAAGGGAGGTGGGGGGGGGGTTGGGGGATCAGAGGCTTGGGTTTCGTCTGGTTTTGCGGGACCAGTGGAATTGGAGCTAAAAAGGCAAGCGTGCCATTCGTTTATTGCACTTATCCAATGAGCATGACGGTGCATAATTTTACGCCTAAAAGGCGTGGTTGTAATGCTTTGGGCTGCATCTAGCGCCAGCACGACGATATCAAGTGCGCCTGTCCACGCCCACTGCTTTGATCTGCGCCTGCCGCTCGGCCTAGAAACTGCGCCGATGCAACGATAGGGGCCTTCGTTCTCAGATGTAGGCTACAGGTAACACAATATTCTAACCTTTTGCCCTTCAGTTGAAAGTCAAGCTAATATTCTCATGTTGTGAAGTAGGCTATAAGTCCGTTCTGAAAGCGAGTTGGATGCCCGCGTATCAACCAGCTGCAGTCCCTCGTCATCGTGTCAATATAGACCGCTTCAGAAAATATATAGGCTATAAAGTTTGACTGACCGCACGTCTCATCTCTGGCTTGTTGCAGGTAGGCAACTTCTTAATTTAGATTATCTTTCAAGTTATTTAATTTCATGTTCTTCGATGCAAATAGACATTTAATGTAGGCCCGCCAGTGTTCTTTAGGCTTAATTAAAGGGAATATATGACAAACTCAGTTCACAAAGTGTGTGACGAGTTAATTCACTATAATAAAATACATTTGTTGGATAATAGCTTTTGTTTTTTGTGTTTTATTGTTTAATCTTAATGGGTCTGCAAACCCGAACCGAATTAATTAATTAAATAAGGAGCGGTGTGCGTGCAGCTCCTCCCTTTGCGCAGACCGCACCGCAGTGAATAGTTAGAAAATTATTTGGAAATCAAAAAATGATTTAAAATTTAGATTTCGTTTGCTAAGAATTATACAATAATGTGTTATGTATTTATGAAATGATCAGGCTACATCTATCTTTTTTCAAAAGGCTACATTTTGACTGGGCCGGTAATTATTCTATAAGGCCGGAATTCTGGAATGTTGCGGCTCAATTGGCCGGCCAGAAAAAATGCTAGTGGAATCCCTGGTTTGGTTACAAATTCGCTAAAGCTGTTTCCTATCACATTTCTTTTTTTCGATAGGCCTACATGCTACCGCGCCGCCCCCCTGACGGCCCCCCCCCCCCCCCCTCCCCCGCCGCCCACTGGCAGAAAAAACGTCTCATATCCAGTTGTTTCTTAACAAAGACCCCTCATGTTTAGATAGGCAAAACCTGAAAATATCCTGCTCTGTCTAGCCTGACATGATCCAGATAACATGTTTAAAAGGCACTTAAATGTGTGTGTGACTTGGTTCAACAGATAGTTCAGAGATACTGTAGTTTTGGGGAATTTTATTGTTTTTCCCACTTTCCCAGAGTCAGAAACAAATACATGCCTTCAGACAGACCTTTTTCTATATTTGGTGTAGACCAGGCGCGGACTGCACCATCGGGCGATTCGGGCAGACTGGCCTGGCATGGCAAAAAAAAGAAAAAAAAATGCAGGCCAAGTCAAGTCAAGTCAAGTCACTTTATTTATATAGCACATTTACAAGCAGCAGCAGCTGAACCAAAGTGCTTTACAGGCAGGGAGCACAAATATAAAACAGGTAAAGTGCAGAAATACTGACTAAAATGCAATACAATACAAGATATGATAGGAATTAAAGGAGAAAGCATAAAAGGAATAAAAACAATAAAACAATAAAAGCCAGAGACCTAACGATAACTAAGTGGAGGGGAAGGCCAGGGAAAACAGGTGGGTTTTCAGGAGGGATTTAAAAACCTCCAGGCTCTGAGCGGACCTTTACGTGGAGGTGGAGGCTGTTTCAGAGCTTGGGGCCAGCAGCCGCAAAGACTCTGTCTCCTCTGCTTTTGAGTCTGGGCACCACTAGCAGTGACTGGTCTGCTGACCTAAGAGATCTGGAGGGGGTGTGGCGGTGCAGGAGCTCAGAGAGGTAGGGAGGGGCCAACCCATTGAGGGCTTTAAAAACAGTCAGCGATAATTTAAAATCTATGCGGAAGCGAACAGGCAGCCAATGGAGTGAGGATAGGACTGGGCTAATGTGCTCGCGTTTCTATAGTAAGGAGGCGCGCAGCTGCATTCTGCACAAGCTGTAGGCGGCGGAGCAGGGATTGGTCGATCCCAACGTAAAGTGCATTACAATAGTCCAGGCGAGTCGTGACAAATGCATGTATCACCCTCTCCGGCCAGGCAGTCGAGCAGAGGCTGTAGTGCGGTATTACCTTGGTTGTGTTTTAAGGGAAGGTAAACCTGCATGTCGTCGGCGAAACAGTGGAAGGAGATGTTAAAGTTCGCCAGGATCTGACCTAAGGGCAACATATATAGTAGGAAAAGGGCGGGACCCATAATTGATCCTTGAGGCACCCCACAGGTAAGGGGGGCCACAGAGGAGGAGAAGTCACCGAGCTGGACTGAGAAAGTCTGGTTACTTAGGTAGGACCTAAACCAGTCAAGGGCGACACCCCTGATACCGACATAATGCTCAAGTTGAGCTAGCAGCATCTCATGGTCTACAGTGTCGAACGCGGCCGTGAGATCAGGTAGGAGCAGGATAGAGGAATTACCAGCGTCTGTGGCTAAAATCAGGTCATTGAGAACACGGAGGAGGGCCGTTTCAGTGCTGTGGCGCGGTTTAAAGCCAGACTGAAATGTATCGTGTAAGTTGTGTTGCTCAAGGAATGATTGAAGTTGTGTGTAGACTATGCGCTCCAGGACTTTTGAGAGGAATGGTAATTGAGAGATGGGTCTGAAATTAGCAAGGACAGAGGGATCGAGGTTTGGCTTTTTGATCCGGGGCTGGACTACAGCATGCTTGAAGGCAGCCGGGACACAGCCAATGCTGAGGCAGGCGTTTAACAGCAGTAGTATAACGGGTAGGACAGAATCAGGGACTTCCTTGAGAAGACGAGAGGGAAGTGCATCAGAGGGGCAGGTAGTGGGCCGCAGATGTTTAATGATGTCAGAGAGAGAGACCGGCACAAACTGATCAGGCCAGGCCAGGCCAGGCCACTCACTGAACAGCAGGCCAGTATGTATAAGTGTTCCTAGTTGCGCAGATAGCAGGCAGGCAGGCAGGGAGAAATGAGTTAACTTTTCAGTCAGAAGCCAGCACGGGTGGGCAGGGCTTGCTGTTCAATGGTGCCAAAATGGAGAAGAAAAGAGGTGGAAAGCAAGGAGCCTATGTTGTGTCTTGGCCTAAACTAAAATGGCTGGGTTTCCCAAAAGCTTCTTAGCGCTAAGAAGCTTCTTTAACCCTTCTTAAGGCTCCCGTAAGAAGCCAATGAAGCAAACGTGTTTCCCAATTGCTTCTTAGCCTAAGATGATCTTTCGTTACGAAGGCATGCGTTTCCCAAAAGCTTCTTAGCGCTAAGAAGCTTCTTTGACCCTTCTTAAGGCTCCCGTAAGAAGCCAATGAAGCCAACGCGTTTCCCCATTGCTTCTTAGCCTAAAATTATCTTCCGTTAAGAAGGCTGCGTTTCCCAAAAGCTTCTTAGCGCTAAGATGATCTTTCGTTAAGGTTTTGTAAGAAGGGTCTGGGGCATTCTTAACACCTTCTTAATGATGAAACACTGGCAGATCCAGCCGCGTCAGGCAAAAGGAGACTTGTGTCCACTGTTCCTCTTGTGTTTGTCCCTTTTTCCTTTCTTTCATGCACCCTTTAGTGTTTAAAATTGGGGAACACTTGAAAATCTCCCCTCTATGTATGGTTACTTGTGTTTTAAATGTTTTACCGTAGGCTATGTTCCTCTAATCAGAATGGATTCCTTTTATAATAAGAATGTTGTGGATTTATATAGCACCTTTCACAGAACCCAAGGTCGCTTAAATTCTGTAGTGTTTGTTATATGCTGTGTATATAAAGCAATTTGAACTGCAGTCCATGTTTGAAATAAATAATGTTTAATAGAAGAAGTTCTTGTTTAACATGACCACGATTAGATTATTCTACAACAGTGTTTCTCAACCACTGGGTCGTGGCCCACTGGTGGGCTCAGAGTGCCATCTAGTGGGCTGCAGAGGACCTCTCACATCGAGATGGTGGACAGCTCCAGTTAAGATGCTTCTTAAGAGCCTTCTTTAGCGATGTGTTAAGAAGGCTGTTAAGAAGGCGTTTGGGAAACACTTCTTTGGAGCCTTCGACTCCTTAAGAAGCTTCTTAACTCCAAGCTTCTTAACTCTTAAGAAGCTTCTTTGTTGGGAAACCCAGCCAATAACAGTGGTAGACAATTGTCTATTGCCTCTAGAATATTCAAGATAACTAAACACTAATTTGTATTTATTCATGTATTTATTTATATTAGGCTATATAAAAAATCCCATTGGTCAAATGTAAACAGTAGTGGCTAAACTGAAAGTATGGGTTGGATTGCTTTTGGGGTTGTCTTCACAAAAGTGGAGAAGGAGGCAGAAGCAGCACTAGCACTGCAGAGCATGGACATATTATAAGATGGACTTGGCATTGGTCCCGTTCAGTGAAGCCGCTGCATGTTAGATCGCCGCTCTGGCGGTTGAATCCAGTATTAGGTCACAAGGCCCGCCTCCCCATGTTAGTGGATGGGAAAATCACAACCGAAATAATCACAGTATAAGTCAGATAATTTTTTTCCAAAGGTGGTTTGTATCATTTTAGATAGGCATTATCATGCTACTGCCTGTGCAAGTGGTCATTTTTCTGATCAGTTTGTTTTTAAGTAGTTATTTGACATATAAAAAGGGATAAAAATGGATGATTGACAGCTGTGGCAGCCAGTCTCAAGCCGTCATTGGCTGGACAGGCTCTGCACATTATAGATCTATCGTCATAGACAAGACACACGGCTTCATGTTATCTAACGCTCCCTGGAAGTCGGGTGCTCATGGGTTGGCTGTGCTGGCTACCAGACATCAATGGACCCCAATAAAAAGAACATTGTTTTGAGGAATGAAAATGTTTTGTGCGCCAGGAATTAACGTTGGTTGGGGACTGAAGTAAGTTCAGAAAATATGTGTTTTATGAGTTACTCCAGCTACGTTATAGGTACACAATGGTTTTAACATGCAGGCTAGCATTAGCGTTAGCTGCTTGCGCTAGTCGGCTGTTTTTCATATTACTATAACTTAACAACCGATAACGATAGCTGGAATAACACAATAATAGACACATATTTTCAGAACTGACCAGGTTGTCCAACTGACAGGAAATGTGTTTTATAACGTTAACTCCCGTCCCGGGTATAAGATGAGGCCTAGTAGTACACAACCACCATTAGCTCATCACTAACGGGTTAGCATCATACAAACAGACGTTTTATTTTTTGTAGGCTATTAAAGCAACAAAATTGTTTTTATATGCATATCTGGGGGAAATGCTTTGACTGTGGGGATGTTCGTTCTTCACAAGCTCCTCTCTTAGTAACGATATACCAGGCAATAGACCAGGCAGCCTGGCTCACGCACTGGGCTAACGTTAGGTTGGGCTGCCCTACACACACTGTACCGGGGGGGGGGGGGTACAACAACGTAGCCTCACGGTTAGATTTGTTAAACCAACATTTGCGCCAAAAGAAATGTAATCATAAAGTTAATCAAAATGCCACGGAAACATTAGGCTAATCAACACAGAGCTGTTCATCCGAGAATTTTCCCCAGTGAGAGGCTGAGAGCCAAGCACCAAGCAGCCCTGGCTCCTCTTCCGGGCTGAGAGGCTCCTCTTGCGGGCTGCTCTCAGAGCACGGGCTGAGAGCAGCCCAGAGGTCTGACTTGTCTGGCTGATACAACTCAATCTCCGACAACGGAGAACATTACAGGCGGCACTACCCACAACACTATACCAGCAAACAACGTCGCGTAAAGCGTCAAGGTTAGATTTGTAAAACCAACATTTGCTTCAAAAGGAATTAAATCATAAAGTTAATCAAAATGCCACGAAAACATTAGGCTAGCTTAGTCAACACAGCAATCCCCCCAGTGAGGCTGAAGGTGAGTGAGGCCTGCCTCCACTTCCGGCCCGCGCTGAGAGCCAATGCTGAGAGCACTCGGCAGCAGCCCGGAGGTCTGAAATCTCCGACAACCAAAATCAGATTTTCGTACAGGCGTCATTTTGATAAACTGATCTCATAGTGGGAATCTTCCTGGTTACTTTTGGCGAGACAAAAAATATTACAACTTAAAGTGTCATATTTACAGAGCTAGACTGTATATAAATACACAACGCACTGTGCGCATTCTAGAAACAGCAGCTCTACATAAGAAAGTTCAGAGGGGCGTGGAGCTCTCAGAGGTTCTAAATCAAGGGAGCTACTGCGCAGACTCTGGTTCACTGATCTGGCCGGATTTTGGCTTCAATAAAACATACAGGGAAGAGATAGGGACACTCTCTCCATTCATATATCTCAGTGCTGCAGAGCTGGAGGTGGTGTTGAACTTATCAGAATCAGGAACCTTCAGGTAAGCTACAATTTCAGAGCATAAAGTGAAACACGTAGGCTATATGCGTATTGCTTTCACATGAATGTGCTTTATGGGATTAGCAGGACTGCACAATACAGTTTAAAGTGGAGATGAAGAAGTTTTATTTTTTTATTTTTCTATTTGCATTTAACACTTTCAGTGCCACGGCCCTTGGGCAAAAGGTTGCTTGCTGTGCCACATAGGCCGCAATGCATTTTAAAACAGTCATATAATTTCTTTAATAATTACTATGTAAACACTGAACACGCACAAATAACGATGAGACTCTCTTCTATCACCTGCAAAAAAAAGTTTATTGATCCCATTTTCCGTTCTTTAGTTATGAGCCGGAGAAGATAGCTTGATTGAACGAAAAAAAGAGCTTTTTTTCTACGAGCTGAGATAATGAGCCTTTTGTGAAATTAAACATTTCAAGCACATCACTGACTCTGAAGCTAATTTTCTGATGTAGTCACACCTCAAAAATAATTTCCTTCAATAAAACAGTGAAGGCAAGGGAATTTTGTTTGGAAGAATAATATTTTTAGCTGAAACCAGCAGCGCTGGCGCCTGCATGCGCTGCTGGTTGCAGCTTCTTGCTGATCTTTTGCTGCTGGTGGGCATCGGATATTCTGGCTTGCGTTTGCCAACCCTGTCCTGCTGTCTGGGTCTGTGTTGTATACTTGGCTTTGCGTGCCCACCTCCCCCCCTCCTCCTCCCCCCCCCCCGTTGTGGGAGGAGTGTCTCTCTGCTCTGCTGTTTTCTCTGCCTGCCCTGTGCTCAGCACTGAAAAAGTCCGTAGATCCTGCTTTTTTACAGCCGCGTGTACCAGCTCCCATGCTTCGAGTTGAGAATAATAACAAATCCACGGCTGATCATGTGTTGCAGCGGACACGGAGGCTGTTGCAGCGGACATCGAGGTGCTCAATTGTGATAGCAGATTGGCTGCTGCAGGGGCACAGCTAAACGTTGCTTCAATGAAGCCGCTGCATACGGACGGATGCGATGCGATTTCCTTCCCCCCAATGACTTCTTCTGTGTGTTTCACTCCACGTTCTCTCATCTGGAGAGCGCTGTCGCCACCTAAGGGTTCTGTAAAATAGGTTAGACACATTCAATACCTCTGAATATTGTAAGAGGCGATGTAAGAGGCATAGATCGACACCCCCCCGTCAAAAAAAAAAAATCGAGTTATGACGCCATTTGGCGTCGCTGGCACTGTACGGTAAATTTCTAATGACGCCATATGGCGTCGCTGGCACTGAATGTGTTAACCTCAGACGAGACAAGACAGGACACTGCACTCTTCCTTAAATGAAGTTTGCTGTGAAGCTTTTGTACAGAGGCATGTTTTTGTTTTTACGTCTTCATATTATACTTGCAGTTATCTAGGCAATGTTGAATTATATTAGTGAACAAATAGGTAACATGTACATTACACGTAGGCTATATGCGTATTGCTTTCACATGAATGTGCTTTATGGGATTAGCAGGACTGCACAATACAGTTTAAAGTGGAGATGAAGAAGTTTTATTTTTTTATTTTTCTATTTGCATTTAACCTCAGACGAGACAAGACAGGACACTGCACTCTTCCTTAAATGAAGTTTGCTGTGAAGCTTTTGTACAGAGGCATGTTTTTGTTTTTACGTCTTCATATTATACTTGCAGTTATCTAGGCAATGTTGAATTATATTAGTGAACAAATAGGTAACATGTACATTAACATCACGTTAGCATTATATTCACCAAATCTTGCTTCAAACGGCCCATGTGTGTCCGCGTGTATTGGCCTGGCCTGCATGGTATCTAATGCCCGGCCTGAATTATGGTCCCAGTCCGCCCCTGTGGGGAAGCATTGGTTTGTCACTCTTCCAGCAGAAAACTCTGAAAGCCTTTGCTGTTTGCAATGTGCCATAACGCAATCCAGCAGATTTCCCAGCAAATCTGACCCAGTGGCACACAATTTCAAATACAGAGTAGAGTCTGCCAATCTTCTCTGCCATGGTGTTGTTTATTTATGGTAGTTGTAATAATGTCTCAAAATGAATGTTGGAAAGACTTATTGATGTTGAAATGCTACATAGCCTACCTTTTTGCCTACTTTTATTGTCATATTCCTCCCACACCTGTAAAAAAACAAAAAAAAACAGACATTTCATAAAATGTTTATTAACTCATTGAGTGCCAATGACGACTTTAGTCGTCAATTCAAATAGTGACGTAGAGTGCCAAAGACGACTAAAGTCGTCAATTGCGTTTTTTGACGGGGGGATGTCGATCTAAGCCTCTTACATCGCCTCTTACAATATGGGAGCTATTGAATGTGTCT